>NC_092808.1:4697807-5009349 GCF_040954645.1 Diabrotica undecimpunctata | reverse complement strand
ATATAAGTGGAGGCGAAAATAGGAATTTTAGAATAAGTTTTCTGGTACATGAAGACGTGGATGATTTGTAACAAAATCTTCCAGAATTTATACAATTAGAATTAAAGGAAAAGAGAACATGATATAGCTGATAAATATACACGCTCCAACAGAAAAAAAGGAGAAGAAGTAAATGATGATTTTATGAAGAATTAGACATTTTCTGAAGAAATGCCTAGACAAGATATTAAAATTATTATAGGCGACGCCAATGCAAAGGTGGGAAGAGAAGATATATATATATAAAAACATGTGCGAAAGCAGACATATAAATATAAATGATAATGACCAAAGAGTGATTACATTCGCAACTGAAAACCGGATGAAAATAATGAATACGCATTTCAGGAGAAAGAATATATATAAAGGAACGTCAAGAGAAATTCAGGGATCAAATGAAACTAATCAATTAGACCACATCTTAATACAAGACAAGTTCTCCAATGTAAAAATAAATGTGAAAACGTGCAGAAAGGCTGACGTAGACTCAGATTATTTTTTGGTTAGAATTAAGATGAGAGAAGCAATAATTAAAAAGCATAAACGGAAAATAAAAGTGGAACCTTCATTTAATTTTGAAAAATTGCGAAAATTCGAGGTAATGCAGAATTATCAAAAGGATATACAAGAAACCTACGCCTAACAAGACAGTGCTACTGTGAGTAATATACAACAAAAGTTCTTAAAAATGGCAAACACTATAAAGGAAGCAACGTCGAAGAACATATCAAGTTTGCGATCGCAAAAACCAGACTACCTAGAAAGGTATAATCTTAAAGGCGCGGAAAAGAAAGTATATAAATGATAGAGTAAAGCGTATTTAAAAAAAAATACAAGGAAAACTGTAAAAAAGAGCTGCTATTTAGTAACACTGGCGGAGTGATTAAAAAAATTATAATTTTGCTAAACCCCAAATAGTAGTAGAAGAAATACCAAAGCCCACAAGAGAAGAAATTGACGGAATAATAAAAAATCAAAATGAAAAATCAAAAAGCCCCGGGGATAGCGGCATTGTGGCATAGAACTTAAAATATAAAGGAAAGGCTTTAAAAAAATGCCCCGAGAATGGAACAAGTCCATTATAATTCCTATACACAAAATGGGGGATAAAACTGATTGCGCAAAATATAGAGGAATATCTTTGGTAGAGGTAATATACAAAATTCTTGCCATATTAATTCAAAAACGATTAAAAATATGTATGACGAAGAAAATAGAAGAATACTAGGGAGGATTTTTGATATGATCATTTTCTATAAATTCAACATTTCGGCATAAATATTTTTTTTGATTACAAAGCCACCTACGATACAATAGACAGAAACAATTTAATAGAAACGCTAAAAGAATTCCAAGTGCCAGAAAAAATAGTAAGATTGGTAAAAATAAGTCTCAGAAGAATTCGAAGTGAAAAATGGTGTTCGCCAAGGAGATCCGTTGCGTATCTTGCTATTCAATATAGATCTAGAAATAATTGTAAAGGTAAGTGGGATAAATAAGTCCGGCATTCTATAATACAAAGAGCACCAATGCTTAGCGTATGCTGATGATGTTGTGGTTCTCATTGCAAGAAATGGAAAAACACTGGCAAGTATAGCAAATATACTGATTCAGCAAAGCTCTAAAATGGGACTGAAAGTTAATATTAATAAATCCAAGTACATGGAAATCTCTAGAAAAAAAAGGAATAAACTCCTTTCAATTGGAGGTAGAGGATGGATTATTTCTAGAATTCGAGAAGGTAGATAAATATATGTATTTCGGTACCCTTATTCATCAGACATGTAAGGAAGAAACAGAAATCAACCTGAGACTGACCAAGAGCAGCAGATGTTCTGCGATCATAAACAAAATATTTATTTTTTTTTCAATGTTCTTTTAATGGCATAGACATTATTCATTCCGCCAGTTGCAATAGGTTCTCTAATCAGACAAATACACAATCTTATCTCCAATTCAAAATTAATAATTAAAAAAAAAAAAGAAGCGATAAGGGAGAATACGGGGTCACTTTCTTCTCGTCTAGAAAGGCCAAAGATATATCTCGTAACACAAAAATAAGGGTAAACAAAATTATAATTATATTCACAATGCCATATGCTGTACATATTATACCCACAATGCTAAATACAATATATAGCTATATTTTTTTTAATAACTTTTACACCACTATAAAACTACTGGAAAAACTGAAAGCTGAAACTTCTTAAGCCTGTGGTACGATCCGAGCTAAGAGAAAAGATCTTCCTAAAAACCTGTTAAAAGAAGATAAACTTGCTAGAGGTGACTTTGACTACCGTATTTCTAATACAGGTATTTCCTTTTTTAAGTGGAAGGATAATCGCATAGTCACCACTGCTTCTAACTTTCACGGGAGTGAATCAACCACATTGAAACAAAAACAACGTGATGGCAAAAATATTAACATCCCATCACCCTAAATATAAAAGATTATAACGAATCTATGGGTGGTGTAGATCATCAAGACCAACGTGGCAATGTTACGGTTTGGACAGAAGATATAATAAATTGTGGCATCGACTTTTTTTGGCATGCCTAGAAATAAACTTAAACTGTAAATAGTTTCGTTATACTTAGCTAAAACAGTATTAGAGCCACTTCCAAAAGTTTGTTGGAATTTCGTAGAGACCTTACTAGTAGCCTCTGTTTGCTTCCAGCCATAGAACAAACACGGCTCCGGGACGAAAAAACGAGGCATAATTTTAGGGATTCTTCGGAAATAACGTTGTCCAATAAAAAAATTCTCTGGCCAAAATCTTTTGATCGAGTGAGAAGAGGTTTGTAAACCGATGTCAATTTGCTCTTTATGTAAAGTTTTTCTATGTATTAATCAAAATAAGAACTGTTTCATAAAATATTATCAGATAAATAATTCAAAAAAATATAGTTACTATAATACGCCTTAATATTTTTTCCACTCTGAATTTATCCCAGCGGTAATTTTCAGTACCATATTCTTTCAGTAACAACACAACCGTTGGCGATCACCATTGCGAAGGCTTCTCGATCTTCTGCAATATGGAATAATTGTCCTGCATTTGATATCTGAGTCCATTCACGCGTCTTTTTTAACCAAGAAAGTAGTTTTCTTCCTACACCTCTACAGCCCTCTATTTTGCCTTTGAGGATCAGTTTTAATATTTTATATTGACTTTCCCTACTATATGTTCCAGATAAGACACTTTTCGATGTTTAACAGTCTTTAGCAGTTCTCTATCTTTGTTGACACTTCTTAGTATCTCTTCATTAGTTTTCCTTGCTGTCCAAGGTATCTTCAGCATTCGTATATGAACCCACATTTCCAATGCTTTAATTTTGTTCATGATCGATACTTTTAGCGTCCACATTTCCGCACTATACAAAAGTACGGACCAAACATAGCACTTAACTTTGTCTTAGTTATCATCAATAACATAAATTATGAAAATTAAATTGTTTAAAATTTATTAAAAAATGTTTATAGGATCTTCTTTCATTAAAAAAGTATTATAATAATAATAATAATAATAATAATAACATACACCAAAATATATCGTTACCTAAAATATATCGTCAAAGACCCTCAGGTCAAAAATGACAAATGCCGATATGGGTGTCAAGCTCAGGAAACCATCCAACATCTTACCGGGGGCTGTCAAGCGTTTGCTGCAACTGAATATAAGGAACGGCACGACTCAGTAGGAAAGATCATTCATCAAGAGATAGCTATCAAACTGGGACTTCTTCAAACAAACCATCTTCCATATTATCAATACGTTCCTGAGAGTATACTTGAGAATGACAACTACAAGCTATACTGGGACCGCACTGTGCTCACAGATCAAACAGTGGCACATAATAGACCGGATCTCATACTTGTTAATAAACTAAAGAGACAAACAACATTAATTGATGTGGCGATACCAAACAACAATAATCTTCGTGTTAAACAGAACGAAAAAATCGCCAAATACAGGGATCTGGAAATTCAAATACGAAGACAGTGGAGAATGGAAAGTACCCAGACAATACCTATTATTCTCTCTACTACTGGAGTCATTCCAAAAAACCTCCTAGAAAACATAAAAAAGCTAGGTCTGAATGAACATCTCTACAAGACCATCCAGAAAGCTGTACTACTCTCAACGTCCAGATGTGTACGAAAATTTCTGGGAGATACTCCAGCATACCAAGTCACCTAGGGCTCGATAACACGGAAAGAGTCCCACCAGAGCTCAATCCTTTTGATACCGTAGGTATCTGGGATGAGTGAATTTTCCCCTTAGAGGGAGTGTGAGCCGTATGGCTAAATCTGGACATACACCAAAAAAAGAAAAAGAAACCTTTTTACTGCCTTCATTGACTACAAGAAGGCTTTTGATTCAGTGCCGCATGAATGGCTTATAGATATATTGAAAATATATAAAGTCGATGATAATCTCGTGACCTTTTTGAAGCGTATAATGGCAGAGTGGAAGACTAAAATTCACCTTTAAATACCGGGTGAAATTAATATCGAAACTGAAGATATCCCTATTAACCGGGGGCTTTTCCAGGGGGACTCGTTGAGTCCACTTTGGTTTTGCCTAGCAATGAACCCACTATCTCAGCTGCTGAACTCTACTGACTCAGGTTTTAGCATCAAAAATAACAACACTGTTGTAGCGAAGCTTAATCATCTGTTGTATATGGATGATTTAAAATTAATGGCTTCCACTCGAAACCACCTAGATGAGATGCTAAAAACTGTAGAAAATTTCTCAAATGATATCAGTATGAATTTTGGACTAGACAAGGGCCGTATACTAAACATAGTCAGAGGAAAGGTTCAGCCCGGAGGTTTCGATATGCAAGATGGCCAAAACATCGAGGCAATGGGTGAAAATGATATGTACAAATATCTCGGAGTAAAACAAGCGCGGAAAATTGACCATAAACAAATGAAAACTGAACTAACTTCGGAGTTCGTGCGAAGAGTAAGACAACTAAATCGGTCATATCTTAACAGTAAAAATTTGTTTAAGGCATTAAATACGTACGCCTGTTCCGCGCTGAGCTACTCATTTGGTATTATAAAGTGGTTAAAAACGGATATAGAGGGTCTTCAGCGGAAAGTAAGAACACTTCTCACAAAGGCGCAAAAACATCATCCACGTAGTGCAGTAGAGAGAACAACATTACCGCGGTATCAAGGGGGAAGAGGACTTATGGATATAGGTGAGCAATTGGATAAACAAATTGCTAATTTAAGAACTTATTTTTAGGTACAGGCTGAGACATCTACTTTACATCGAGCAATTTGCGCAGTAGATGATACGACGCCGCTTAAACTGAGGGAACAAGAAATGCGCATAAACCACCTGACTAAGCAAGACAAAATGCGCGCCTGGATGAGTAAAGCTCTGCATGGGCGACATCTTAATGAGATCAGCCAAGAATATGTCGACAATACAGCGTCGAACTTTTGGTTGACATCAGGAAAGATGTTTCCCGAGACTGAGGGTTTCCTACTTGCCATTCAGGATCAGGTTATTCCAACTAAAAATTACCTGAAATATATTGTTAAAGATCCTCAAGTCCAAAATGACAAATGCCGATATGGATGCCAAGCCCAAGAAACCATCCAACATCTTACCGGTGGCTGCCAGGCATTTGTCGGTACTGATTATAAAGAATGTCATGACTCAGTAGGAAAGATTATCCACCAAGAACTAGCTGACAAACTGGGACTTCTCCAAACCGACCATCTTCCTTATTATCAATACGTCCCTGATAGAATGCTTGAAAATGACAACTTCAAGCTATACTGGGACCGCACTGTGCTTACAGACCAACCAGTGGCCCATAATAGACCCGATCTCATACTAGTTAATAAAATTACTAGGCAAACAACACTTATTGATGAGGGGATACCCAAGACCAATAATTTACGTGTTAAATACAACGAAAAGATCGCCAAGTACAGAGATCTAGAAATACAAATCAGGAGACAATGGGAATGGAAAGTACCCAGACGATACCTATTATTCTTTCTACCACTGGAGTCGTCCCGAAGAGCCTCCTAGAAAACATAAAAAAGCTGGGTCTAAATGAACATCTATGTAAGATTATGCAGAAAGCTGTGTTACTTTCGACGTCCAGATGCGTATGAAAATTTTTGGGAGATACACCGACATACCAAGTCACCTAGGACTCGATAACATGGAAAGAGTTCCACCAGAGCTACCTACCTTTTGATATCGTAGGTATCTGGGATGAGTGAATTTTCCCCTTAGAGGGAGTGTGAGCCGTATGGCTAAAACTATAATAATAATAAATTGCCTTTATTTAGTCTGTAAAAATTTAAAAACAAGAGATACATGAGGCGAAGTCTAGCTAGAGCTACTCCACTTAACCTCAAGTTTTATGATCAAGTATCTTTATGATCTCAATATCTGGGATATAAGGATGGTTCCAGTTACTGGTACTTACCTCTGGGACTGAAAGGGTTAAGAGACATATTTTACCAGTAATAATGAAATTCGAGTTTAAAATTAAAATGTAATAAAAAGTTCTGAAAACTTCAAGACTTTCAATATCGTATTCACCATATTTATACATTAAAATAATACTTTTCTGTTTCTCCAAGATGTAACATGTATTTTAATGTCTAAAAGTAACGTTTACGTATAAATATTTACTCGACATCTCTTTAAAAGAGCAAATAAAATAAAGCGATATGCATAGAGAGATAAATTTAATTTTGAAGTTTTATTTCAGTTGAAAAATTTATGGATTCCTAGAAAAAGAAGCTCCAAAGAACACACTTTATACGTAGTAAAATTTCAATTCGTTTTATCGACCTTTTACTTTATTGTTTGAGTTTTTCATCATAAGAAACGGAGGAATTTTAAATGAGATTACAGCCCGAGAAATATAAGTTTCTATTTAAAAATATACTTAATGTAAAGTGTAGATATTTACAGGACGGAACGGTAATTGTACGTTTTAATAAAGCTTCTTATTCGTCTTAGTTTGTGATGTGATGAGTATTGTAACGATTTTACTACCTTTTTTACAGTTTTATAATTTTTTATTAAAAATGTTCTAACAAGTAGTTTATTTAATATTTATTTACTTTTTCCGTCGACCGTTCATTTATGATCAATTTTAACACCCTCAAAATCATTGATTAATGACCCCTATTAATGAATGATTTTCTATTAATGAACGATTTCATTATAGGCAACACAACATACATTGCTTGCATAAATTAATTAAACGCTCTGTGATTGGCAGTGACCTGTGGTGTAGACAACCAAACATATACCTATTTATATTCCCACTAAAAAATTTAAAATGAAGTAGCCGCTGTTAGTACTATCTGTCATTGTATGTCATTATTTACGTTATTGTTTAAAATTCTGTGTATTTGAAAAATCAAAAGATGGATATTGACGAAGAGTTTAATTTAACTCCACCAGAAGTGGCAGAAACTGCAAATGAAATATCTTTAAGTTTACTGCTTGAAAAAAGCAGAGTGTTGTACGAAAAAACATACGCTAAAATTATTGCATGGTGTGACGAGAGAAAAATATTTTTCAAACATTGCTGAAAAAGGACTAATAGCAAGTTTGTGGCCCAAATATTCGACGATAAAATCAACCTTAAGTTTAAAATCAAACATTGATATATCTAAATATAATAAATTAATTATGTTTATCAAGAAAAAAAGAACAGGTTATGTACCAAAGAAATCAAAAACTCTTGAAAAAGAACAAGTCCAGAAATTCATCTCTGATGCTCCTAACGACGTGTTTCTAATGATAAAGGTAAACCAGTAAATTAAGTTTATATATTTAATACTCGTATTTCATAACATTTCATTTTGTAGGTTGCATTGATTTTCGGAGTGGCTGGTGCGTTTCTATTGAAATTAGAAACAAATAACGTTTAAGACTTGGGGTCAAAGTTTCTTGTCACAATAAAAGTATCAAAAACATACACAAATAGAATATTTACCATAGTAGATAACGAAGCAAATACTATTCTCAAAGCGATCAAAAACTATATTTCTTTAAGACCGGCACACACACCACATAAACGCTTTTTCATTTTTTATAAAAATAACAAATGTTCCACACAGCCAGTTGGCATAAATACGTTTTTCAAAATTCCTTCCGTTATTGCTACATTCTTAAAATTAGAGCACCCGTATCTCTACACTGGGCATTGTTTTAGACGTTCCTCTGCCTCAATACTGTGTGACAGTGGTGCAGACTTTTCAGCTATTAAAAGAATAGGTGGCTGGAAATCGACTGCTGTAGCAGAAGGTTATATAGATAATTCTATGCAGAATAAACTTGAGATGGCTGAAAAACTCTTGGGACAAAATACCACTAAACCTTGTCAAAGTACTTCCTTCAGCACCACTGCTTCTTCTTCTATCACAGAATTTACAGAGGTCCAAGAAGACTTAAATATAAATTTGTCAAAATGCTATACAGCAGATAATCATTTATCAACACCCTCCTTTAATTTTAGTAATTGTACCATTTCGAATATTAATGTTTACAATAATAAAACTACCACTAAGGAAAATTAAACTTTGCATAAAGTTAATGAAAGCTAAAAAAATTTTATCGTTAAGTAAATAAAAACTTAACCTAAGATATCTTTATTTCTGAAAAGTACGGTCGACGGAAAAGTTTTGTAACCAACTCGTGAATTAAAATGGCGATTAACAATCTCGAATATTAACGCGCTCGCTCCGCTCACGCGTTAAAATATCTCAATTGTTAATCGCCTTTATTAATACACTTGGTTAAATAACTATTATTTATTTTACACAAAAATTATATCATTTATTTACAACATTTATATTTCCGGCCAACGCACGTTACATTTCGCGGAGAAGTATTGGCAGACCAAGAAAAAGATGGTGCGATAATTTAAATAATTTAGGAGGCTAATATTGGAGGAAAAACAGGCTTTAAAGCCCACATAAAAAAAGGAAGAAGAAGATGACAATTATTGTGAATTTGGGCTTTATCTATTAAAATAATAAATATACTTTAAAATTTATAGTGTATTTTGTTGAATATTGTGTTGAATTTTTTCTGCATATTACTGACAACACTAAAGATTTTTGTTTGCATATTATTGACAAAAGTCGTTCATATTTATGCGAATATACTTTACGTTTGAATATGCATATTGGTAAATCTGGTCATGATGCAATCTTACTTTTACATAAAATTTTACTACATCTTTGTACTTTCTGTACTACATCTGTTTCTATCACTACTGCACTTTCAGTAAACAAACCTTTTAACCAACCTGTTTCTATCTATCCTAATACTGACCATAGTTTTTTAGATGTATCATCTGCTCCCACCTATTTTCTTATTTGGAAAAATTTTAGTATTTATTTGAATATGTTTTTTAATATACTTATTATTTTATTATAATATAACTTTAGTTATATATTTTAATTAAATACTTATTTTCACTGTATATCTTCAGTATGTTGTTAAGTTATGAGAAACCACTTTTCCTTAATTATCCCGAAAATACGAAAGCTTTTTAAAGATCAAGATCTTTCAAGACCACCCCTGATCGAAAATCTCTAAGTACGGGTTTTGTTCCTCCACAGTTCTACGTAGTAACTAACAAGACCTCAAGATGATAAGATCTACAGTGAAGTGTTCAAGATGCAACTCTCTCCCATTGAATCCGTCTACAGCGGCCCTGCATTCTCTTCTTACAGCATCGTAGAGCAGAAACTTTGACCAGATGCAGCTTTTCTGTCACATATAGTATTCAAAAGGTAAGTTTTTTTTGAATTTATAACAATTTATGAGTTATGTCAAGTGTTTTCCTTATTTTAACATAACAAATATTTACCTAATATTTAATATATTAAATAATTTTAATACGTACCAGCTAATTTTAATACGTTCTACTTTTAAACATTATTATCATTTATTTTTTTTAAGCTTTCTGCTTCAACTTTTTCTACCACTACTTTTGCTTATGTTTTTTATGAGCGTCTAATTTTTTCACTATTTTATGCCGAATAAACCATTTTATCAACTTTTACCTACAACTTTTCAACAAATAATGTTCAAGGTATAATAAACTATAGATATAAAACTTTTTTGTGATCAAACATGATCACCTTCGGCTGTGACAATGTTAAAACCTCAAAAATCTAGTAATAAAAGTTTATATAACACTTTAGAAATCTTTAAAAAAAACTTCTAAAACTTTTTTTAAATTACCCTAAGTATTTGTTTTATAGTCATTTATTAGAAAACTATGAAACACCCATGTAGAGAGAAAATAAAATAAAAACGCCGTTGCCCTAAAAATCCGTCGCCCGATGCACTCACCTGTTCGTCGTTAAGAAACCACGTGATGTTCGGTGGAAGCTGGCTGGTGGGCCCCCAGGGGGCAGAGCACCCTGCCCTTACGCTCTTTCCAATCTCGATTTTTATCGTTGGTTCGGGAGGCTCCTCTATTATCAACCTAGGATTGCTTTTCGGTGGATCTGAAACAAAGAGAATAGTGTGTGGTAGAGTGTGACTATGTAAAGAGAATGGTTATTGCATTTATAGAGGGTGTTTCAAAAAGATACTAAGTTTTAAATAGTAGTAATACTGTGGTAACCAGAACTTAAGAGTCGATAGACAAAAGGTTTTAAGACAATGAATCCACGGTATTCACTTAAAAAAATGAGAGCACCGATAAAAATGAGTTTGGACGTTTAGAAAATAATTGTGCAAAGAAATAAAGAGATGTCAGATATACTTAATAATAAATATCGAGGCAGGCAATTTGTAATGCCTTTAAATGATGACAAAATCACTATATGTATACGCGATTATTTGAAATTTGCATACTATATTTGAACCGTATAAAAACAAAACCGGACATTTGACGTTTAAAAAAATGACAGTTATATCTGGATTCCATATGTAAACATTGATAGAAATCCATTTTTCTGACCCTTAAGTTCATAAACAGACATTTGAATGGCATTATTCCCAGTTGAAATTTACCCTTAGATGCAAAATCAGACATTTGTATACACTTGTTACATGCAAAGGCAGACATTTGCCTTTGAACCAATCTGGAGGCGACTTCTTAGTCACGTGCTGTCGTGTTTGTGCTGTTTGTTATTAAACTCGTATTTCGTTTATACTTTGTACTCACATTAAGACCAAACTTAAAAATTAAAAGCAAATATTAAACATTGTAAACGAAAAACATTATTATTGAACCAAGACCAGCTGGTAAAGGACGAAAACCATTGGTACTACACTACACTACTACACTGTGTGGTAAATAAGGATAAGTGGAAACGAGAAATAGCAAAAAAAAACAAAGGTATGTTGACATTGAAGGTTTTGTTTAACAACTAATCAGATTATATCATTTTACTTTATTGTGCTCATAACACTAAAGTTTATCAATGTTCCAACGAAAACTTTTATAGCAAACCATCAAAATCCTCTCAAGACATGTTTGTATTGAAGCACTGCGTGACAAATAATCCAGAAAGACCTGATACGAAAATTAAAGAAAACCTTCTAAATAAACCAAAAACACTTAATGTGAAGTACACCATCAACACTTCCAGAGGATCAACTCCTGTTGGTAAAAAAACATTCGTAGCGATACTGGGTATTGGAAAAAACCGAATTGAAAGGATATTAAAGGAGTTTCATAAAACAGGAGTTTTGCAAGCAGAAAGAAGGAGAAGTGACAGTACTTCACAAAAAAAAATTGTAAAAAGCAAGCTGAACTCAACTACATATTTTATTTGAAATATTTTTTATAGCATACAGATTGTTCGTAAATCGATTTTTTTTTTCGTTTTCCCCCTTCTACGTGCGGAGTTTTAGGGGAAAACGCAGGGGTAAAAGTGGCAAACTTTTTGCATCTTTTTTAACGTGCTAAAATTGACATTTTCGGCAAAATTCAGCTTGTTAGTATGATTTTTAAAGGCAGAGGTTTAGAGGCTTAGAGGTGAGAGGTGGCATTTTCGTATCTGACGACTGGAGTTATTAATATTAAAATAAAACGCTTACCTATTACAGTCATATGCGCAGATTGAATATCTGTGTGAAAAAGAGGAGCGTCAGCTGAAACTTCACACTTGTAGTCACCTGTCATTTCTCTACTTATATTTCGCAGTGTCACTTCTGTCGGACCTGATCGTACAATCTGAAAAAAATAGTTTACGTTTTACGTTTTATATTACGTTTATGTTTTAAGTTTTAACCCTCGGTTACTCGCGCGGGGTGTTGTGAACACCCCGTGCCTATATAGCTGTTAATATTTTCTATGCAATAATACAATTGTCGCCGTGCGCCTATGTAGCTGCATATTTTCGTCGTCTCTACCACCTGGACGAATCTGATCAGTGCACTGTTAGTCATTGTATCGTAAGCAAGTACTTGGGGTGTTGCGAACACCCCGCGAGTAGTAAAGTTATATTTTGTTCATCGATATTTATTTTTTGCATATATTGTGTCTACATAATATTTTCAATATTACTTTTTAGGAAAAATGGGCGAAGATAAGTTAGAACAAGCGCGATTTCTCAAACTATTTGATGAATGTATGAGCGATGACGAAATACCACCAGAAAAAGAATATCCTTCAGATGAAGAATTGACCCAAATACGAAGTGATTCTGAACCAGATAGTGAGCATGAAGTTATGACTGAATCTTTTAGTAACGATGATTTGACAAGTGATGAAGAACAAGGAAAAGATGGAAATCTTTTTTACCGTGGGAAAGATAAAGTCACTAAATGATTAAGGGAGAAGAGTCGTGAGCAGGTGAGAATTAGAAGCCATAATCTAATTTATCATCTACCAGGAACAATAAATGTAGCCAGAAACTGTAAGTCCGTCATTGTATGTTTTAATTTGTTTATAACTGAAGACATAATCAAAGAAGTTACAGAAAGTACCAATATATTTATCAATAACTCTCCGCCAATTACAAACGTAAGAGATACTGCAAAGAAACCAATGACATAGAAATTCGTGCTTTAGTTGGGTTACTGATATTATCTGGCATTTATAAATCCAGCCATAGGAATATCAAAGATTTGTGGGATATTTTAAGGCTTGGAATTCAAACGTTTTATAAAACTATGAGTTACAATCGTTTTCTCATAAAATGTCTAAGATTTCACAATATAAATAAACGCGAAGAAAGAGTATTGCTTGATAAGTTTGCTCCCTTTAGAAGTACTTATAATCACAACAAGAGAAATCATACGATTTCCTACCTGGCGAAACCGAATTAAAATTTTTACCACTGTGCCTTCTACAACTTGCAAAGCAAACAGCTTGATAAATTACTCGGCAAAGGAATCTAAAATATGCATTCCACCTGCCGTTTACCATGATCAAAATTCGTAGTGAATTCAGTTTCTGGTACTCCAAAAAGAGTAAAGAAATAAAACATAATGACGGTATTAGATTTTTGTTTCGATACAGGGCAGCGGCAAGCCGCTTATACGTATTTCGACCTCTTTAGGTCTCATCAGAGCGGTATATGCCACTGCTCTAGAGCTTTATCATTTGCTAAATACAGCTGCAAATAATTCCCACATCGTTTATTTCTCTAATAATTCTACTAAAAATATTCCCAGATCGAAGTTTCTAGAAGAAATTGGATTTTCTCTGGTGCAATCACAGATATAAGTTAGGTTACAAGTAAAATCTCTTACAAACTCTCTGAGAAGAGTGCTAGGTAATGCAGCAACAACCAGTGAGAATATGCCTATAAAAAAGGCACGATGCACTATATGTCCACGAGAAAAATATATTAAATTAAGAGTTGTTGCAAAAATTGCAATAAATATATATGTGCCTTAGCCATATGAACACAATATGTGATGTATGCTACCGAGGCCAGTGAATTTATTCTAAGTTTGTTTATTGTTCTTTATATATAATAAAAAATTTTTGGTTTCATCTTTTTTACTTTATTTTTTTACTTTTTTTTTTCTTTCTCAGTTGTGCGCAAATTTATTCCTAAAATCTATGTTTATAAAATTCAACGACTACATAATGTAGAATGTAATGTTTGATGAAATAAATAGTTTTATTTTGTGACAAACTATTAACATTATATACCTGAAATATAAAAAAAAGTTTGGGTTTTATTACTTTAAACAAAAGGTTAGATAAAATAATGTGGTGCTGCAGAGAACCAGCGAGTTGACACTTCAGGAAGGGTTAAATACAGAATATATGGTTACATAAATTAAGAAAATATTTGAACAATTTTGAATTTGAAGGGCACTACAGAACTTTTTCTTCTTGAAGAAAGGATATTGAACATTGATTTTGAGTGTGTTCTTTTAAATTAATTCAAATTAGTTTGTTTATTTTGTTCGTTGTTTTAACAAGAGTACCAATATCATGCCAAAATATTGTTTGTGTCATATTTTCCAACAACAAGTGGAATCTACTGGATCTTATGATTGGCTTATGTTTTCAGTTTGGCTTATTTTCCACGTTCTCGCTTAAATTGTAATTGATAAAACCTATTACTAATATACAGTGAAAAACTTAGCAAAAAACGAAAAAAATTCAACTTTTACCCACTGTGTTTTTTTCTGAAGCATCATTTTACTAAGCCACGGTCCAAATAACTCACCATGTGAACAAAATTCATAACATAATAGATTGTATAATCTTTTATTATTTTTTTTTTAAATCAATAACCATCGTGCAACCTTTTTCAACGCAAATACCGGAAGATATAATTTCAAATGCACTTTTTTAGTTATAAATAGTGACAAGCGTGACATATTGAAATTTGAAAAAGGTAAACATCTTTTTCTATTCTCGGGGAAATATTACGTCGACTTATGCATTATGGAAAAATACCGATGCATGAACATGAAAATTTCACGACATATTTGCCGCATTCTGACTACTTTATCGAACATAGACCAAATCGAACATAGACCACTATCGAAAAACCGTTTTAGCTATTTTCCATTACTGCTCGGGATATTCTTAGGCATGTAGCAATAATATATACGGGATTTTTATTTACATTTTTGACTGATGTCGTCGAACGACCAGGAAGTTTTCGGTCCCGCTACAACAAAATCGGCTTACTAGAATATTTTCGATGATAAATTTCTTCGTAAAGTTCGGTGTTAAGGCTTAGCAGCAAAGTAATCTACTAGTTGCCAATTTTATTTTTATTTCTTTCTCTCTAGAAGAGTATTTGCAAGAAAATCATGATGTAAAAGGCACCGATACAAGATTATTTTTATAGATATACAAATTCATGTATACTTTATTTGTATTAACGTAATAGAATAGTTTTTATAGGAGAATATTACCACGGCCTTCATACTATGTATACAGGGTGGTCCTTAAGTAATTGTACAAACAGAAACAGTAGATTCTGCACTTTAAAATATTACGATTTAAGCCAATTTGCTTTAATAAAATGTTGATATTAAGAAAGATACAGGGTGTTGAAGTGGAAATTAAAAATTTTAATTTTCGCTATAACTTTTACGTTTGTAAATATTTTTGGACAAAAGTTTACAGTTGGATGCTTTTGAGTAGGATAAATTATAATTGTATACTTACTTAAATGTAACTAATAGAGGGCGCCACATATGCTACATGTGTGGCATAAATTTGCGCTTAACTTTTTTGCTCTTTAAGTTAGCTTTATTTGTGTTAAAACATATTAAAGATGCATTATTTTTACAAAGAAAAGGTATACTTGTTAGTAACCTGAAAATTTAACCGTTTTCGAGATAAATACATTTTATAAGTCAGCTGCACAATAATTCTTAATTACTATTTAAATGGGAATAAGCCACAATTAAAGGTTAAAATACGTTTATTGACGTTTCAATTTTCACGGCGCCCTCTATCAGTTACATAAAAGTGTACATCAAATTATAATTTCTCATATTTAAAAGTACCCAGTTGTAAATTTTTATACATAAATGTTTTCAAACATGAAAGTTATAGCGAAAAATACAATATTAATTTTGCACTTTAACACCCTGTATCTTTCTTAATATCAACATTTTATTAAAGCAATTTGGCTTAAATAGTAATATTTTAAAGTGTAGAATCTACTGTTTTTTTTGTACAATTACTTAAGGACCACCCTGTATATAATAATATGACTATTTTGAATATAATACAACATAAAATGCATATGAGCAAGTTTTAAGTCTTTAAGCCAAAATTACACTCCTCAGTGGTAAAGAACATGAGTTTTCTTTACCCTAAAGAAACATAAAATTGTTAATAAGTACATAAATTTATTGCATACCTAATTAAATATTTTTTTGTTTGTTTTAGTTCCTCTTTTTTTCAGTTTCAAATTTTCCAATTTTCAAAAAGCGTAGATTAGTCAACTACAGCTATATTATTGATAGTGTAAAATCAGTAATTGTTATTATCTAATAAGACATCAACTTCATCGTCTAAATGATTAAACACACCACCTTTGTTTTATTTGGATTGTATCTCACATTGGTCTACAAGGCAGTGAAAAAGTTGATCATCACGCTCGTAAAGCAATACAAAGAGTGTCTTCAGTTTTAATGAATACAGTTTAGGTTTCCGATTTTAAATCTTTCATTAAATAAGAATTTCTAATAGTGACTAGATAGACACACATAGACAATGATAGTGACACAGTTATTATCGCAAATGACTGCAACGAGCTCCAAAGACTCATGCAAAGCATACACACAGCAAGTCAAGAATATGGTTTAGAACTCAATACAACCAAAATTAAATGCATTAGCAAATGCTCATTAGCAGAACACAACAACCTCCGATGCAATTGACATTAAACAACCGAAAAATAGAACAAGTGGAGACATACACATACCTTGGAACCACAGTCAACACAAAATGGGATCTTCTTCTTCTTCCTATGCCGTCCCCATTAACGGAGGTTGGCGACCACATTTTTAAAGGCTTCTCTATCTTTTGCAACGTGGAATAATTCGTCTACAGTCATGTTTGTCAAAATGGGATCAGTCAACAGAAATAAGATCACGAATTGAAAAAGCGCGAAACGCGTTCAACAATATGAAAAAGTGGTTCACAAGCAAAATCTCAATGGAACTAAAATTAAGACTGGTCAAGTGTTATGTCTTCCCGGTCTTGTTCTATGGAGCAGAGGCATGGACCACAACGGAAGCCACCCTGAAGAAACTAGAATCCTTTGAGCTGTGGATATATCGCCGTATTCTTCGGATATCCTGGACAGACCACATCACTAACGTGGAAGTAATGCAGAGAATAGGCAAAAGCAAAGAAATAATCTTCACCGTAAAGAAACGGAAGCTTGAGTACTTCGGGCATGTCATAAGGCATACTAAGTACCGTCTGCTACAGTTAATAGTCCAAGGAAGAATCGACAGTAGGAGGGGACCGGGAAGAAGACGACACTCATGGATGCATAACCTGCGACAATGGTTCGGACTAACATCGACCGAACTGTTCAGAGGTGCCGTAAACAAAGTCAAAATAGCCTTGTTAATAGCCAACGTCCGAAACAGATAGGGCAAAGGAAGAAGAATAGTGACTGTCTAAAAAAGAACAAGTAGGAATCTTCCAAACTTTTATATAAATGTTCAGCCCATCTCGTAGGTCCTTCAGAATATTTTAGAATGTTTTGTCATATGTATATAATGGAATATATCGCAGGTCTTTATGATAATTCCAAAGCGCTACTGCAATAATACCAACAAGAATATGACAATGATCCTTTCTCCGATAAAACAATCGAGCTTGATGAAGAGCTAATAAAAACAATATGGAACCAAAAAATGGAGTAACTTGGTGGGCCAATTAGATATGGAAAAAATATCCAGAGTACTTGGAAATTGCTAAAAAAACCCTTAGCAACGATTCTACAAACCAATACTATGACATAAAAAAAATAACATTGGATCAAATGCACATCACTTCTTACTGAACGGAGAAACATCTAGAAAACAAAACAAGCCCATGTTAAAACGTGCTATAGGTCATAAAAATAATATATATGCTAATCACTTTACCTATGAAGAATTTCTAGCATGCATTTGTGTATTGAAAGTTGGATAAAGCAGCTGGCTTGGATGATATTAGAACGGAGCATATTAAACATTTTGGAATAAACACAATAAATTGGCTCTTACTAATAATGAAACCAGGTGAAGCACCTAGTGAAACCAAAAAACTCCCACCAAATTGTCATGTTATCCATTCCTGTTGTAACTTTAACATCATAGTCTATAAAGATAAAAAATGTAACTCAAAGGTAATTTAACAACATTTAAAAGGTTAATTACTATTTAACTGGGAATAAGCCACAATTAAAGGTTAAAATACGTTTATTGACGTTTCAATTTCCACTTCGGAAATCGTTCTCAAAATACAATCATTAGTAAATTAAACAAATTTTGTTTTGGTTACTTAGTGAAAAATTCTTCTAATAATTTAATTTTATCTGACTCATCTATATTGACAATTCAGACATACATTATACATTTTAAAGTAGACGACTTTAAAATGATATTGCCAATATTGTTGAGTTGCGTTCCTGGGACGACTTTACTTATAAGATAGTTCATTCGATTACATGAAATCAACTTTAACTTGAGAATATCCGTCAGAAAAGATCATAACATGTAATTCGTCTTTAAAAAGACAAATACATGCCATGATGACAGTAAAATTCTCCTGTTAGTGATTCCATAGTAAATTATGAGGGAAAAACCAGGAAAAAAACCTCATAATACTATCCCGACATGGTAAGTATTTGATCTTGCATTTAGTTTACCTTCAATAAATACCAAATTCCGATTTTATATGTTTGTTATTTAAAAAAATTTTCACTAAGTAACAAAAACAAAATTTGTTTAATTTACTAATGATTGTATTTTGAGAACGATTTCCGAATTGGAAATTGAAACGTCAATAAACGTATTTTAACCTTTAATTGTGGCTTATTCCCAGTTAAATAGTAATTAATTTAAAATGCCACAAGAAAATAGCTTCAGAACAATATTTAAAAGGTTTTTACCAATATATTTGGTGGCTTTAAACATGTACATCCAGATAACACTGATGATGAAATATTAATTTCGAAACGTTCTGTGATGTAGCCCGATAAGGTTTTTAATATTATACCTTTTATAAAGTTATTTTTAAATAAATTTTTTGTGATACATGGTATACAGCCAGCTACAGGAAGTTAGTTTATTTGTGAATTTTTGAATGCATTTAACGGTCTTTAATTATATCTAATACATCTCCAAGTGTCCAAACGACTGTTTTGATTGGGTTAAAATTGCAAGTATATCAATTTATATCCTTTTCGGAAACTAATAGTTTTTGTTTTTTTTTTTTTATGCTCGGGAAGCGACGAACACATTTGCAAGAAAATGCTTTTAGCTGAAGTCCGAGATTTGTAGCGATACTGTCACTAAATTTATGGGATTAAGGGAGACATTTCTATAATTAAATTATAATTAAACAAATAAATCTGAATCCGTTAGTTGCGTATACGTCTTTTTACTGATCTCGTCTTATTCGTATTTTTGTTTATTTAGTCTTTAAACAAATACATATAGATTTAGGCAAAATTGTTGCATTTTGAAAGTGGATTTTGCGTTTTGAAATAATTAAATATCTTGCATGTTTACACTTACCGGATGAATATATTATTATTTCAGGACTGTATATTTTAAATTATTTAATTCCCTGTCATAAATTTCCTCTATAAATTTGCTTTGTTTTGTGTCTGGATTAATGTCTTGTTCCTTTTCTTCTTCAAGTACCATGACCTTCTACAAAGTCGAAAACAAAAGGAAAGGAAAAATATTAAAAATTACTATCACGACAACCCTTTGTAGGTCTTGGACCACAGGTTCTGAGATTATCCACAGGTTCTCCGATCCACATCGCCCCACCTCGAAATCCTTCCTATTGGCCAATTGACCTGGAAATCCCTAAAATTGCTACATAAGCGATTTTCAGGTCAGCCAAGTTAATCCTTCACGGGTTCTCCTAGAGTCACCTACACTCTATGAGCTCTCCTGCTGGGGCTCTGCTCCTTTCTTCATCTTCAAGACTCTGAGGCTGATTTTACTTCTACTACAATTGGTGTTACTTTACTATGTAAGAAATAGCTAGTCTTTATCAAGGCTAGCTATACAAACACATCAACAGTCCATCAAAAAAATAGACTTAGCAGAGGATACTTCACCTGCGATAGTCAAAGTTCTTTGAAGAGCGTACGAGGAAGCCAAGCCACCTCTGAAATGGTGGAGGAATTCACAAAGACAAAGACAGGCGAAACAGTTCATTACCGAACATTCGCCAAAATTCTTCTGTAAATTTATCTCTATTTTTGGCTTTTTTTTTGTTTGTAGGTCTAATACTGTCCATTCTTTGAAGTTACGTAGCCAATTCATGTGTCGTCTGCCAAATCGTGTTTTCCTCCTATATTTTATCTCATTATTAGTTAAGGGCATCTCTCGTGCCTGATTATATGTCTAAGATAAGATGTCATCTGATTTGTTTTGCGTCAAAATGTTTGAAGAAAAGCTTTTTTCCATTGTTACCCTATTGCTCGTATTTCTAAGCATCAGTCGCACTAACCTTATAAGGGAAAGTAGCCTAATTTCGGATACCATTTACAATTAGTGTCATATTTTTCACCTAATAACACATTTTAAACTTTTATCTACTCAAGAGTACTTGCAGAGTAATATAGAAACTAATTTTATTATCATAGACAATTTATTGAAAATCTTTTTTACAAAAAATATTGTTCAATAAAATTAGTGCTTTTGTATGTCAAAAATTTTAGGTCTCCTAATTTCGGATACCCTATCCGAAATTAAGACACCATTTTGTTCATCATAAGAATAGTTACACATCTTGACAAAAGTCGCAAATATAGGTTTTCTTCTTATCAGCATTGGCGCACATCTCATGACACCACTTGAAGCACTTTATACACCTTATCCACTTCTCACCGTGTGTATCTTCGGAATATAAACTGTCACAAAACATACATTCTGTGTCTCCATCTTCATCGTCTACATCCATATCAGAATCATCATCCAAAATAAGGTCATCACCAGGATGTGAAGTGTCACTACTACTCGATTCAATTTTTTTCTTTTGCTTTTTTTGGCGTGGAGTTTTTTTTCTGTTGACTTGATTTAATTCGTTGCTTATTTTTGGTTTCTTTTCTTTCAAAGACTTTTTTCTTTCTTGTTCGGCTACACTTCGTTCAAGTTCATCTTTATAAGGTGTACTAGTTATTATCCAACTAGAACCTTTTCGAGGATTTTTTTGTTTGTTTGTTTGTGAGGTATAACTGCAAGAAGGCAGTGGACTAATATCCTCAGCTCTTATCATAGTTGCCGTAGTTTCAGTTGCATTTCCATTGGATGATTTATTTGTTAAGTTATGTTTTGGAGGTGTTCTTTCGATAATGCTTTGTGGTTCTGGTCTTGACTGACCTCTTGTTGGTAATACTTCCCCATGATTTTGATTTATGGGTGGTGGTGTTCTTTCTCTTTGTCTCTCCATTATAAAATCGTGATCAGAAAAGTTATTTTTATTAAAAGGATATATTCCAGATTTGCGAAAACCATTCGCGGAAATTTCTGCAGTAGCACTTTTCAAATATGCCGGGCACATAAGCTTACAAATTTGATACGAGTTTATGGTGCGTCCAGGATTTTGCCTTAACCACATCTCAATTTGTTGCGAATAATATGTTTTAAATGGTGACATAAAAGACAAATCTAGAGGTTGTAGTTTGTGTGAACTGTGCGGCGGGATACACAAAATTGTAACGAAATTTGCACGTCCTGCTTCTATCACATCTATATTTCTTGTGTGGCTGTAGTGACCATCAAGAATAAGCAGCACTGGGTCTTCACGGGATGGTTTCACGTGAGCTACGAAATGCTGTAGCCATTGGGAAAAAATGTGCTGCTGAATCCAACCTGATGGATGGCAAGCTGCAATAGAGCCAGGCGGCGATCCATCTAATAATTCCACTTTCATGTTCTTTCTTGGAAACACGAATAATGGAGGGACAAACCCACCAGCAGCATTCATACAAAATACAACAGTAACTAATGCGCCTCTTTCAGTCGCGGTAACAGATCCAACCTGTTTTTTTCCTTTTAATGTTATAACACGAGTATTCTTGGACTGAACCGTTGTTATGCCGCTTTCATCAACGTTATAAACTCTTGCGGGGTTGAAGTTAACTTTTTCCATTGACGTTTCTAAAAGATCATAGAATCTGCTGACATTTTCTGGGGTAAATCCCTTAATTCGGGCTTTCGAGATTCCTTGTGGTTTTCTAAGGGACAAAACTGCGTTTCGCCTCATAAATCCCCTTAACCATTTTTTACCGGCAGATTCGGCATGGGCAAATGGATGACGAAGACCATTTCGTAAAGCTATTTGATATGCAAGTCTCTTGATATCAGCGGTCCCAATTCCGTAAAATCGCCGGTCCATTTCTAGGCAATACGAGACTAAATCTGCTTCCATTTCTGCAGAAAGTACTGGTCTTCTTCCAATTTTAACAGCAACCAACTGCTCCGGAGTTTTATTTTCTTGCTTAACATAATCTTCCAGAGTTGATTTCGGAACAGCAAATAACTTCGAGGCTTTAAGATACCCCATTTCCTTTCCCCTGACGGCACGGATAGCACGTATCATTCGGTCTGGATCCCATTGTTTATGTTTTTTACTTGTTTTTGGCATTTTCTTCTGAAAAGAAACAAAAGTTTTTATGCTAACATGATCATCAATTTAAGGTTCCTAATTTCGGATATCCGAAATTATGGGACTTGTACTATCCGAAATTAGGAATTTTTTATTTTTAAGGTTAGGGCTCTCTAATTTATATGTGATTAAAATCTGCTTTAAATTAGTAGCAAAATCAAATAAAACAGGTTTCTAGCTCACCCCTGCCAAAAGATCAAACTTCAAACAGGAATAAAAACACGAAAAAATAGGCTTTGAAATACGACCGAAAAAAAACTGCACAATAACGTTTGGTGGTTTCGGCACTGCCATCTAACGGGGAGCAGCTCTACTACCTAAACAATTGAAGATAATGTTCTCTGTGGTATTCAGCGTGACATACGTATAGGTTTCTGTTCGCAAATAAAGAAACTTTTTTAGATACACCGCTATCCGAAATTAAGACACTATCCGAAATTAGGCTACTTTCCTCTAAGCCTTTCTGGTATTTCTAATATTCTCATGGCCTCATATAGCATTCTTCGGTTTATGAAGTCCTATGCCTATTTAAAATCGATAAATAACATATGTAATCCTAAGTTTTGTTCGTAGCTATTATTTTGAATTAATTTTAAAATACTTATTTGGTCATTATTTGCTCTTTTTGGTCTAAATCTTCCCTGGTATTCTCCGATAACTTTGTTTTCATGTTTCATTAATCTTTTCCTAATAATTATTGGTAACTCTTGTTTTAATTTTTCTATTACTAGTGTATGGTCACTGTTGATATCTGCCCCTCTATAACTCCTTCAATCGACTATTGTCTTAGCATATTTTTTTGATTTCTTTTAGAACATGATCTATCTGGTTTTTTACTTTTTCGTCGCGAGAAATCCCTGTTACCATTATGAAGGTCTTTATGATCAAAACTTGTGCTAGCTGTTTTCATTTTGTTAATTTTGATTGGATTCTTTATGCAAACTTTATTGAACTCTTATTCTTTTATATATTTCTTCTTTTCCGACTTTCACATTCATGTCTCCAATGATTATTTTTATATCTTAGTTCTGTATATTCCCTATTAGAGTGCTTAGCTTTTCATAGAACTCTGTTTTATTTCTAAATATTTATCTTCAGTGGGCACATGTACATTAATGATACTTATTTTTCTGTACTTTCCTTTTAATCTTAAGTAACATATTCGATCTAGTATTGCTTGAAAATCTAAAACTACTTTGTTTACTTTCTTGGACACCATAAATCCCACTCCAAAGTGTCTCGTGATCCCCCACTCTTAACCGTTGAGTAGTCGGATGGGGCCTGTGAGACCAGCGACAATTTATTTCTTTCTTTCAATCTATTTCCAATGCCTTATTGCTTATTTTATGTCGGAGTGTGCTGCGTTCATAAGTAAATTTCCGTCCACATATCGAACAAGAGTAAACAACGGAGTGTGCATTAGTGTATAATAGTTCGCTAGTTATTTGCACTTTTGGTCTGTCAGACTCTACCCGACTATTCGAGTAACTTTTGTGAGTTCGACAAGTAAATTTATTTTCCTATTGTTATGTGCAGCTTATAACGTAGGCAGAAACACCCGAAGATGTCCAATGGTCATTTTTTATAATTTACTCAACATTTCAGGCATAAACTCTCACGTCATACATAAATGTAATGCAAATGAAAACGACCTAATTTCTGAACAAATATTGTTTCTAAAATCAATTGGCTTAGCTTTGACCAGGGAGAACATGCTAACCAAAGCACGAGACCCTCATTTACAAAAGGATATTAGAAATATCGCTCAAAAATTAATTGGAGTACATGCAGATCCAGCACCTCTGCGTCCAAATACACGAGGTCGTTGAGCCTATTGTCCAAATCGTAAAATATGATATTTTGTTTCAAATGCCAAAAAATGGCTATGATTAGAGCATGTTAAACTGATTTGCGAAGACTGCAGTGAAAATTGAAATTCGGATTAGAATTGGGTATTAAATGTAAGAGAAGTACGTTTTTGTTAACTTTTTTTTGCATTTTCTTAAAAATGTTGTTTATTTTTTCATTGGTTTTAAAATGGATAAGATGTAATAAAACTAAAATAAAAAAAGATTGTGCATATATCAAATAGTTTTATTTTAATATTTTCTAATGTATTGTGTAAAATAAAAGCTGGGCCTTACGATCCCAACCGACTGTTCCTGTAATTTGCATGTATCCGTTTATTTGAGGGCACATCAATTCCTATGTTTATTTTTTCATTTCCCGGTATTTTCATTTCTTGCAGGGCAATGATATTTCTAGAATATTTTTTCATTATTTGATATAAGTTCCTTAAGGCTCTAAATTAAATATCTAAATAAAAATCCTAAATCACTAATGGACATCCTACTTTACTGAATAAATATCAAAGTCTAAAAAAAAACAGTGTAACAAACTCCATCTAAAACCGTTTCAGATGCTAATATCGCATCATTGAAATAAAAGTAACTGCACCGTAAGGTAGATAAAAGCAATAAAACTATCGAACTCAAATCCGTGAAGGCGAAAACTGATGGAAGCAATAAAATGCACGCCCTACAATAATAACGAACGTTTTCTTCAGGAGTTGCAATTTCCACTACTTTCATTTCACCGGCGATAGGGCGCGAGAAACATTTTCCGCACATTTTAATACCTCTTGAAACAATTTTTATTTCATTATTCACGTCTTCAGAAATGCTGATGCCTAATTATTGCCCTACCTTCGTTTAATTATTTTTAAAGCCGTCATCTTGATTCACTGGCGTCGGGAGTTTGCCGGTAATAAAATGAAATATACCGAGAATATTTATGAAAGAATTTTGTAGCCTAGGTATATAAATAAAATTGTATCTAAGGTGCATTAAAAAACTAATACGAAAAAGTTAAATTAACAGAACTGGGTACTCTTAATAAATATAACATTCGACAAAACCCTATTTCCTTCCTCAGAAGATG
Organism: Diabrotica undecimpunctata; assembly: GCF_040954645.1. Lineage (NCBI taxonomy): Eukaryota > Metazoa > Arthropoda > Insecta > Coleoptera > Chrysomelidae > Diabrotica > Diabrotica undecimpunctata. Next base: position 4,983,549 of record NC_092808.1, on the reverse strand, counting down.
AACTTGTTAAATTGGATCGATTTTAGTTAAAGAGTATTTTATAATTTGAAACGCACTAAATAACTTCTTTAATAAAGTTAATTAGTCTTCGCTCTCTGACAGTGCCCATTTCATACCTTCAGTGTTCCGAATTTTTTAAACATTTCACTCCAACTATTCAAGTTTATCATTAATCAATAACCTTAGATTCTCAACCAAAATATTAATCACACATCTGAAAGTTTACCTTAACTTAGTTTTCAATTCAACTTCTACTTTGGGCTCAATTGAAAGGTTTCTTTCCTTTGTACATAAGGTGCATAATTTAAAAAATTTTCATATACTTTCAATATATTTCTCCTGGATACTTTTAAAAAATATATTAGTGTTGAGAATTTGTCTTTATTGTACAGCGAGCAATTGACGGATTTGTAGTTTACTGTTTTTATTTGCGAAAAAACAACTTAAATTCCTACAATATATTAAATTAACAATATAAAAAACTAATTAATTCCCATTACTTACTGTTCTTTTGCTGTCTGCTAAATTATTTAAATTTTTTTCCTAATCGGTGACAGTTTGTTTTTTGAAGTTTTAATATTATATCTGACATAGTCTTTAGAACAGTGTCAACGGAGAATTTTGCGTAACATGATAAAACAAAATACAGGGTGTTTAAATAAATATTCCATACAAATAATAAATATTCGTAACACTAACACCCGGTACAGTTTTATCCGAAAGAGAAACTGTACCACTTAATTTTCATCATCTTTTTGGTCTCTATTTATTGGTATTACTGCTCATTTTATAACAGGACGTTCATATATTCAATTTTTTGTTTGAATTATTGCTCGTCCCACTTGCTTATCAGGTGATTTTTTAACTTCAATTATTACCTTACCCTTTGGGCAATTGCATCTTGGTAAATCTTTATCACATATAATTACAATATCGCCATGTTTAATTGGTACAACTTATTTATGCCATTTTGCTCTAAGTAGTAGTTCAGGTATGTGTTCAGAAATAAAGCGTCATCAACATTTATTTGCAAATTGCTCTCTGTATAAATAATTAAATTTCAATACTTTAACATCTTCGTTTAAAAATACAATTGGTTTATCTCCGTTTGAAGATTCAGTTAAAAAATGATTTGGGGTTAGAGATTCAGATTCTATTGAAAGATAAGTAAGTGGTGTTCAGTTTACTATATTTTCTGCAGCTATGAGACAACTATAAAGTAATTGGTGAGTAGGGTTCCAGGTTGGTAATGAATCATATAATGCAATTTTAACCGCTTTCACTAGGTGCTCTCAGGCCCACCCATCTGTGGAGAAAGGGGTGCGTTGAAATGAAATTTTAGCTCTGAGTTAATCAGTGAATTGGCTATTAATTTACTGTCAATCTTTTGCAGCTTACCTCTCACTACCATCGATCACAATAAATATGCCTTGGTCGTCCTCTTCTGTTAATAAAATTTCTCAAACATAGTATAAAACTGTCCACATCTAGTTTGTAAACTACTTCGAGATGGACTGCTCTACTCATGAGACACGTAAATAATGCTCCCCATCTTTTCTTCGTCCGTCTTCCAACAGTTACATTTATTGGACCAAAATAATCCATACCAGTGTGTGTAAACGGAGCAGTAAATGTTTCAGTAAAAGTCTACATGGTAGTAGAGGTGACATTTCTGGTGGTTTTGGCTTAGAAAATTTGATTTTGCAATTTTGACAATTGGTCCCAATCTTATTAACTGGTTGTCTAAATTTTGGTATATAAATTTTTTGTCTTATCTCAGTTACTACAATTTTATGATTTCTATAGTGATATCTTTTGTGATAGTCTTTAACAACTAGTAACTAGAAATTACATCTCTAGCTTTATATATCTTCCTCTTATACGAAGTAAACCATCTTCATTCAGATATGGCGATAATTTAAATAAACTACTTGATTTATTAACTGTTTTCTGTAAACTACCAGAATTATTAGTTTTTACTTGTTTTATTTCATTTTTGTAATATTCACATTGAGTTTGCTTTATTAAAATATTCTTAGCATCCTATAAAAGTTCTTCCTAAGTTAATATTCCTTTAGGCTCTTCAGATTTCATCAATTTTGCATAAACAATTCTTAAAATTCGAAACATATACGCAGTTGCTCTTAAAATTTTATTAAATTGACTGAATCTTTAAAAATCTATTAAAAGTGGACTATTAAATTTTACTTCATGAGTGGTTAATATTTCATCACCTTTTTCCTTTTTAAGGGTGGTGTCTGGAGACCAACTATTTTCTAATTGATACAGAAAATCAGGACCTTTAAACCAACACCTCGTGTTTTTCAAACTGGGCCGTTTTGTCAATTTAGTAGCTTCGTCGGCTATGTTATTCATAGTAGTATAGTAGTATATGTCCAATGTGAAACCGTTGAGTTTTGTTGAATTTCGGCCACCATCATAAGCTACATATTTTGGTAATTTTCTTGGATCTTCACTTCTTAACCAGCTTAAAACTGTTGAAGAATCTGTCCAATAAACAACGTTGTGCACAGTTATGGAAAGATGTTAAAAAAGGTTTTAAGCAAACCTTGAACCCATTGCCGCACCATGTGTTTTCGCTCCAATCAAAGTACACTCTATGATATCCTTTTTTATTATTCTTAGATATGCTACACAAGTACTTGCGTGTTCGCTGGCATCTACAAATATGTGCATTTGCGTATTGGTATCCTTCCAGTTTTCAAGTTTATTAAGAAAGTTTCTTGGAATTGAAACCTTCTCTATTTCTGGAAGCTGTTTTAACCAAACAAGCCATTTTTGAAACTGTTCATTGGCTATTGATTGATACAATATTTTGCTTAAAATTGAATACAGTGATATTACATGGATCCGTCATTGACTTATTAGAAGATGCAGTGACTAAATACTTAAAAATACATGAGCAATTCCCCCGAAAATGTACTTTTTAATAAGTTAAGTGCACGCCCTTGGTTTGCGACGACAAAAAAGCGTCCATCGAACCATAATTTACGTTGGCCTTTTAATTTATTTCATTAAAAATATCGCAGAAGGCTCGTCAACTAAAAAGATTTAGAAAAGTCTGTAAACAAGAGGGGCGACGAAGAGGCCGATAAAAAATTACCTACCATCAAAGGGAAGGCGAAACTTTTCCCTTTTAAAGTAGAAATTATTAACGAATATAAAGAACCCATTGAAAAATTTGTCAAGTTTTGGACAGCCAATTTATCACTTTTTAAATACTGGGAAATCTCTAATTATTAATATGTTAGTTATTACTCGATGTAGACGTTTCATCATAGTTTTTGTGGTTATGTTGGAAATATATTAATAGTTGATAAATTATATGACACATTATCAGATCTTCTTTTACTAAATTCATCCATTTTTTCTTTATTTATTTGGAAATTCCTTTCTCTTTCATTCTAGCTATATGACCGGGTTATATTAATTTTTCAATTGTAGCAAGCATTTTTATTTTGTTTTTCCATATATTTCTATAAATTCGTTATAAGTTCTTCTTCGCCAGAAATTCTTTGCTCTTTCGCTCTCATCTATCTAATTTTCCATATCTTTATTAAGCATCCAGGACTCGCTTGCATAAAACACTGTAGGTCTAATAAAAGTTCGACCTGTACATATTAGTTAGACTTCCAGCATCCGTACTACTTTTAGCAATTCTTTTCAGAATTTCTTAGTTCTCTTCATTTCTGATTGTTAATGTTACTTGCCGAATTGTGAAAAAAATTATTCTTAACTGGATTATTATCTTAAAGAACTGTCCTATATAATTCTGATTTCCACTATTCACCATATATTATGATTTTCTCTTTATTTAAAATCTAGTTCATATCGAGACTCCAAACCGAGCGGACGAATGTTTCCTTGTCACCGTGCCACCGGTTCTCGAATTGTACAGATAAATGTTAATGTAAATTGATTAAAAAGGAATCAATAAAAATAGACTTCAAACAAAAACCTCATTATATTTTTGTAAATTTAAAAATAATTCTCTAATATATTTATAATTTTTCCAACTTCTGCTAAAGAGGTAACACCGAACGAGGCAGATAAAAATAAAATCGGGCAAAAATAAAAAAGTTTGTTTATTTGCTTGTTTGATTTTAAAAAAATTGTTTTACAATCCCTTAACTAATAAATTAAAAACACAACTAAAAATTGCAAGAGAAGAATCAGTCAAAAAATACGTAACACAACTTAATAGATACGATCATTGAATATGGAAACCAATCAAATCATCTTTAAAACCCAAAACAATATCGCCACCAGTACGAAAAACCACAGACGCACAGAATCAATGGGCAAAAAGTGAAAAATCAGAATTATTTGCTGAACATTTAGCAAGATTATTCCAACCACACAACAATGAAAACGATCAAGAAATTATTAATTTTTTAAATTCAAAACAATCATTTGTAAAGCCAATAAGACTAATAACGCCAAAAGAACTTAAAGAAGAAATCTTGAGACTAAATATGAAAAAGTCACCAGGAATTGACCTAATAACACCAAAAATGCTAAAAGAATTGTCCAAGAAGGGTATAGTAATCCTTAGATATATATTTAACGCAATATTAAGTGTAATTATTGGCGTATAAAATCTAAAAATTGCAGAAATACTTTTATTCTCAAAACCAGGAAAGCGTCCCAGTGAAGTCTGATTTTATCGACCTATCAGACTGTTATCAACAATCTCTAAATTACTAAAAAAACTTTTAATAAAAGGAATGGATCCAGACTTTACAGGCGTAATCTGGATACCAAATTATCAGTTTGGATTTCGACGAAAACACTCAACTATCCAGGAATGCCACCGAATAACTCATTAAAATAAACTCCGCATTAGAAGAAAACGAATACTGCCCAATGGTATCACCAGATTGAAGTCAAACTTTTGATAAGTTTGTTCACAAAATACTTCTTTACAAAATTAAACAAATATTATCAACAAATATTAATATCCAATAATTATTATCACCATGAAATAAATTTTTCTATTGGTATAACTTCTTATAGAGGTGTACAATTCATTGCTTTACTTTGTAGTAAAAGCAAAATGGAAATTAGTTACAATACTTTGACAAAGAGACTTCTGTCTGTCTAAAGCGATTAGCCATAGATGACAATAATTGTTTTATTTATTTTGATACACCTGCTTGAAATAACCAAAAAAATGAATTAATTATAAGACAGTTTTTCTTCGTCGTAAAACTCCCCTTTTAACCGAGGCTTTACACAAAGTGTCTGATTTTGAAAAGAATTTTTGTTGAGGATAAAGCCATCAATTTTATAAAGTAAATCAAGTTGCGGAATGGGCATTCCAAAGAAAAGGTCCGACAGGTGTAGAAAGCCGGAGGAAAATAGAATTGATTTTATTATCTGTCCGTGGTCCTAAAACGGGACCGTTTGTAATTGCCCCATTCAACAGCCCCCATTCGTTTCACATTTTTATTTCATAATCCATTTTCAATTGCTTTCACTACAGTCGTACGTGAAGCCCTTTGTCTGTTCTTCTATATACTTGTCGTTAGAGTAAAATACTTTTTACGTAATAGTTTTCTTTTTCTGGACCTTCTTTTTTAGTTACAGTTTATTTGTTCTATACGAGGATCATTGTTTCTTGGAATTATTCCCTGTATTAGCAGTTAGGCTGTTGATAAAATAGCGATGTGCAAGTAATAGTAATAATAAATTACAAACGTGTTACTGGTAGTAGAAATTATGGAAATTACACGGCAGACACAGTCGAGGGAGATCTAGAAGCTATCAGAGCTATTTGGAGTTCTATCTCAGAGAAAAGCTTCAATAGAATTTGGAGTGCCAGTGAGTATTTTAAAAAATAGATGGAGAATAGAGGACGTCTTCACGTCTCATATTTGTAGCTTATCTTTATACGGATTTCCATTGGATCAGACAGATTTACGAAGTTTAGTGAAAAATTATTTAGATCGTGATAGTCGAATTAGGAAGCAATTTAAAAATAACTTGCCAGGAAATGACTGGTTAAATGCTTTCCTTAAACGAAATCCGTTGTTAATTCAACGTCTTGCAAGCAACATCAAACGATCGAGAGCAGAAATCAGTGAAACCACTATAAGAGACTACCTTAACAAATTGCAGAATGAACTCGTCGATGTTCTAGCTAACAACATTTTTAAGTACGATGAAACAAATTTATTTGACGACCGCGGCAAAAAGAAAATTTTAACAAAACGTGGGACTAAATGAGGAGGTGTCAATCAAAATCAATCATGTCCACCTTAAGAAGTTTTAGGGAAATCGCAAAAAACGTATTACAGTAGACTCCCTCTATAACGAGAACTGAAATGACAGACTAATTACCTCGTTATAAGCCGATCTCGTTATATCAGACAATCAATACTGTGCATACATATGAATCTGTAGTTTTCTAAACCATTAACTTCCTATAGTGAAGCCATTCGGAGCAATATAAGATGCTAATAAATATTGTTTGAATGACGTTTTTGAAAAAAAGGTATTTACTTTTATTGTCAATGAAATATATTAAAATATAAAAGAGTTGTTTACTTTTATTATCAATGATATATGTTAAAACAAAAAAGCTGTACTTATATTTTTTTCCAACTACATAATGTATAAATCGTATTTTCAAGGATAACATAAACTATTGCTTCTGCAATTTTAAGAACTCTGTTATTTTTAACTGCTTTAAATGGTCCAGTATCATTCTATCATATATTTTCTAAAGATGTGAAACAGTTGTATTTATTCATTGTAAAGAAGTTTATTGCGGGCTGCAGTTAAGTTTATTGAGGGGCTGTTTGAAAAGGTATTTATTTGTAACCACGACCGACCGGACTAAAAACGTAAAAAACACGTTTTTGGATCTTATTTTCTCTCGTTATAACCAAATTTGCCTCGCTATAGACGGTTATAGTTCAATAGAAATTTCACGGGACGTCTAATGTATCTCGTTATAAGCGAAACCTCGTAATAACCGTGTTCGTTATTGAGGGAGTATACTGTAATAAATAACCTTACATGAAAAATCGGATAAATTAGCATATATCATTTTATTTATTGAAATTAACTGACTCTTAGTAAATATTTCAAATCTGAAGGTATAAATAAACCTGTAAATACATTTTAAAAAAAGGACATGTTACATTGTTACAAAAAATATCTTGAAAAATGGCTAACATTTACCAACGACACTTTTCACAAAATATAAATGTTTAAATGTGTAGTCCAATGTCAGGTTCTAGACAATCACAGGATTCGTCCACTTCGTCAGCATCAATTTCGTCGTCCTGGACTTCCACTATTATGGTCTTATACCAAGATAAAAAGTCATGTTTCTGCCAGTCATCACCATACATTTTCACAAGTAACGTCTCCACGTCCTTCTTCTTAGCTGCTTTCACTATATTGCTCAGTGGAAGTGACTCTACAGGAGTTGAGAACGACCTTGCAGAATGCCAGCCTTTTTTTTTGAGGCTTGTTGTAGGTTTCAAAATCACTTTCAAACCTAAAATTCTGTGCCGATTTCACTTTGATAACAGTAAGTTCTTGTCCATTGCGGTTGACAGCTTTCTCTTTCCTCACAAAAATCCTCTTCTTTTCAGATATCATTTCAATGTTATTAAATCGTGTAGCCAAACTTTTAGCATCAATCAATCCCCAATCCTCTCCAAGTTTCTGTACTTCTCCAACAGAACTATATACATTGTAGTACTCTTCCTTTGTTGCAATGGTAGGCTGCTTCCTGAGTAACTTTTCAACCCTTCCGAACACCCGATCAGCGGGGAGGAAGCTATGCCCGCGAACAGGGTATGTTAGAACAATCTCCTTTAAAGCATTTTGCACTGATCCTAAGTAATACACTAATGTGTCAACAACGGCATTGTTTTTGTTTTGACCAGCACACCCATCACAGAACAAATTCAGTCTTGTTACATTTGAAAAATTAGCGGAGTTCAAGAAATTTATAAGTGCAGATGAAACTTCGGTCGCACCCCTTCCTGCAAGTTCTTCAGTCCATACCTAAAATATGGGGTTTTGTGCGTTTGATGCTACAATGCAAAAAGAGTAAAAACTTAATTGTCTTTTGTAGAACGAGTCTTGAATAGGAGTTTTGGGAAGTGCTTGAATTTGCTGGAGATCAAAACAGAAAGTAACCTCATTTTCTTTGTTTTCCTTTAAGAGCCCATGAAAAGCATTAGCTCTTAATCTGTGTATTCTTTTCTCCATCATAAATTGGTTGACCACTACCAAGTCTTTCACAGCTTTAGCCTTCTCAATTTTCAGCTGAAGATCTATTTTATTGCATGTACTGCAAACGTCAGAAGCTGGTGATCAAAATCCGATATTTAATTCATTGAAAACTCTCCTAAACATAGATTTCTTAGAAACTTTAAGATTATCAAGTACAGAATCATTGTATATTAGCCACAACTTCTTAATGTTTAAGTCTGCACCAAGATAAAACCTTTTCGATTTTTTTCGATTATAGTGGCTTTCTTTTCCTCTTAAATTTCTCAAAAAAAGGCGGACTGATTCCTTGTTCGCAGCAGATTTGTGACTCTTCCTATCGCCACCCCTCTGATCCTTAACAGCCTTTCCCTCTTTCACCTTTTTAGAAATATTAGTCAATCTTGTTCCCTTCACCATGGTAATATGCATGAAAAGTTTCCTACACACAGGTATAACTTTACCGGTTGATGAAAGTATAGAATATTGTACACTAAAACTTTTAGCCTTTGATTTTTCAGAGGTAGGCCTAGGCCTTCGCCGCTTTATGTTACGTTGATTTATCCAACTGGCAATGGTGTTATCTTGCGTGTTTTTGTCAGGTATTTTGTAGAGGATATTTCGAACAAAAATAGCATCTATAGGCCTAACTAATGCACATTTCATACCTTTGTTCATGTGTTTACATGGAACAAACACACGACATCCCACTGGAGTACTGTATCGCTTAAGCTTGGCTCTAGTTTTTTTATCCACAGTCTTTTTATTTTTACGAGATCCTTCATTGGCATCGCCCACTCTCACTAAGTTTTCTTCATCCATGGAAAATTTCAATTTTATTTAATAAAAACTACTATAATAATATTAAAATTAAACCACAGTGCAATACAAACTCAATACTCGCTATCGACATAACCTAGAGAGAAAACACAGACAATGTGTTGACATGGTCAAATCACGTGACCAAATCGCGGCACTCCTATTAGCTAAATGGACATGTGGTGGTATGATTGAAACCAACTGTGGACATGATTTCATTTGATTTGGGAACCTAATATTGTGTATTCATTTGAAACAGGACATGATTTTTTTTAACCGAAACCGAAAACACCATAGAATAGGATTCACTCTTTATATTATGAAACAGCTGCTAACTCATTTTTTGATTTTTATGGACATGATTGATTTTGATTGACACCTCCTCAAATATCCTGAAAGAATTATGAATTTTCGGTATCGACATCGGCATCGACATCAATGTTTTGTGGAAATGCGGCTGAAGAAATGCTACCTCCATAAGTCGTATATAAATTATATAAATCCAATAAACTGTGGTCGACTTGGGTAGAAAATGGCCCAAATTGGGCACGGTGTAACAGGTCGAAAAGCGGATGGTTCGACACAGCTTGTTTCGAAGACTCATTCACTTCTCTTGTATTGCCAACATTGAAACACATTCCTGACATTAAAGTGTTAATTGGTGACAATTTATCGTCCCATATATTATTAAAAGTTTCACAGCTTTGTGGAGCAGAAAACATTAAATTAGATGTCCCCTATTTTCGACTGATGAAAATAGCTTGGCGAAATATTTTGGTAGAATAAAAAAACACTGAATATTAACACCAACTTAATTGCAAAAAGCACCTTTCCCACCCTTTTGAAGAAACTGGTTGAAATAATTATGTAAATGGTGGAAAAAATTTAGAAAATGTGGCATTATTCCCCTAATCACAGATGAAGAACTAACCAGAATTTCAAACTATAAAAATTATGCTGCGCAAGTACCTTTGAGAGTAAGTGACGCTGTTTTAAATTTTATTGCAGAAAAAAGAGGATTACAGTCCACAACTGATGGAGTTGTTAAAAGAAAAGAAAAAATAGAAATTACAGCAGGAAAAAGTATCTGTGCTAAAGATGTTAAAAGCCAACAAGATACTGCAGTTGCAAAAAAAGCGGCTAAGAAGAAGCCAGTAAAAGAAAACGGCACTACAAGAAAATCAAAAACGAAAACTGGAATGGAACCATCTGGTTTATTTTTCGTTATACAAAGAGCAAGAGCCGCTAAAAGTATATCGTTATCTGACATGTGTTTGATTTAAATGTAAAACTCGTACTGCAAAATCGGTACGTGTGTGTTCCCATTCGATTTTCAACAATATTGTACTGCAATTGCATTCGACAAAATCGTACTGTGCTGTTGGAATGTGAGTGGCGAGCTTAACAGCAATATTCTTTTTGATAAACTTGATTTGGCTATTATCTGTATAACCCTTTATTACCTTACCTAATAATTTTGAACCAGCTCTATTAAATACAGTTCTTATACTCTGAAATTATAATAATAATTTCACATATGTACAACCTTTTTGTACAATAAGGAAGAGCCAGAATTGAATGAATATTATTTGAATAGCCAATTACTAATAAATATTTAATTTAATCTCTGTAGAAATGCTATTGAAATTCCACCAAATGTTTATACAAAATTTTCCCGGATTTAGGTCAAAGCTTCCAAAAGATCAACTTCCTCCATATAAGCTCTTTTACATTTTTTTCCCTTAAGAAAAAATATTGAGAGTCTTGAAGCCCGGAGGGAACGTCATGAGACCGCCCGGCCGACACTTCGACTAGGTATCCCTCAGGATACCCTCGTTCAGAATGTTTGTCCTCTCGAGAGGATTTTATCCTTGTTATTCTATCGATAACACTCGTACACTGACGGGATGAAATTTACATTTAAACACATCTTTGAAGTTTTTATCAGTTCCGAAGGAAAGTTGGGGAACAGATAAATTTTGAATATGACAATATAAACACATTAACTTATTTATTATGCAGCTAGAAACTTAGTCTTTAACTATGTAAAAAATAAGTACTTAATAAACTATCGTGGGGGAAAATATGTACGCAATGAATTCATTTTTTAATAAATCTTTAAATAAATGGACTTGAATCTCTTAAATGTATGTAAAAACATAGAAAGAAGAATAATCTAAGATCTAAAATGAAGAAAAATGATCCATACAAATAGTTGATACCGGGGAAATTCCGAAAGTTAGGCTAACATCTGAGTTCATTGCAATACCCAAAAAACACAACGCAATGAAATGTGAAGAATATAGAACGATCGGCTTAATGAACCATGTTCTAAAAGTCTTCTTGCGAGTATACATGAACGTGTCTACAAAAAACCAGGCGATAAAATAACAGCCAAACCCACTGGGATTTAGAAAATGCATTGACACTAAAGAGGCATTATTTTCCTTCAAACACTCATAGAACGGTGTCGAGATGTTAACTGTGACGTATTCATATGCCTAGTTTACTTTGTGAAAGCCTTTCACAAAATACAATGCAGAAGGCTGGCAAATATATTACGAAACACAGAAATAGATGATCTGGATGTAAGAATCCTTACAAATTTATACCGATATCAGAAAGCCATTAAGATACCTTTAAGAAGAGGAGTACGACAAGGATGTATACTATCTCTTCTACTTTTTAAAATGTGCTCAGAAGACAAATTTAAAAAGGCATTAGAAGACGTTAATGAAGGCATATCAATTAACGGAATACTAGTGAATAATCTCAGATCCTCAAACGATACAATAGTTAAAGCATGTGGTGTTCGTGTGTATCAAGGTATAAAAAATGCTTATTAAAAGCTTAAAACTTTTATTTTAAAGAAGATCTTTTCGGAATTGAATCATTCCATCATCAGTTTAATAAAAAGTTGTTAAAAAACATTGGTTGGCCACAGAAAAACTCTGGAAGGACATCAGTAACAAAAACAATCCTCATGGAATTTACAAAGGTAAATGCAATAGACCGTTAACTTCGCTAATTTTTTTAGTTATTATTAATGAGCGAAGTTAACGGTCTATTGCATTTACCTTTGTAAATTCCATGAAGATTGTTTTTGTTACTGATGTCCTTCCAGAGTTTTTCTGTGGCCAACCAATGTTTTTTAACAACTTTTTATCAAACTGATGATGTAATGATTCAATTCCGAAAAGATCTTCTTTAAAATAAAAGTTTTAAGCTTTTAATAAGCATTTTTATACCTTGATACACACGGACACCACATGCTTTGTATTCAACAGGTATACTAGTCAATCTTGGATATCTCCACTTCATGGTTTTGTTCCAGTTTCACTTTTAATGATACAATAGTCCTTGCGGATAGCAGAGAAGAGCTGAAAATTTTGGTTGATAGCGCTACTCGGTACTTCGAAAGTGTTAGGATGTGAGCTAAATGAATAATAGGACCGCAGCCTTGAAACAAAACGGTGCATTTCTAAGATGGCCAGAAACGCTTTCAATATTTTTCTGCAATTCTACAATCTACAATTTTCTGCCCTTTTATATGGAGTTAAAGCTTGGACAATTACAGACGCAACTATAAAAAGACTTGCCAGCCTTGAGATTTGGAATGTAGAAAATATTATACGTAACAAACACGGAAACAGTAAGAAAGATGAAAAAATAAATACTCAACACTATGAAGGAAAGAAAAATGAGCTGCTTTAGTCTTCTTCTTCTTTAGGTACCGTGTCTATATTCAGACGTTGGTCATCATGATGTTTACAATTTTCTGAAACTGTTCTGCGCGAAATAATTCTTCTACTAACTACTTTGGTCACATACTAATATGACTTGATGCAATTGGAGCAAAAATTTGGATGAGGTTTAAGATGAATTCTAAATTTTGACGTTCGAAAAGCATTACGAATCGAATTTTAGTATCAATCTTTCATTTTTCTCTTTCTTCTTCTTCTTTTGTTTCTATTGCTTCCACGTTGTAACATTTTTTATAGTTAATATATTAAATTATTTCTAATCCTTTTACCCCGTTGCTGAGACGCCGATGGCCGTATTTGCAAATAATATATACGCGGTTGGTCGGTTGACCATTAGGAAGTTTTATTGAAAATTGCCGAAATATTACGGAACAATCTACCTACTTATTTAAAAACGACGGTTTAGGTAATCCTCGGTTAATTCCTTCCGGCTGTAAGGCCGGGTTCCTTTATGATAAATTTGTTAAATATCGTCGGGGCACGTAGAAATGTTTTTCTATAATGACCTAATGCAAGGGATTTTATATTTCAGCACGTTCCTAGCTAGAAGGGTACCGTTAGTTTCGATGTTCGTTAGAACCTTTTTGTCTTCTTAGAAATAGATACAGGCTGATTGTCATTTTCCTTACCTTTTTCTTGGGTAGTTTGGTAAAATTTTAGAGGAACCAACTTACTTGTCGGTGGGAACTCGTTGAGAAAAGACCCACTTCTAAGTGGGCATTCGTTAAGAAAAGACTTACTTCTCGTAAGGCGCTTTGCTCATTATCGTCTCTGTGCATTTTCTTTCTAAGTGTGTATACACTTGTATATTTGAGTTTTTTGATCTAATATCATATTAGATTAAATATTGGTATAGAGTACCTTTAATTTTAATTAACTTCAGTGCTGGATACAAGTAAAGTATTATAGTAAAGTAAATAATTTCAGTGAACTAGTGCAGCAGTCATCAGGAATTACTGTAAGTTACCATAATCTTAGTATCTCCACTTATCTGGGCGAATAATATGGTAATCTATCATATTGTTTTTCAATCATCTGGGCGAATCTAAGTTCATCCATGTCTTCACCTGTAGTTGAGAGTAACTACTGATTTTTACATTCAATATTTTCTTACGAACTTTCCATTAGCTACTAAGAAATTTCAATAAACATAATTACGAACATTTAGTTCTCAATCATTAAATAACAGTGCGAGATAGAAAATCAACTTAACCAAGTGCGGTTTGGTTAAATTTTTATTTCGGTAGCCTTTTTGTATTCTTGTAAATTTAGATTTGATTAATTTTTGTTATTTGCTATAATTGTTATACATTTTTAACCCAGTGTCTCGAGATATGCCATTAAACAGCAAAGAGAGACCTTCTTTAATCAACCTTGGTTTAATTGAACCTGTGCATTATTATATTGTTGTATTTGTAAAGGTACTTATTCTTCATATTACTGCTTATTTTTATGTGTACACCACCATTTCATAATTGATGGTGTATTTTTATTACTTGTATGTACATTTAGCTACCGTCATGATTGTGTTGTTGAATATATTGTTTTTGTTTTATGTATGTATTTTATTTGTCGACTCCTAACAAGTTTCCTGATATAACCATAACTCTGAATATTTGCTTTTTACCTTTAAGTATTACTATACCTTTAAGTATGACCAGTAGAAAGATCAGGCCGATTAAGTTTTGTAGGTAAGTAGATGGACGGAGTCCACCTAATATATTTATTATTTGTTTATGTAGAGTGTTGACCAAATTTATTTGAATATTTAACTGTTGAGATCTTTCCTTGGATTTGATCTCAGAACCAAAATATCTTTCTTTATCTTTTTTCTTTTCTAAGGTTTCTTAATTTCCTCCTTAAACCCCAAAAAAAATTAAGTGGCGCCCTGTTTCTATCTTATCGTATCTTTGGTAATTTTACCCATCTATCTTTTTGTTTATTTCTGTATCTTTTCTAATATCTCTTATCCTATATTTACTTATTTCGTCCGTTGGAACCATTCCCGGTTCCAAAAGCTAGTTTTGAACCCACGACTCGCTCTCCACCAACCATCTGGCTGCCGTCCGCAGTGTCTCCATTGGTGACCTTTCTAGCACCATCCAAAAAAGGTTTCCGAGGTTACAACGTCATGGTGATACGCCAGCTCAATTTGATTTTTCTCTTTGCTTTACTATCTTTTATTGACAGATATACTTTTAATTTTTTAATTTTCATTTAATGTCATTTTTATTTTTTTAGTTATTTTCTGCTAAAAATAAATATATGATGACTAGAAACGAATCATGGTACAATGAATACACAAGGTATGATACATAATGTTCCAAAATCGGTTCGCTTTCGCGCATGACGTAGTCAAGATCGCTTATTCCCGCAACATTTGAATGTAGTTGTATAGGAAAGACTTTTAATTTTAAGTTTTTTTATATAATTTGGCTAATTTAATTATAGTAATTATAAAGAGATGATAAAGTTATGTTATTATAATATTTATCCTTTATAAAACATAGATATCCTTTATAAGACAAGTTTTAATTATCTTTTATTACACGTAGGTACAGGTTAATTAACTTATACTCCAGAGTTCGATATTTCAGATGTTTAAAAAGATACAGAAAAGTGGTAATGGAGGTACACAAAATTTGTACGTATATATACCTACTGAACTAAACACAAAAACAAAATAAATAATGACAAAGTCAACTTTATTTATATTGAATGAGCTAGCTGGCTATCGAATATGAGTGTAGTGAGGGCACACAATATTGCACAACATTTAAAATGACATTTTTGTAATATTCACACATAAAATTATCTTGGTATTGTTTATAATAATGATAACATTGTATATTTTAATAATGATAACATGATTTAACAAAGAAAAATATGTTATTTTGGAAGATGCTAAATTGATTTCCTCCGAAACAGTTCTTATTGCAAATTGAATGGCAGGCTGAGGCTAGTTTCTTACTTAACAAATCGATATGAAAAAACCATTTAAGGTTTTATGACTAATAATTAATAAAAATAAAGATTTAGACTTACGTCGTTGACCTAGAAGTAGTAAGAAGCTGCTCAACATACTTTTTGGACTCTCTGTGTTCGCCTCCTTGTACGCGTTTCTTTTGGTTGGTTAAAAGGGTAGCCGATGTTGATTTAGGCAAATAAAGACTAGGTACTGCCTCAGGTTTGAGTTTTAGACCCTTTTTAGAAATGTAATTTAAAAGTTCCTGTTGTAGATTTCTTTGGTAATCTTCAGTTTTAAAATGTGTATAACAAATTCTTGCAGTATTACAATTAAAATTATCCTATCTACAACAAGATATAATGCACAGTTTTCTGGTCACGCTATCTTTAGGAAATGTATGAAACCTAAAGATTTTATCTTCATTGTCACTATTGCAACAAGCAATTGCACAGCGTACTTTGTAAAAGGTACAAAACCAGATATACAATGGCAAATAAAAACTTTCAGTTTTACAAAAAAATACTATACAGTATAAATAAATAGTAACTAAACACCATTTGTATAAAGACACATATATAAGCATATATCTAAATTATTTTTCTATTATAAAATAGATGACTCAGTCAGTATTGAGATACTTTAAAATATATTTATTATCTCATAACTTGCAATTTGCAATAGTCACCATTGATAACCGATATTATTGTTGAACTTTTGTTTTTATACAAGCTTTCTGTCTTGCCGGTGTAAAGTCGTCTGAAGTCGATATTTATTGTGTTTTGCGTTTGAACTAATTTGTGTCTTATTTTCATATTATTATATTGTTTGATAAGTAAATTTTGCATATAATAATCGGTAGGTTATAGTAATGTGTATATTTTTTATTTTACTAAATTTCATTATAACTCATCTAAAATACCATATTGAATTGTAAAACAGATTTTTCTCTATTGTACTCTATTTTGTTTTTATTTCAGTAAAACTGCTTGGAAGTGAGTGACAGTGAATCAGAATAAGTAAATCTACTACTATTTACCTATTCACAGTATTTCCTCTGCAGAAAATTTTTAAATTATAAGGGATTTGCATACAAAAAGAGTACTTATATTATTAGTATATGTATGAAAACAAAAATAAATATTTCGCCTGAATCTCTAGGAGAAGTAAAGGTTTTACGCTACTGAAAATATATTTTTTATTCAATTATAACCAAAACAAAACATTTAAAAAAAAATTAGATCACTTTTTAACCATAATTTCAAAATTAATGTGTACGTTAAGCTGTAATAATAGGTTCGAGGTGGTTCAGGCGATCTTAACTACGTCACACTCCTGGGCCAGCTGTCAAATGTCATGCGCAATATCATACCTTGTGTATTCATTGTACCATGGAAACGAATTGATCGGGAGTAGTAAATCGATGTGAAGGACCGCTATTTTGTGACAGTACCCGTGAGGATGCTATCTTGTGGCGCTAGTTACGTGACGCTCGCCAAAGCATTTTACTATAAAGAAAAAAGTAATACAACGCCAAAATAGGAGCTTACGTTAACGTAAACTGTATGTATGTACCTAACCAACTTAAGCTAACATAATAACGTTTTCATAAATCCGAAGAATTTTTCATAAAGAAATGTCGGCAATATTACATGTTTGATTAATACTCACGATCCAAACGTTTTATACGCCTGTTCCTATAAATAAAAATACATAAAATAGCCGGATATAGACGCAGAATTCGCCGTAAATCTTGAATTTGTAATTTGTAGAATATTTGCATATCTCGATCCAAATTCTGTGCCTGAATTTTTGATTCGCATAAAGGGAGGAATCCCTAAAAGATTAATTCGACAGATGATGTCGCAACGCAAAGCGGAAACTCGAACATATCGCGAACACTTCAATCATTTCTACCTACAAATATGTACCTATGTATGGAAGCAATACACAAATATCTACCTATACAGGAAAAATAAAAATATTCTTTAAAAACTCAATATAACATTCTATAGCGGAATTTTTTTTAATAGAAAATAAAGAAAAATTTAGCTTATTTATCATTATATGCAAATAATTGGTCATTTTAATTTTTATTCTACATATTTATGTAACATAAATATCTCCTTTTGTAAAGAAACTCATCTCATCTCTTCATCATCCTCATAGATTTGGGATTATGTGTGTGATAATCTTATTTTTTAGAGGTGGATTATTCCCTTCTGTTTATTATAATTTGCTATGTCATTATGTTTTCGCCGCTGTGGTGACCTGCTTCCATTTTTTTTTTGCTGTCTGCATTTAGCTTTCCAATCTATAACCTTCGTGTCTTTTATGTCGTCTTCCAAGTCATATATCCATTTTTTTCTTGATGTTTCTTGTCTTCTCGGTTATAGTAAAGTCCAATTGCTTATTCTCCGCAGCATAGCTTGATGTGATCTTCTTTGTACCCTTTATTTCGTTTTTTATTTCCATGTTAGTTTTCTCACCAAGTCGTTTTTCACCTTCTCTTGTTATGTTGTTCTCTTTATTTTGTTACTTTGTCTATCTCCATTGTCACGTCCTTTATTCCATACAGTCTTACAATGGAGTCGCTTGTTCTAAATCCTGTCTATCCATTAAAGACTCCCGACGGAAACATTCAGTCTTTTTAAACAAAAAAATTTCTATCGCAGCTTTTGATACTTTTGACGAAAAGCTGAGTGCATCGTATGCTACGAAGTTTTGTCAAATGAGTCGATGAAATCTGCCAAACTTCGACGTCATTTAGAAACAAAACATAAAGACCTTCGTAAGAAATCTCAATCATTTTTCAAAATCAAAGCCTCAGAATTAAATCGAAGCAAAAAACAATAATTAAGATCGCTACTGGGCCAATAACGAAAATGCTGTATTTTCGTCTTACCAAGTATCCTTACTAGTTACAAAAAATTATGGTTTCCGCTATGTTGGAAGAAAAAGCTTCAAAATAATTAGACGGTATATCGTTATCCAACAGTACAGTGAAGAATACAATTGTTGATATGTATTAAATGGTAGTTGATTTTAAATGTTACAGTGAGCGGATTTTTTCGTTACGAATACAACGAAGGCAAAATTGAGGATTTTCTGTTCTGCCAGATTGCCCTCCGTATTGCTTAAGGATTTGAAGCATTGAACGACTTTATTTATGTTCACTCATGAAATATCGTGGGATAAATGTGTCCAGGTTATGACCGGTACACGAACAGGACTTCAGACGTGCGTGAAGAAGATGAATCCATCTATTATCTGGCGTCATTGTTGCATTCATAGAGAAGCTATTTAGCTACTAAAATATGCGTGATAAATTGAAAACAGTGTTGTTAGACGAGATAGTGTAGGCCGTGAATTTCATTAAAGCCAGGCCTGTAAATTTCCGTATTTTCGGTGTGATATATGAAGACATGAGAATCTTTACAATCAGTTGTTATTCGCGTGTTTTCAAGCTGAGAAATGAGATCAAAATGTTTTTTTAAGAATTTAGCAAGCAGTGGAAATAAACATGAAGTTAATTTGAATAACTTTGAGTGGCTAACAATGGTAGCATATTTAGCTGATATCTTCAGTGTCCTTAACGAGCTGAACTTAATTCTACCAGGAAGAGATTACATCTTTCATGTTGAAGATATAATAGAAACTATGATAAAGAAACTTGACCTTTGGACCAATGGTACAATTAAAAAAAACTATTATCTTTTATCTACACCGGTAGCGTTTTTGAAATCTTCTGGTGTGGAAATGTTGCCAACGTAAGCAAAAGAAGAACTGACTAAACACCTTCGAGGTTTGCGGTCTTCTTTTTGGGATTATTTTCCAGAGTCCGACGAAACAAAAACTGAATAGCTCACCCTTTTAACGCAGATGTTTCAGATATCATCGGCTTGACAATGATACAGGTACGATAGGGTACAAGTTTTTGGGTGAATATAAAGACAGTTTATAACGAAATATCAGAAGAAGCACTGAAAATACAAAAATAGTCACAGACAAGCAGGCCTTCAAAATTTGCAAATCTAAGAATGCTTTTCATTCTCATATTAACTTCATTAAGAAGAATACTTTAGAACCATCGATAATTCTAGATCCTTTGACCCCACCAAGAGTTAGATTAACCAATGACAGTCGTTATCTTCTAGCAAGATTAAGGGAATTGGATATCTTGAAAGCCGTTAAGCCAACACAAGCGTTAAACTCTTTTTGGCTTTCGAAGGATTTCTCATTAAGATTGAAGATCTACGAAAAATCCTTCTACAATTTAACATTGCTTATGGAATTGGTCCAACTGAGGTGCTTGCTGCACTTGCTGCTTTTAGGTCCTTTCTTACTTCGGAAAGAACTATTCACCTGCAAAAATCAAGAGAAAGTCACCGAAACTACTATTCCGTTGCCTCTCCAAAACGAAATTTTAAAATAATACGACGTGTTCTATGGGGCTACAAACTTCAAATTAATTTGGTGATGACAACTGTAGCATGGTTGTGATTAATATTCGTTAAGATATAAAACAGATATAAAACAAGTGAATTTTTTGTTTCTAGAGGAATTAGGATTTCTCCCGATAGTTGCGGTTATCGAGCACTGACTTGAAGTCAACGAGCTTTTTTTTGTAGAAAAATTAACAATTGCTAGGTATGATCGTCCAAGTTCAGCTTCAGGTGACACCCTAATTCTTTCTACAAATAATGATTTCTCTCCTGTAACAAAATATGATTTTCTGTTAAATGAATTCTTTTTTGAGTTTTTATTGGTTTATAACAAGAATCTATACATTCTTTGCATTTATAGATCACATGATTATTCAACGGAACTATTTTTTCAGAACCTGTTATATTTGTTACACGACCTGCTAAATAAAAGCAGAAAGATTCTATGCAGTGACTTGAATATTAATTATGCTGTTGCTTGTGCTGCCCAATTATCCTTGGTCAATATATTTGAATCGTATGGTTTCACAATGCACGTTAATTCTTCTACAAGAATTACTAAAACAACATCTACCATAATTGATTATATTGTCTCAGATTTCTCACCCCTTGATGTACGTTCTACAATTATTAATGAATCTGATCATGAAGCAGTATATACCAAGTTTAATACTCTTAAAAAACAATTCTCACAAAACCCAACGTTTAGGTAGGATTTTTTTCGCTCAGAACATTCATAATTTCCAAAATTTGTGCTTGACTTCTGGCTGGTACTTTCCCTCTGTAGACGTGGACTATAATTTCAGTGATTTTTTAGATAGGCTTGTCTGTATTTTCAATAAGGTATTTCCTTAGGTATCCGCATATCAGCCAAGAATATGCATTCACTACTGTACATCACGAAATTTACTACCAACGTCTTTGTCACTGAATATATCTCCAAGTACAGAGAAACCTATCTAAAACTTATCAAAACAGCTAAAAAAATGTACTATCAAAATCGTCTGGGAAACTCAAAAATGTTGCAAGAGAAACTTGGTCCATAATAAAAGATCTTCGAAATAAAACTAACATAGCTCAAACATTTTCTCTTCTAAACCCTGAAAATCTAAATGAATACTGCGTTAATGTGAGTAAAAATATAACATCAACTATTTTGTCACAACAAGATCCTATTTCCTATCTCCTTAATTCAAAAAATGTATCGAATTCATTCTTTATAAGACCAGTTGATAAATCTAAACTAATCCAAATAATCAGTAGTATGAAAAGCAAATCTTCCGGTAGTACTGATAAACTATCCATAAAATTTTTTTTTAAATCTCCCAACAAATGCCTATTCCTTTGAATTGCTGTCAATCTTAGTTGACGAATAGGAAACAACTAGTTAAAGCAAATTATGCTAACTCAAGTCACAAAAGCATTCAATACTGGGTACTCTACTTTTCCTTATCTTTATAAATGACATCACTAACTTAAAAATTGACGGAAAAATTTTTCTTTTTGCTGATGATACCAGAATTATCTGGAGGAGCTCTAATATTGCAACTCTTCATGCAACTATAACTTCTGATCTACTTGAAATAAAAACATGGTTTGACTCTAATTTACTCTCTGTTAACGTGGATAAGACAGTAGCATTATCTATAAAGGAGCTTTTCAACCCTTGCTTTTTAATAACAGCCGGATCAGTATCGTTGACTCTGTAAAATTTCTTGGTATTTTTATAGACAGCAACCTTAAATTGTCCCTTCATATCGATTTGTTAAGTAAGAAACTAGCCTCAGCCTGCTATGCAATAAGATTTGTTTCGAAGGAAATGAATTTAGCATCTTCCAAAATAACATACTTTTCTTTGTTCGAGTCTCATCTTCGATATGACCTTCCTTTTTGGGGTTCTAGTATAGTTGCCCAATCTGATGTTATTTTTAAATTAAAAAAAAATAAGGTAACTTTTGGCCTCAGTAGATTAACACATTGCAGAAGCTGCTTCAAAAATCACGTGGTTTTAACTATTTCCTTTTTATATATTTTGGAAACTGTTTGCTTAATTCTTAAACACCTACATGGTTTTCCAGCAAGACCTAATTATGACTACTCCACCAGAAATTCAACCTTTGATGTGTATTTACCGATCCCGTCCACTGAAGCAGTAAAGAATCTATTTTATATTCGGCAAAAAAATTATACAACCATCTCTCTTTGCAACCTAAATCTACAACTTCTTTCCTTACAAGTTCCGTAAATTGACATAAGCCTATCTATCTGAAAGACCATATTGTTCAGTGGAAGAGTTTCTTACCGAATAACTAAGAAATTACAGTACTTAGGTATAAACAACTAATATATATATATATATATATATATATATATATATATATATATATATATATATATATATATATATATATTTGGGAATCACATGCAGCAACTTAAGATATTTAGTTCGTAAGGTCTTATTATTCAATTTGCAATTTAGTTGAATTTTACAATTGATTGTATATTTTATTAACTTTTATTTTGTGATTTGGACGATTTATGTAATTTTAGTAAATTGTAATTGTTGTTGTGACTTTTGTAACTTTTTGTAAGCTTTGTCGATAAAATTGTACAATTTTCAGTGACAATAAAGCATGTTTCTATTCTATTCTATTCTTGAAACATTTACTGCTTTTCTCATCCACATACCTCTGTGAAAAGGGATTTTCTGCTCATGTATATCTTAAAAATTACAAAAACAAACTACAATTGGTAGTAAAAACAACTAAGTAAAAAATCAACCCAAGTATAACAAATCTAGTACCCAAAAAACAGCACCAACCTTCTGTTTAAAACTATATTGTTAATTTTCATAAAAACGTTTTTTTTTTTCAGTAACTTCTTAAAACTTAAATCAATTGTTCTAAATTTATTCCTGTGCTCTTTATTAAGGAGGTCCTTAAAATTGTGTTTAATTTTCTATGGGTAAAAAAGGATAAAAACGCTGATGTAGACGATATTTCAATAACCCATCAAATAGATACCCTTCATTTATTTTATTTAAATTATTATTCTTATCAGAAAATAATTGATATTTTTTATTTCTTTATGAAAAATCTCATTATAGAAAATTTTTCCATCAGAGAAAAATAAAAAACACTTACGTCAACATTGAAGTCGGCGAACGTCACGGTGAAAGCCCTAAAGGGCGGCGATTCTTTGGGAACGTATCTATAAAATTCCTCGTCGTTCCAATACCATTTGATGGAGTATAAAGCGACTTCCTCGAGATTGTATTCGCAGGCCAAAGTCACCGTGTCACCAGATAGTGCAGCTTCCGGCACGGTGATTCTCATCTCCTTTAGTGTCCAACATCCTGGAAGGAAAAAAGTATAAGAATGGATTTATTTTTCCAGTAAATCAGGTGTATAAGAAAGGTTTTGGCGCAAATTTAAGTTTGGATAAAATAATATTGTCTTTCCAGCAAATGCTGAGTACAATAATAGTAGGTAAATTTCTCGAATTGGCTACTATTTTGGATTAGGGAAGAAATCTTTGATTTAACCGCAATTTTATTATGATGAACTTTTTTTAAAGTTTTTTCATCATTTGGAATAATATAGTTAGTACATCAGTTACTAGATTTTGAATCTGTTTTTGTTTTTTATATGAAAAAAATGCTGGTCAATCGTTGTACCAGAGTTCAATCAAGGAATAATTTTTATGCTATAGATAAAGTCACGTTGAGATGGCAGTGTACGGATATAGGATAACAGCGTTGCCAATTCTACTGCCATTGTAAGTTTTGCTACTTTTGTAAAATAAGCAGGGCCAAACTCTCGGTAAACTAAGATATGTTTAGGTAAGCTAAAGTTGTTAATAGAAAATTCGTGAATGAAATAAATGGTAATAATTCCTAAAATGCTTTTATACATAATACCGCAGTTAATAGGGAAAAAAAAATGAAAAATATTCTACAGGTTTTTTAATGTTCTAAACGGTAGATAAGGGATAACTGATGATAATTCCTTAAAGAATTACAGCCAATTTTGCTTTGTTTATTTTTTAAAGAAAGATGAAGTTTGGAAAAAATCATTTTTTTGCCTATTTTGTTCCTCGTGCATTTTAGGGAAAAATGTTTCAAATAAATGTTGCAGATCTTAAACAGTTTTTTAATTTTTTAGTTTGTAAATTAAAATACATAAACAAATGACTGAGATAATTGCAAAAAACCCCTAATTGAGGCCCCTAGAACACAAGGGTGTAAGTGCAGTTGCTTATCACTTAGCAACTGATATCTAACAACAGGCACGTACTTTTGGCTTCAAACTTTCTACATTAACAACAATAACACCATCAAAAATTACATGTCATTGAAAACATGCTGAAAACTGAAAAAGTGCTACCTAGGTTTTAAATTTATATCGAACTTTGAACAAAGATTTTTCAAAACTTTGTTTTTGGCACTTACACCCCTTGTGTTCTAGGGGCCTCAATTGTGCACTAATTTATTAAATGTTCATAACTTTATTTTTTGCATAATGATGTCTAATATAACTACTTGAAATTATGTCGATTAATGAGTTATTTAAGTGTGCTACATTTCAACCAGATCAACTAAATATTTTATTACCTTTACTGAGAAAAGAATACCCCCGAAAAACAATTTTCAATCATCTTCATTTTCATAATCTAGTTCATCTTCAGAGTCATCGTTTAATGAAATTCTAATAGGTTCAATGTCATCTTGAATGTTGTCTACTGTCCAAAAATTATTCTCCAATTTTATAACATGGTTGACGTAATTTTTCCAATGTCCATTGTTCTGTACTTTATCATAACCTTCATAAATCAATGTTTTAACGTCGTTTTGTTTGAAACTTGAATTCTTAGAGGAAACGTACCGTTTCACTTCACTCCACACCATTTCTATTGGGTTCAGTTCACAGTGGTAAGGCGGAAGTCTTAAGATATGTACATCTACGCGGCATTGTTCGTCACTGTGATTCCTGTATTTTTCACCAATACAATCAATTTTGTATTTGTCATAAATATTTTTAAATACATTAGCAGTTTCCAGAAGTTCATTTTTTAAGTAATCTTCTTCAAAATAAATGTCCTTTTCATAGAGCCACTCCTTAATTTGACGTTTCACCCAATATTGTTTGGGAAAATTTAATTTCCTAGAGTGATAAGATGCATTGTCCAAGATAATGACATTCTTTTTATTTTTTGGGAGATTCGGTATTAACATCTCTTCAAACCATTTTTCAAATAGATCTCCGTCCATCTCTTCATGGTAATCTTCAGCACCTTTTTTGGCAAGAAAAGTGATGTCAGCACCTTCAACAAATCCGTCTTTGTTTCCTGCATGGACTAAAACAAATCTTGGTCCTTTTCCGGTCGGAGTTTTTAAACCTGTGGTAAGTCCATTTACGAAAGCCTGTCGGCTATTTTTTATTGTTGTATCTTGCCATACTTGCCCATTGGTTATTCCAGTATTAACCCATGATTCGTCCATATAAATGATATTGGCTCCTTCGTTCCTCAGTTTCTTTATTTCCCGGAGATAGTGACGCCTCCAAGCGACTATTTCTTGTTTTTCTATTAATATTGAATTTCTACCTTGTTTGCCATATATAAAACCCATGTCGTGCAATAGTCTTCTCAACGTACTCTTGGAAAAATTTGGAAGATGCTCCATTTGCTTAATTTTTTCTAGTACTACGTCAAGGGTTGGAGGAATATTGTCCATAAAAAAACCGTGCACTACTTGTCTTATTCTAGACCGAGTTGCTTCATCATATCTATTCTCACGACTATTCAAATAACCGGTTCTTTTTTTTCTTATAGGAGTTACGAGTGGACCATTTTTACTTTCACTTCTATATCGGAATATCGTTCGCTCAGAGACTCCAGTCATAGCAGAAACTTCCCGCACTATTGTTGATACACTTTTATTATTATTACTGTTTGATAAATAGTTAAAAACATTTAACACTATTTTTTTGCATTCACTATTTAACAAATTACCGTTTTTGAATTTTATTACACTCGCGGCCATTTTGACACTGACACGACACAAACGTCTGATATCAACTGAAAATTCTTTTAATGACTCTCAAGTATTTACCTGAATTTATAATTGCTGGCATTAGACAATAATTTTGAATTTATAAATAGGTATATTTTTTTAATTCTAAATTATTTTTTAATGTCTGTAACTGTAAATGCAGGTAGAGAAAGTGTGTCATTAAAAGGACATTAAGACCAAAAACGGATTATACAAATAATTATTTCATTTCCACGAATTGTAAACAATTTTGAACAGAAGATATAATTCCGAAAAGACCAGATTTCCGAAATATAACTTTCTATTTTTAAAATACCAACAGAAAAATTATATAATTAAAAAAATGTAGTATTTTTCCGTTTCACATTCATAAATATTTCCGAAATTATAATTCTTTTATAGGAGCCGGCCTATAACGTACGATTGTAGGTACGATTAAAAACTGACAACAATGTAGTTATTTCTGGCATATAGAAAGTACAGGCCTATCTCTGGAACGCTGCCATCTGAATGTGAATTTATCTATAGTTTCTCTGGTACATAAGGTGTACCAAATAATAAAAAGTGTATCAGTAATAGGTATAGGACTTTAAATAATACAAAAATACTGCACAATATTGTAATAAACAAACAAAAACATAATAATAAAAATAATAGTTAAGGAACTTGAATGATATAGATTTAAACAATCCAAGCACAAAGCCGCACAGTCTACGCACTCTATATCACTGCGTTTCTGTAATCCCGTTTTTGAGCACTACTGGCATCGTCTTCGCGTGGTTTTCTACGGCAAATGATCAACAATTTAAAAATACTTCTTGTTCAATGGCCTTAGATTTTTTTTCTCGCAGAAAAATCTTTTATAAGAATGGTAGCCAATTTGGATCTATATTCAAGGTGAGATATTGCTTTTTTTCTACTGTTACTTTGCCTAAGGGATTCTTTATAAAGTATGTAAGAATTTACTATGGATGCATCAGAAAGGTAATAAAATAACGTCATCCATTATCGACGACTTTTCCAAGCTACTGAGTATGTCTGCATTCGTTGGTAAACCGATCAACACCGCGATTATACATATTGGAATCTACTTGCAATAACAATACTCGTAATATAAACAGGTTCCCTTGTTTTCCTGTTTATCGAAACTATATGAAGAAATATAGACAGTTACAAAAAAGAACAGAAATATGGACCAGTTTTGTCCTGGTATAATACTAAAGTATAAGTTACAAATAAAAGAGGACAAATAATTATTTTCCAAGACTTATTATTCGAGAAAACGTAGAAGGCCTAAGATCGCGAGGAAGATTCACAACAATAGATAGATAGATCGATCAAATTACAGGAACATGCAAAAGATCTATGCATGAGTTTAAAGAAATGACCAGAGACAGATATCTTTGGAGACGGACAATCACGACATTCCTCCTCCTCAGTACTAATCCCATTTGGGATATGGTGACACCATCAGGCCTTTACAGTTTTTTCACGATTTCTCTCCATCCTTCTCTGTCCTGGGCTAGTTGTTTGGCTTCATGTAACCCTTGGTTAATCAGTATTTTTGTTTGATCTACCCAACGGCTTGGAGATCTTCCCCTAGGTCTCTTTCCTTCAACTCTACCCTCGACTATCAGTTTTTCCACCGTACCTGTTCTTCTAGCAATGTGTCCAAAATACTGCAAATATCTCTGTTGTATTTGTTTGATCAATCTATCATTTACTTTAAGTTGTTCTAATATCGATACGTTAGTGCGATGATCAATCCAGGATATTCTCGACATGCGGCAGTATACCTACATTTCAAAAGCGTCCACTTTATTTTTATCCGCTTTCTTTAAGGTCCACGTTTCGGATGCATATGTCGCTGTGGAAAAAATGAGCGCCCTTACTAGCCTTAGTTTTGTGTGTATTGTTATGCTAGAATTTATCCAAATTGCTACCAGTTTCATCATAGCTGTTCTAGCAATGGTCAACCTTCTACGTATCTCTCTGCCACATCCTCCTTCATTTGTTATTAGGGACCCCAGGTATATGAAACTATTTACTACTTCAAAGCCCCCAATTTCTTTAATGTGTTGAAGATTATTCCGAGCTCTGTCTACTATCATGATCTTTGTCTTACTCCTATTTAGCTGTAGTCCATATGTTTTGCTTTTTTCCTCCAGACGTCTCATTATGTCTTCCATTTCTTCTTGATTTGCCGCGATTATTAAAGTGTCATCTGCATATCTCAAGTTATTGATTTTTTGACCTCCTACTGATATTCCGCCCTTCCATCCGTCTAGTACCTTTCGCATAATGTGTTCGCTGTAGATATTAAACAGAGTTGGCGAGATTATGCATCCCTGCCTGACACCTGCCTCTGTTCTGAAATGATCGGAATGGGTATTGTTTATTTTTACTGTGCACTTATTATTTTATATTATTATCACGACATTACGATGACCAAAACATTCCCTCTAGGGGGTCAAGATTGAAGAGAGAAGTCGCAAAGAAAACGATTGCTATATGATTTCATAAGCTGGTAAAATTCCTCCGCACAGTTAGGATTAATATTATAAGAAAAAATAATATTAAACTCACCGGGTTTCCAGGTTGAACCTGGAGCCAGGTCGAATTTGTGTATACCGAGCTTTCGACATCATCTTTGAAGTTTTCATCAGGCCTTACAGGCTGTCAGTCTCTTGAGTACCCAATTCAGTTCGTTTGTACATTTTTCTGTACTGCTTGGGATAGGAGATGGTCCATTTATGCTGTCGATGGGAACGTGGTTCACTGACGTGGCGTTTGGGCAGAGGTTAGAGGTTAGAGGGTAGAGGAAGAATCTTGATAATGGGAGCTGGTTTGGTTGACTAAGCGAACTATGTTTTATTATTGTTGTGTAGAGGTCTAAATATTGAACGTCTTTTTTTTTATTGACAGAATTAATACATTTTTCGATCTCTATGGTGTCTCGGATAATTCTTAGTTTATAGAAACGGATGGAGGCTATAGTAATGGAACTTTTAAAATCAATTTTGTGACCTGTATGGAAATGATGTTAGCATAAAGCTGAAAATCATAATTAGGAACGGAAATAGAATGTTCATAGATCTTATTTTGGATTCTTCAATTGGTTCTTCTATGTAAGATCGTGGACGGTCGGCACAAGGAATTTCATAAAATCCGTGTTGTTCATTAGTAGTGTTATTTTTGATGAATCGGACAAGAGATAAAAGTTTTTGTTGGGGGGGGGGGGGGGGAAATTGTATCCATTTTCTTTGATAAATTTTCTTCATTTTGTCACTGAAACCTCTAAAATAAGAAGGAAGAAAAGCTTTCGTATAATGAGAGTCTGCTACTTTGGATTTGGATGCTCCTATTGGTATGATGTTTATTTTACAGCGTTCAGTAGATCTACTTGAATAATCGCAAATACGTATTAGTCTGAAAACAAGGATATAATTGACTGAATTAGTTTTTAAGGGAGGGTGATGAGAGTTGTCATGCAAGTAGCGGGTGGTATAGGTGAGTAATGTAACCTTAAGATTGATTTTTCTTTGTGAGAATATCGAGTAACAGAAAGCATCCTTGCCGTGGGGTAAAATGAGAATTATCTATATCGTAGCATATATCGTATTATCGTTTATTTTCAAAACGCATCAAACTTTTTCAGTAATTAAGTACTCTTGGTTTATAATATTGTGACATATGCTAATATCTTAACATAGCAGCATATAGCAGGCAATTTCTGTCCGTGTTTGAAATAATCCCAACCAAGCAGGCAAAGTAAATATTTTTAATTTTTTTTTAAATAGTTTTTAAGTCAATTCGTATAAATAAGTAAGTTTTGATTATTCTTTTGTAAAAATTATACCCGGCAAAGGGCACAGATAACATAGTGTCTTTGTCAGGTGGTTAATCATCCATAATAGGAAATACTCTCACGTTGTTGTTCGCTCTTTTGTCATAAAAAACGCAACAATACAAACTTAACGAACATTCTGCGCTGAATAGCTTTTCGTTTTTCAAAACAATAGAAGTGACTCCAATAGATTTTTGTGATTGGCTTTTTGTGCATTAAAATTTCCAGCTTTTTTTGTGGAACAGTTTTTCAATAGATTGTACGAACGCAACTGGACAAACAAGTTTTCGCTGATATACAAAGCGAGTTGTTTGTTATTGATTGCGTAAACTATTAGAATAATTTTTAATTTACTTGCAAATTGTGCCTAAAAAATAGTTAATGAACTTATTAAAATACATTTTATATGGTTTGGATTGTGTTACTGTTGTTTCCATGGTTAAATGTTTGATATTTTATAGTGACATAAAATATTTAATTGCCAACATTATTTAATTAAAAAGGTCCAATTAAAATTCTTGCTTTTCTTTATTTAATAGCCCATTATACTCACTCGAAACGTTATTAGAGTCTAGTTATATATATATATATATATATATATATATATATATATATATATATATATATATATATATATATATATATATATATATATATATATATATATATTAATATATAAATTAATTATATATTAATTTATATATTAATATTAATTAATTACAATCTCAGGCTATTTAACTTGTACTATCTACCTTTGATCGTGGATTCAAAATATTTTCCAATTGGCATCCTAATTGGGATAGGTAATATGACCTGAATAAAATACATAGAATTTCAACTGAACTATATGTGAGATGTCCTTTATTTTAATGAAATTTTATATAACAATCAATCCTGTAATATTTGCAATATACTAACTTTAAATATATTGAGAAGTTGTTTTCTATCATGGACCCAAATGTTATTTTACATTGATTTTTAATATGTGTTCTAACTAAGCTCTTTTTATAATTCTTTTTTTTTTAATGATCGCAAAATTAACTGTCTCTATTATTTATTCAATTTATTTAATTAATAAATGAAAACCACACTCCTGCTCTAATGAAAATTGACTGACCTTTCTTTCTCTGCCGTTGCAATTCTATGGCCACACCACAAAAAAAATCATTTCTCTGCTTCTGCTCCTATTGTGGTCCAGATGACGTACACCTTTCTCCTATCTGTCCTTGTATCTGCAACCCAACAACTCGTGTTAGTCTATGCAGCCTCCTCTTGAGCCAATCTCCGCGCCTGTTTATAACTCCAAATGTTTCCGGCTTCGTCTGATATTAATATTCTTATACCCTTTGGTTTTTCTATCTCTCTGTACCCCGTTCCTCACACTGGTCAGCTTTTACACAGCAAATAAACACACCCGGTAAATTACGTCTTCGGGACTTCAAACAAACACAAATCACAAAGCTCCTTCCTTCTTGGACGACGAAAACTGACTAACTAACTTTTTTCCTCTCTCCTATCTCATAGCCAAAACCACCACCTCCTTGCATTCAAAAATTGACCAATAAAAATCATCCACCTCTGTGACGTATTTCGTTACCAACCAACTCTCTCTATAAAACGTCATTCGGGTAATTCCAGAAAACAACATTCTTTAATTATTCTAACTAAATCTATCTGCTTTACAAATATTTCTTACTAATAGCTACAAACGATACCTGTTTCTCAATTCAATGTCTTTTGTTAATAAACTTTTACCGATATAATCCTTCGGGGAGAAAAACCACCGCAAATCCCGGTCTATTGTTTAAACACTTTCTATATACACTTTTATTCCGGGTAAATCCATTCCACAATAACCGACTTATTTAAATTTCTTCGATAATATTTGAAAGTCTTGTCTCTGAGGCCTAATAAACAATTCTTCGAACAACTTAAAATACATATTTTGTCTTATACAGGATGTTTGAAAATTTATATGCCCGTGTCTATATGAAATATCAATAATTTTAATTTTTATTTAAGTAATAAAATTTGTATATCGGTTTTTCATTGCTTATGGACATTCAAAAGTACAAAAATATAATATATATATATATATATATATATATATATATATATATATATATATATATATATATAGTTATATATATATATATATATATATATATATATATATATATATTTATAGTTTGAGTTTAGTTCTTGAACCGTAATATATATTTTTTAGTGGATTTTTTAGGGCATAGGTTAATAAAACAATTGTTTTGATACTAAGACATTTTTATATTTTTTTTCTACGTTTTGGCAGGAAATCCATGCCTTTTTCAAGAAGTAATATGAACTAAAAAAACATTTTATCAAAGACATAATACGGTTTAAAAGTAAAACTTTTGACTTACCAAGCATGTAAAAATGGGGTGCTAACAAGTATACATAAACGTTACAATTAAAATAATATTAAAAGCATAGGACAGACCCACTAAGTCACTACATGTAAAATGTATTTTAAATTTAATATTTAAGACAGGGATTAAACAGGGACTCAGGGAATCACCCTGTCTTATCCCATTGCCAGCTTCAATAGGGTCGGTTAGTTCTTCTTCTACTTTTACTTTTATTGTGTTGTTTTGGTAGATATTTTTAATCGTTGTGATTATTCCTAGAGGTATCTCTCTTGCGTACAGTAAGTGGATAACGTCATTTAATTTGACCCGGTCAAATGCCTTCTTAAGGTCCACGAAACATAGATATGCCAGTTTGTTGTATTCTAATGATTTCTCTTGCACTTGCCTCATTATAAATATAGCGTCGGTGCATGATCTTTCCGACCTGAAACCCTGTTGTTCTTCTGCTAGTGTTATAATTTCATTTAGTTTATTTGTTATCACTTTGGTTGTTAATTTTAGTGTTGTGTTCCGGTTCCGATTTGTCTCCCTTTCGTTTGTTACTTTCCTCTCTCTAAGTGATTCTGTTGCTGTGTTAATTATGGTATTTTTGAGGTTTTCCCAGCTTTCCTAGATGTTATCGTTTTCTAATATTTCATTCCCAGCGATCTTCTCTGATATTTTTTTCCTGTATAAGTATTCCGTGGATTCCGTATTTAGTCTTTCAACTTTTATTTTTGTTTGTGTTGGCGCCGCTCTCTTGGGTGTGAAGTATTTCAGGATGATTCCTATTTTACATAATACTAGACTATGGTCTAACCTAGCAAATTTACAGTTTTTGATGGAAAACATAAACACCCATACCAAAAGGTATGGTCTAAAACTGAACATCAAAAAGACTAAACTCATGATTGTAACAAAGAAGCTATACACCAATGTGAATTTAACCATAAATAATCAGCCAGTTGAAAGAGTTACGTCCTATAATTATTTAGGGGTTTGCTTCACTGATACTAATGACCAGACAAGAGAAATCAAGAGGCGAATAGGGATAGCGAGACAATGGTTTGTCAAAATGAAAAGTTCCTATGCAGCCGGGACATAAACATAAACTTAAGAACGAGAATGTTAAGGTGCTATGTTTTCTCCGTTCTGCTGTACGGCATGGAAGCCTGGACACTGAAAAAGATAAACATCAAAAACATTGAGGCATTCGAGATGTGGTGTTACAGGAGAATGTGGAAAATACCATGGACAGAAAGAGTAACAAATCAAATGTTCTGCTGAAGATGGGGAAAGAATGTGAAGTCATAAAAACCATACAAACGAAAAAACTGGAATATCTGGGCCACATAATGAGAGGAGAAAAGTACTCTCTGCTTAGACTCATAATCCAAGGAAAAATCTCGGGAAAGAGAAATGTGGGACGTATGAGGATTTCCTGGTTGCGAAATTTAAGGGAGTGGTATGGGTGCAGTTCAATACAGTTGTTCAGAGCTGCAGCCAACAAAGTAAAGATTGCTGTGATGGTAGCCAACCTCTGATAGGAGACGGTACTGCAAGAAGAAGAAGACTATGGTCGCTACCTACATCTGCTGAGTTGGGGCATCTTACGTCGATAATTTTCGATGGATGTATATCTCTTTTGGTTATAATATAATCTATCATCTTTGTCCACGGGTGTTATTAAATGTATATTTGTGTTGGTCTTTGCGGTCAAAAAATGTGATGTCCTTTTTTAGTTCGTTATTCGTGCAGAAGTTTATCATCAGTTGTCCATTTTCGTTTTGACGTGACAACGTCTTAAATTAGGTTGTGGCTCAGAGTCATTCATGAAAAAGTGTAACGCCCGCTCACGTCTGTTACAGTGAGTCACCGAACGAGAGAGAGGCCCGCCGGACCGGCGAATGCCTTGCGTCTCTCTCCCACTCAAACATGATCGGTCCGCTGCGCGCGCAGCACTAGAGAATTAGGCGCGTTGAATCGGTGCGTGCTTCCGTGCTTGTGTCTCTGTCTTTCTCGAGCGTTCTTGGCGTTCAAGACACATTACAGCAGAAACACTTCCTTTCATTTCATATTTCTCCTATCATCGTCCTATCCTCAACAAAATCACTCAAATAGAAATTAGTTAAGTTTAAGTTTACATGTACAATGTTTTAGTAAACAAAATATATTTCTATAGTTAAAATTTGTGCAATTCTTATTTTCATTCAATTCCTTGTTCTTATTGTGCAATTTAATAATATTCATATCAATAAATATTCTACCGAGAAAAAGACGTTGTCACGTAAAATCTTCGCCCGTAAAACCGACTTTACAGGCAACCGATTTTTTTTGACATCCCCGTCATATTTTTGCTTAACTCCGGGTATTACTTTAATGCCTATTCGAGAGTTAAAATTCCTTAATATTATCATCTTCTCTCTGACTTGATCTACTACTTGTTGTAATTGATAAAACGCGTCCCTTATGGTTTGAAGCTTGTTATTTTCTAGGTTGTATACTCCGATGATGTTCAGGTCTTCCTTCTCCTTTCTTATCTTTGCTGGTACTTTGCTGCAATCGTAAAAACAAATACTGCTCAAAGAAACAATGACTGATGAAGAGTTAAATATAATAGATAATATAAAAATGTAAGATTGTGAGAATATTTGAATTAATTTTTTTATATTTACTAAATAAAAACATTAATAAAAGCGTTTGTGCAAAAATCCAGCGAACTAACTGTATAAAACTGGCACGATAATATATTTTTGTGTCCTGTCACTATATCCAATAAGATGCAGTTTCTCCTTCTCTGCAGGGGTCCGCAACAAAGTCAAAATTGAATAAGGGGAGTCCATTCGCATGCCAATGTTGGCGCGATATCGACGCTTCGCCGTTCTGCTTGCATCCTTTCGCCATAAAATATCCCACGCACTCGCTGAACTTGGCAAATGAATTATTACTAGTCGAGAGAGATGTGAGGAGCGGGCTAAAGCAAAGAAAAAACCGGGGGAAACTATGAGGACTGAGAGTGAGTGGTTCTTATGTAGGAGTTGAGAGCAGATCTTGCTTTTTACCAACGGCTGTAAATTTCTTAAGACAGACTGGAGTGGCTTGGAGAACGCTCAAATTATGTATATATTCCCACTTTGATACAAAAAATGTACAAAAAATTGGATTGGGGTTGTGAACAATATTAGTGGGTATCAGACTGGAAACTCGGAAGATGACAAACGATGCTTGGAACATTCTCTCAAATTGATAATCAAGCAAACAGACGAATATGTGAATATTTTATATTTTTTTGCAATAAACTAGGATGATTGTAATTTAGTGTTTCAATGCCTAAGCCAGTAAAGTCAACTGATGCAAAATGTTCAGGATATGTAAACAATATTTTATTTAATTGTGGTTAAACTTTTTGACAATAATCAATTTTCTATTTCTTTGTTATTTGCAAATGACGTTTTACATTATTTATAGAAGATTTTAAAAGATGAGGTGAACATTATGAAGTTATGGAGAAAAAATAAAGATATTTTGCTGGCTAATGTTTTGTATGGTTAAGTTTTTGTGGTTTTTAAATAGAAAAATAGAAAAAAAAACTAGTGATATTGGATTATACTGGAATATATTGGAAAATTATAGATTATTTTAAATAATGAAATGAAAAAAATAAATACATGCTTTAACTAAGCGGCATTGTCCAATGTAAATAAATACACTCAGATGCAAAAAAACGCAACTGAGAAAATTTTGGTCAAATTCAAAGTATTTCAGTTTCTTTGTTTTTTGTCCTATTTTGATGATTTTTTAGCACACCGTAAAAATTTATAAATATTAATTTAGTATAGTGAGTTTTTTAATAAAATTTTGTATTTGACTTAATATAGGGGTTAATCGAAAGGTGGTTTGTTATCTTAACTTTGAAACATCCTGTGGAATAATTCCGTTAACGGATTTTCGTAAAACCTTGTTTTTCGATTACTAACATGTCTTTCTTTTGAAAATATAGATCGGTTCATTTTTAGGAGCAAAATGACTTTGCCAACCACAATTTATGACTTTTCCTATTATTACCATTATCTTTTGTATTAATTTGTAATACGACGATGGGGGCTTCGGTGACTGATATCGAAGTAATGTCATGTCAATATACCAGAAGCACTGTATTTAAATAATGATTAAAAGCAAGGACATGATCGTAGTTTTGAACAATAATAACAATAACAAAACATAAAAGAAACAACTTAAATGTAACTTAACCTAAGCACGCAAATAACAAAGAAAAACTATAAAAAAATAAATTAATACTTTGTATTGCCTTCTCTAGCCTCTATAACTGCCTATACACGTCAGCTCATGCTGTCTATGAGGTTGCGAATATAATCTTGCTGGATGATTTGCCATTCCTCTTCTAGAGCCAAGCGAAGTTCGTTATTTGAGGCTGGTGCGACTCCGCGACCTCTAATATTTCTACCAAACATGCTCCAAACGTGTTCTATTGGGTTCAGATCTGGCGAACACTTTAGCCAGTTCATTTTATTAATACCAACTTCCTCTAAATATTGCTGGACACACATTGCAGAGTGGGATCGCGCATTATCTTGCATTAATAGAAAATCATCGCCGATATATTGAGAAAAGGGTACTACGTGATTGGCTGAAATGTCCTCAATATACCGGTGTGCAGTCAACAAATAGTCAGTAAATACCAATTTAGTGTGCGCCTCTCGGGATATTCTTGCCCATACCATCACCGAACCCCCTCCATGGCTAACGCGGGGACTGAAAGCGCACTTCGCAAATCTCTCTCCATACTCGTTCTGTCCCATTTGATGAGTGAAGACAGTATTTCGACTCATCCGTAAAAATAACATTACTCTGTTGTCCTAAATTCCAATGTAAATGGTCCCTGGAAAATTGTAGACTAGCCACTCTGTACCGGGGAAGTAATTTGGGCGCAGTTGCTGGTCTGCAACTTTTCAAACCAAATTCATGTAATCTTCGACCAACTGTAAATACACTTACATTATTGCCTCGAACCTCTTGAAGCTGATTTCTTGTTTGCACCGCTGGTAAATGATCCCGCAAAGCGCTGTCTTGTATAAAACGATCATGTAAAGCATTAGTTTTGCGCGTCCTGCCAATTCCCGCTTTACGCTTGTTTTTGCCAGTTGGTATAAAACATTCCACTACCCTTTAGTAGATGGTAGAACGATGAGTGTATAGTACTCTAGCTACGTATTCATAATTTCGCCCATCTTCCTCCTCTTTTAGTAAAACCTTATGTTCTCTTGAACAGCACATAAACTTTAATAATTTTTAATAAAAACTACATAGGGTAAGTGTGATTGTTTGTTTATATTTTAAACAATTTTAGAAAAATATTTCATCCTATTTGTTCTATTTTTTATATTGTTTCTTATATGAATCCTCCTAAGTATAAACCTTGACTTTTCCTTGTCATTCAGAAAAAAGATAAAGCGGCGCTATTTTTACTTTTTATTATATTTTTTCCCACTTCTCAACGCTAGCAGTTGTGTTTATTCAAACAGCTAACAGCCATTGCATATTAAACGTATTTA
The DNA here is from genome assembly GCF_040954645.1 of Diabrotica undecimpunctata. Taxonomy (NCBI): domain Eukaryota; kingdom Metazoa; phylum Arthropoda; class Insecta; order Coleoptera; family Chrysomelidae; genus Diabrotica; species Diabrotica undecimpunctata. The sequence goes on along the minus strand of NC_092808.1, from coordinate 4,945,447 downwards.
GACGTGGAAATAAAGCCAGTATAAAACCAATATTGACATATGCCTCAGAAACAAGATCCGACACAGCCACAACACAAAGTTTACTGGAAACGGCAAAGTACTGAGAAGAATTACAGGAAATACTCTGAGAGATCGAAAAAGAAGTGAAGACGTTAGAAGAAAATGTAACATACAGTGTATAAATGAATGGACACAAAATAGAAAAAAAGAATGGAATAACCACATAAGCAGAATAAATGAGATTCGTGTTGTCAAAATAGCATTGCTAAAGTGCGTGTCCTCCAAGTACAAAGACCTGGCAGGACCCTGGGCTTCCTATCTCGCGACATACGCCCATAGTGAAACCTCTACCCCTACGAGTCCGACACCAAAGTGAAGGTGCCACGTAGCGTGTGCAAGTCACACCACATGGGGGCTTCACCCTCCCCGTAGTACCTGTGTTGCGAGTACCTCACCTACCCGTTATTCCCACACCACGGGCAGATAGGCTCGGCAGGCGGAGGAATTTCCACCTCGCACGTAGACAAGTCGTCGCCGAGGATCTCTCCTCTACCACTCTTGGATCTCCCGGTGGGTACGTGCCGGGGCACCCACACCACGCCTGACACAAAGTCAGGAGAGGTATGTACGGGCCCAGCTCGTTTAACCTCACCAGGCTCTTTTGGAATGGGAGTAGAGTGGTCCCACGAGAGCCTCGTCTCGGATACTAGGAATGTAGACCAGTGACCGTGTCGCCGAAGTGACCGTGTGCGTTTCTACCAACCCGACACCTCAAGCGACGGCTCCCCACCTCCCTATTCCTATCCATTAGTCGCCTCTTACGACAGGCAGGGCTTTCTGACCCCGGCCGTATTCTTATCTCCGCGAGCCGGACGGAGTGTAAAGAAAGCAGTAGACTTTTTAACCCACACTATCTCAGAAATATGGTGCTGTCAAAATAGCAAGAGATAAGTCACAAATCGGCAGAAGAAGTATCGGACGACCGCGCAAAAGATGGAATGACAACCTTCCATAGAGGTATTAATCCGCCAATGAACAAGCAGAATTACTTATAAAGAGGACGAGGAAGAAGAAGACTTTAATTCCAAGACAAAACTTTCTCTTGGTATAATTTTTACGTTACCCAAAATTTTATCCAACTTCCGGGCTTCTTTTCTTCCCTTCCAGGTTTAATTTACGTTAAAACACTTAAAATATTCATAATTTATCCAAGATAAATCCAGAAACAATCCTTCCGGCAGTCTAATTGACATATACACAATATTGTAAATTTTCCTAAAGACTAAATGTAAATAAATACAATATAAATCGATATGTGATTAGTAACCATGGTATATAAAAAAAAGTAAGTATTGACAATCTCCCCAATCCATCCCTGCGTCGTTAAAATTTTAACTTTGTTTTGTTCTTCTCGGTTTCTCCACTCAATACATATTTATGATTTAGGATGCTCCGAGATGCCACGCTACGCCATATCCTTCCTAGACGTGGAAAGTTTCCAATGTCTCCACCTGCTATTAATAGCCTCTGGTTGGGGTGATACTTACTTCCGCAATGCCGCACACCAATCGTATTAAGAATGAGATATTTTGTTTTTAACTTCAACTTCGCCAACGACACTTTATCGCCCGCTTTCGATTTATACTTGCATATTTTTAAAATATTCTTTGGAATTTGTTTTTGATATATGATTACGTGAGATCAAGGAGAAAAGAATTCTAAGAAATTAACTTTGACTTTCCGAATTTGCTTCGGATGAATCAACAAAATTAACATTTTTTAATAAATAACATTATCTCTAATAATAATCTTTTTCTTCTTATTCCTCTTTATAAGCAATTCTGCTTGTTCATTACGGATTAATAACTCTATGGAAGGTTATGATTCCATCTTTTGTGCGGTCGTTCGATACTTCTTCTACCGATTGGTAACTTATCTCTTTAGCTATTTTGACGACACGGGTCTCCTCCATACTGCTTATGTGGTTATTCCATACTTTTTACTATTTTGTATCAGTTCATGTAAACACTGTACGTTACTTTTTCTTTTAATGTCTTCACTTCTCTTTCTATCTCTCAGCGTATTACCTGTAACTCTTCTCAGTACTCTCACCTCTTCCAGTAGGCCAGTAGCCTTTGCATTGTGACTGTGCCGGATCTTGTTTCTGAGGCATATGGCATTATTGGTTTTACACTGGCTTCATAAATTCTTGGCTTTATCTCAGTTTTAATGTGTTTTTTTCGCCATATAGTGTTATTAAGGCATTCTGTCAGTGTACTTGATCTTTTACTTTTTTGTCCAGGTCTGCATAGCTGGACAGTGTAATTCCCAGGTATTTTATTTCCATTCATGAATGTGTTGCCAAACCAATGATCTGATAATAGGAAACACATTCAGTGAACAAACAATTAACGACAAATATACATTTGTGGCTGAAGAGAGAAATGCGAAAAGCTTAATCGACTATATAGTCTATACGAGAAACCTAGAACAAAATATAAAAAACCAACGGAAAAGGAACCCGAACTGTCTACACAACAGAGGATGGTCACTGCAAAACTGGAGGATGAAAAAATGGAGGAAGTGGAAAGAAAAGAGTACAAGAAAGAATATGTAAACAAAAAGTGTGCGAGAATTTTACACGGAGGAAACTAACAAAAGACTGAGACAAATAGAATGCCAAAAAGAAACATGGACAATGGAGGAAAGATGGAATACATACAGTGAAGTATTAAAGACAACAGCAACTGAAGTGTGTGGAATCAAAAAATATAATAAACAGTTGAAAAGGACAAGATGGTGGAATAAAGAAGTGAAGACAGAAATAAAAAAGAAGAAAATAGCATGGAAAAAATACATCGAAACGGGATTAGAAGAAGATAAAGAAAAATACTATAGGCAGAGACGATTGGCAAAAAAGACAGTCACACAAGCAAAAGCAAAAACATGGAAAGAATTTGAAGAAGCACTTCAGGAAGAATATATAACAAATAATAAAAACTTTTGGACGACAATACGACACATAAAGCAGGGAACACGAAAGAAAATAAACGCAGTAAGAGAGACTTCAAATCAAATACAAATAAGCCCAGAACTATAGCTAGGGTATGGAAAGAATATTATGAGAAAAAATGTGATACCGAAGTGATAAAGGAAGACAATATAATCAATGAAGGCGAAGAAAACACAGAGCCAGAGCAAATAAGTAGAGAAGAAGTAATAGAAGGATTATCAAATATAAAAATAGGCAAGGCAGGTGTAGATGATGAAATTGAACCGGAAATGGTAAAATACATGGGAGAAGAAGGAATAAACTGGCTATGGAAAATATATACAGAGGCGTGGGAAATACAAACAGTCCCTAAAGACTGGCAGAACAATATCATCGTGCCAATATACAAAAAAGGAGAACATGTAAACTGCGACAACTATAGAGCAATATGTCTGTCATCGCTATGCTTTAAAATATATACGAAAATAATAGAGAAGATACTGAGACAAGAAGTAGAAATGGTATTGGGAGAAGAACAAACGGCATTTAGACCGGGAAGACAGACAAATGACAACATATATGACAGCGGCAAAGGAGATAAGGAAGATAATCAAATAAAGATAAAATGTAAAAACTCAGAATTGGAAATAGTAACAACTTACGAATACCTGGGAAGTATAATAACTAATGACGGAAAAATAGACTGGGAAATAACAAATAGAGCAAAGAAATCAAACAAGTTATATTATGCGTTAGCCCCAATAATGGGAAAAAGAGAACTTGCACGAGAAACAAGAATAAAAATATATAACACAATAGTGATACCGACTGTGCTCTATGCAAGTGAAAACTGGACCATTTTGGAAAAACATAAGAGCAGGATAAACGAAATGGAGATGAGACATCTAAGAAGGATAGTTGGAAAGAAAAAATGGGATAGATTAAGCAACGAGACAATTAGGAGAATGGCCAACCAGGAACCGATAATGAACAAAATAGCAAAGAGACAAATGAACTGGTATGGGCATCTGATGAGGATGCAATCCAATAGAATAACAAGAAAAATTTATGAAGCAAAAACATCGGAAAAAGAAAAAGAGGCAGACCAAGAAAAAAATGAATACAGCAAGTAGTAGAAGCGGGAAAACTTAAACAAAAATCACTCGAGGAATTGAAAATAATGGCAGGAAACAGAAAAGAATGGAAGAGGTGGGTAAATGGAAATTAAAATAGCTAGCCCAAATCCAACACCCTGGTAGGGTAAAAGGAAGGGGAGAAAGAAAGAAAGAATGTGTTGCTTGTGTGGGTCCATTTTCCATTCATGAATGTGTTGCTTGTGTGAGTCCATTTAAAATAGGTAAAAGAAATAAAATAAGACGTACTCACAATCAATTTAATTTTACTATCAAAACGACCGGTTTCGCTTTCTACACCTTGCAAAGCATCTTCAGGTCAAACGGTACAAAGTAAATTAAAGGGTGCTGTCTTATAAAGATAAAGATTAAAAACGTTACAGTAATTATGCCAATATTACATGTCTGTGTTTATTAATATGCATAAAATTGATTTAACAGACAAAGTAAAAACCCACAAATTGGTAAGAGATAATCTATTGAATTGTAATAAATGTAACAAACAAAATACTACTTACATGCCTGTACAAGAAATATTAGTTAATCATTCGTAAAACATAGTTCAAACTATTCTGTATTGCTGATCATGGGTGATCTTCGGTTAATATTGTAACTGTCTGACAATTAGCGATGAAGTTTCTTGAGGGGAGAGATGTTAACAAATTAAATAGGAATAAGGTATTTGCGATTGTTTAATGAAAGTGATGTTTTATAATATTTAAATTATTAAAAGCTATTTATATTTATTCAAGAGATATATTTTAGAAATGTGTACACACATTAGATACATAGATACAACCTAGATACATAGAGGTTTCAGTTTTTGAGGTCCATAACACTCAAAAAAACTTGTAAGATACCTGGCCGGGTTAAAGTCCTTAACAGGACTTTACTAGGACACAGGACGACATTATTTGAACTATAAAAATAAGAATATTGTTCATCGTGAGCCTAATAAACTCAAAAGAAAAATGCTGGAAACGTTTTTACATATTTCTTAGTAATTCTTTAGTTAATATCAAAGTACATATTAACAATTTGAGTAAAATTTATTTTTTTCTACTTAAGGCTGACAAATCTGACATATTTATTATTGACAATCACTCTTTACAGTTACTAATTTACAACTGTAAATAACAAGAATAATATGAATGTTTGTTTTTTCCATTTTTTTTTAACAAAATTTATATAATAAAAAATATAAAATAAAAATATAACATTATTGATAATAAAGAAAAATTCTAAAAATACTCTCATCGAAAACAATTTCATATCTTCACATTGAAATCCCTTGTATATTTTAAATGAGTACTTAAAACGCCTTCTGATATAATCCTCAAGAGAAGCTTATAATTTCATCAAAACTCAATCTCCGAACGACCTAAAATATTGACTATTCCTCACAGCCTTCTATATTCATCTTAATTATTTCAGTAGCACCATTTCCGGAACAAAAAGGAACGAAACATTCAATATAAAACAAAAAGAGCTGCAAAGCAAAGTAGAAAATGGCCAAATTACCATCTTCTATTCATTTATTATCCAAATTTACGAGAGCAATTAATGCTCTCTCTCAGATTATTAGCTGTATTATTCATTTTCGAAAAGATTCGTTTCAATTCATAAGCCCGAATGCACGGGAATGAACTGGATATTCCATAAAATACCAGTAGCGTACTTCGTTCTTTGGTCTCTCCTTCTTCCTATTCGGTGATCATTTCTAATTTTAAACTTTAAGTGAAAACCCATTTTACAATTTTACTCATGTATAATGGCGTCGAAAAAATCGTCAATGAAGTAGACAATAAAATTACTTGTTTCTAAGCGTTGACGAAATGGTTGGTTGGTGTGGTACGACAATATCTTTAAGTTTTTTTATGATAAAATAATAAGCAGGAACACTGAAATCTCATCTCCAATTAGATATTTAATTAATGTTGTTTATCAAAAAATCCTGTCGTTAGTTAAAGGATCTCCATGTCGTGATGTTGGTACTAGAGTGATTGAGATATCTCGAAGCAGGTGTGACGAAAGAGCTTCTTTAATTTCGTTGAAATAAAATCCAACACCGATCCTCGATAAACACAGCTATAATAATAATAAATACTTCACATGCGAATTCCAATTTATATCTAATAACTCGGCACATATTTCTGTCTAATCATCAGATTGGCTGACCGTAAAAACAGATGTCTGTACAAAAACATTCTTATCATTTTCAAATTTCATCTCAACAGCACATTCAAACATATCATTTACTATATCACTCCTCAACATAAATTTTATAGAACCATCTTCCTACATATGTCTTTTTTACCATTTCCTAGGTACCAAATGTTTCATAACATACAGGGCCTGTTGTTAAAATCTTTAATTAAGAACAAATAAATTTAGACAAATGTATAGTTGGTTGCCTATCGATACCTACAAAATTTCACGTACTTCAGTCTACTTACATTAATTTATAAAACAAATTTTTTCAATGTTTTTCAACATAAATATAGGACAAATTTACATTACAGACTACAAGATTAATGGTTGATACTGTTATATTATTATAATTTTAACTTATTCAATTTTAGATAATGCTGGCTTCTGTCATTTTTAAACCACTACCGTAAGTTGCACTGATTGCTTTGTTCCGACATCAGTTGTAACATGTCAAAATTGTCATTTAACCTATGTAACTTATTTAGCACCATTTATAACCTAGATTCAGCACAACTGTCAAAAGAGCTTGCACATACCCTGGAGCAGATGTCCCTTCTAACCACGTACTATTAGTGGCCGTCATAAAGATCGCTCTTTCATGCAAGAACAAGCCTGAAACGCAACAACATATAGCACTGGACAAACTGAAAGACCCGATGATACAAGCAGAAATAAGCAATGAAATAAACGCACAAATTCAAATATTGACGACAAACATTGCCGAAGATCTAACACCAACATGGAATACGATTACAAGTGCTGTAACAGACATCATGAAAAACAACTTAGGGTACAAACAAAATAACAAGAGGCAAAAATGGATGACAGACGAAATACTATTACTAATGGAAGAACGACGAAGACACAAGAATAAACAAGATGGCAGCAATATGTATGAAAACATTAACAGGCAAATAAAAGCAAAAATAAGAATAGCAAAAAATGAATGGCTTAAGCAACAATGTATCGATCTAGAACATTTACAACGACAGCACGACGACCGTAATTTACATAAAAAGCTTAAGGAGACTGCTGGAATATACAGAAAACGAAGACCAACCACCATAGTTAATCAGGATAACCAGATAGTGCTGGGTGAAAAGGAAAAAATTGATATATGGGAAAATTATATCCAGGAGCTCTTCCATGACGAAAGACCCATGAGTGAAGTTTATACAGACGACCAGCTGACTGGCCCTTCAATCACCAAAGAGGAGATAGAAAAGGCAATATTCAATTCAAAAAACAATAAGGCACCTGGACCAGATGAAATCCCGTCAGAAATACTCAAATTACTGGATAAAAGGGGAATTTCAGCACTACACAAAATATTTAACTTAATTTATGAAACTGGCTGCTATCCTCAACAGTGGTTACGCTCTACCTTTATTCCCCTGCCCAAGAAAGTCAATGCAAAAAGATGTAAGGATCACAGACTCATTAGCCTGATGAGTCACACTTTAAAGATATTCTTAAAACTACTACATCAAAGAGTATACAAAAAATGTGAATGGGACATCAGTGACTCCCAGTTCGGGTTTAGGCAAGGTTTAGGAACACGAGAAGCAATAGTAGCAACACAGGTGCTGGTCCAAAATTGTTACGATCAGAAGAAGGATGTGTTGATATGCTTTTTAGATTACCAAAAAGCGTTTGATCGTGTCCAACACCACAAGTTAATGCAGATCCTCAAGAAAGTTGATATAGACCAAAAAGACATAAGATGCATTGAAAACTTGTACTGGCATCAAACGGCACAGTTAAAAATAGACAATTCTATATCCAAACCCATACATATAAGAAGGGGCATTCGACAGGGATGTGTGCTTTCCCCTCTTTTATTTAACATTTATTCGGAAGCCATATTTCAAGAGTCTCTGGAGGATGCAAAGATGGGAATCAAAGTGAATGGAGTACTGATCAACAACATACGATATGCTGATGATGGTGTCTTAATTTGTGACAACATAGTCGATCTTCAACAACTTGTCACTATAATCGGAGAACACAGTAAGCGAATGGGATTAGAGATTAATACCAAAAAAACCAAATTTATGATCATCTCCAGAAACTTGGATGCACTTGAAAACTCCACCATAACACTGAATACTAAGTCCATTGAAAGAGTGAGTAAATTTAAATACCTGGGATCGTGGCTTTTTGAAGACTGGGCATCGGACAGGGAAGTAAAATGTCGCATTGAGCAAGCTCGACAAGCTTTCGTAAAATTCAAGAAGGTACTGACTTGTTCAGAGTTCGATCTTCAACTGAGACTAAGGTTTACTAAGTGCTACGTGTGGTCAGTGCTGCTATATGGCGTAGAGGGCTGGACACTCAAAACGAGGGATATAAACAGATTAGAAGCTTTCGAAATGTGGCTCTATCGCCGTATCCTAAAAATACCATGGACAGCGAAAATCACAAATATAGATGTCCTTAAAAGAATAAACCAAGAACGCCAACTTTTCGAAACCATCAAGAAAAGGAAAACGGCATATCTAGGTCACATCATGCGAAATGAAAAATACCAGTTCCTCCAACTTATAATCGAGGGTAAAATTGAAGGCAAGAGAGGAATGGGACGCAAGAAAATGTCCTGGCTCCGAAACATAAGGCAATGGACAGGGATTAACGACATACAATCTCTGATACATATTGCAAGAAATAGAGAATTAATGGAAAATGTGATCGCTAACATCCATTAGTGGATTTGCATCTAAAGAAGAAGAAGAACCTATGTAGAGCCATACGTCGCCATGTTACCAATTCCATTTAACGGGTTTTCCACCATATATTTTAGTGGCTCATAGCATGTATACTTCGTAAGTATTAACCACATTTTGCATTAACCTTAGTCAACATTTTAAATTTTACGTTCTTTTTAATTAAAGTGGTTATATAATTTCAGGTTACACTGATGATGTAATTTACATTCTACAATAATTCTGTATAATATTTGTAGAAAATACCATAGATCGATACTTCATCTTAGTTTAAAAATTTTTACAGATAGAGACAAACTTTTCAAAGTTAATAGTTCATCCATTTACAAACATTGTTTTAAGCCATTCTCTTTACTCGGATTGCCGAATATAGGCCTCTCCTAATTCTCGCCATTCATCTCTGTTGTTTTTAAGACGTTTCCACATTGGTCCTGCAGTTCTTTTAATATCGTCGCTCCATCGCATTTTCGGTCTTCCTCGTGGTCTTTTGGCTTCATATGGCCGCCAATTCCCGATTTCTTTATTCCATCGGCCATCTTTAAGACGTTCGTTATGTCCAGCCCATTTCCATTTCAGTTTAGCTGCCTGTTCGACACCATCTTTTACTTTTGTTCTATTGCGAATGTCTTCATTGGTTTCGTGTTTTATGAGTTTATCTGATCTTCTACATGTTTATTTTAGAGAATGTCCAGGTTTGAGCTCCATATGTAAGTACAGGTAGGATACATTTTTTCCTTTTTTACAAACCTAATGCCTTGAAAACTTTTACACACAAAGAGTAGAATAAACACCCTGTATATTATAATTTTAATGAAAAAAGAAATCAGTTTTTTTCAAATCGTAGTAGGGTTCCTTATAGCTTAAGTTAATACTTTTGGAGATTTAATGTTGTGGTTTAATGGTAAAGATACGATGTTTATTGTTTCATTTTAGCGGGACGTATACAAATATGTCGTAATTGTCATTATTTGCGGTTACAGGCACTTTTGCAAAGTGATAAAAATGGTTCGTGAAGAATTAAATGTGACAGAGTTATTACTAAAACATGTGGTTTATTTGCAACAAGATATCCAGATCGACCACTAACTGGTTACTATGTTGGTTATCCCGAAGAGTTTTTAAAAGCGAATTAAACAAAATGGAAAAACAAAACAAAAATGTCATTTCTATTTCATCCCACACCCTGTATCTGATGCAGTGGCGGCTCGTAGCTTTAGAGACAAGGTCGGCAAGGTTTTTGTGTCTCCTCAGATAGGTATAGCGTCTAATAAAAAGACTTCAATCATCATAGGACATTTTTTGTTTTTGTTTTTTTGTTTTTTTTTTTTTTTGTTTTTGTTTTGTTTTTACCTATAAATTTAGAACCTAAATATGTTTAAAAATTAACTCTGGTCTACGTTGTTTGGAAGTAGCAAAATGGGTTATAACGTCGTCGTAAAATTTATTAGAGTTTTGGAGAGATTTTATTGAAGTTTTTTTTTTCTATTGACATTTAAGACAAGCTTGACATTCTCTCTTGTTTCATGGTGTTTCGGCAATACGTTTTGATTCTTTTGAGACAAGAGAAATCTCGTTCATTTGAGATAGAAGTTGGTGGTAATGAGAGAATTAATGACAATAATTTATTAATTTCGGTAACAGTTTGTTGTAATGAATTGTAGTATATAAAATTATACAAATCTTGTAACTTATCCCACCTTCCGAAAATATTTGGACCGGCATATAAAACTTTTAATTAATTTTCTAATTTTATTTTATTAAAGAATGATGGATAATTTTTAATTAACCTGTTTATAATAAATAACCTGTCTTATAATAAATATCTTGGAAATTCTTTTAAATTTTAAATCGTCAAAGAGGTCAAAAATTTGCAAATCTTCAAAATTCGAAAAACGAGTGTCTATTTGCGTAATAATAGTATCCAAAATTTCAAAATATACTCGTTTCTCGAGATCTGTTTCTGTGTCATGCCTTTGTCTTTTTTGGGAGTATATACTGGAAATTACTATCATTGCGAAAATCTCTGAGATTTTGCACCAGTTTTGTTATTCTATTTTTGGAATGAATAATGTCAGTTAACTGATTTTGAACAACATTGAATATCAAATCAGTTTGGGTAAACACTTTCTTAAAAATATTTAAAAGTATGTTAAAAGAGTAATCACTTAATAAAATTTTCAAACCGACTGCTTCACGAATCGAGATATCATCACTTTCAAAATCGTCGCATTCAATAATAAAATCAAAAACTTCCAAAAGCTTTTCACGAAAATCTGCTGCAGTGAAAACTAACCGAGATTTAAAATTCCATCGCGTCAGACAAACTGTTGTCATTTTTTTCGAAACAAACTGTTCTAAAACATTAGTCCGTTTAGGCTGGCAAAAAAGGTCTTTAATTTTTTTACGTGTATCCTGCAAAACTAAATTCATTCTATGCGCATGACAGTGAGTAAATAAAGCTTGCTATGCAATAGTTTTAACTTTCGCCTGGAGACCATTCAATTCACCAGACATCACTGCAGCGCCGTCATAAGTTTACCCTACCAATTTATTTTGGATATCAAAAAATTTTAATCTGTCCTTTAAAACACCAAAAATATATTCTGCCTTATGGCTTTTACTAACGTCTGTAAAACCTAAAAACCTCTCATAAATATTACCACGTAACGCGTATCGAACAACAATTGATAATTGTGAATGACATGATATATCGGTAGTTTCATCTACTTCTAGTGAAAAGCAAATGGTGTCCTGAATCTCAGATTCAATAACGTTGCTCAAAATGTAACTAATTGATTCTATTAATTCATTCTGGATTGTTTTAGATACACCGCTAAATGTATTCGAATCAGAAAGTAAATTAGAAAATTCCAAATCGTATTTCTTAAACATTTTTATTAGTTCTCTATAATTACCTTAATTTAACGAATGCTCCGATTCATCGTGTCCCCTAAATGATAATTCCTGACAACTTATTTAAAATTACAGTATAAATTAAACGACGTAAAACTGCGTGATTATTTTTTACAATTTCGTTAGGTTTAATAGCATTTTCACGTTGGGCATTATCTAATGAAACATAGATATTTTGTTTTCCAAATAAATCTAATTTAATCTGGCTGTATGTATGATCTTTCGAAATATCATGTTTCTATAAAGCCCTAAATAATTCCTATAAATTATGGTAACCAGATTCACACCACGTATTTTGATGTTTGCCCCTATTTGTCGAAAATAAAATGCAAGGCCAACAGAAAAGTTTGTTTTTTATTTCACTCCCGGTAAGCCATGAGTACTTGCTGTACCAATTCTCTGAAAATGATCTATTACTTTTCTTATCCCCCGCACTAATATTTATAAGCCGGGACATTTTAGGCAAAGGGCGCCCCTTATTTTTAATAACAATTTGTTCTTCGTATGGAATAGATAAAAACCTATTTTGCAAAATATAATTTACAATATCAGAGTTATCAATACTTACAGTTTCTCCCATAGCTTGCATTTTTTAGGTTAAGTTACCTGAATTTGTTTACACTTTAATTAAAAATAACTTCTAATAATATTATATATTAACAACTTCTAATTCTATTAACCTGTCTCCGTTATTGATAATACAAACAATAACGGAGAAAGGTTAATAGATATATGTGATCAGAATGGATATTTCCAACATAGAAACATTCATAAATATACGTGGACTCAGGAAACCCGAAACTTAAAATCAGTTATAGACTATATCATCCTCAAACAAAAAAGTCGACTGAAAACAAAAGACGTAAGAGCTTGTAGAGGACCCACTTGCGGCAGTGACCACTACCTCCTACGTTCAGATATTTCATTTCCACATAAAAGAGAACAGAAAACGCCGCAAAATAACCATACAAAGGAGCAAGTATAAGAAGTACGATACAATTTGAATAGTTTACACCAAGAAAGTGTTAGAAAACTATATAAACGTAGACTGGAACAAAAACTAATTGAAACGGAAGATAATGGAAATGTTAATCAGTTATACAAAACCATCAAAGAATGTATACACGCCGCTGCCCTAGAAGCACTAGGGCGATATGAAAAGATCGGACAACAAAAACCATATTAGTGGGATCAAGATATTTCGCAGGAAATAACACAGAAAAGAAAATTGTATCAAAAATATCTGAACACAAGAAATGTGGAAGACAGAATCGAATACAAAAGAATGCAAGCGATGGTCAGAAGAAAAATATGCCAAAAGAAAAATGAATCCTGGGAAAAAAGTGCACCATGATAAATACATACATTGGTGGAAGCTAAAGTTCAGAAAGCTGGAAACTGTTAAAAAATTTAAGAAACAACAGAAAAAGAGATATTATCCAGTCCATATCACCGCAAACTTGGGAAGAATACTTTAAAGATTTATTAACAGAGACAAGAGAGCCCTTCAAACAGATAGAGAACTATGGTTTACAAGGCGTCAGGCTGATAGGATCACCAATCAGAATAAATGAGAGAGAAGTCGAAACCGTATGCAGACATCTAAAGAATGGCAAATCACCTGGTCCAGGAAATGTAGCTCCGGAACTTATTAAACATGGACCCAAAATACTAATGCAACGACTACGACAACTTTTCCAGGAATGCATAAATTAACATGAAATACCTGAGGAATGGAAAGAGTCGCATATGAGCACCATCCATAAAAAGGGAGATAAATCGAAACCTGAAAACTATAGAGGAATTACAGTTACTAGTAGTATTAGCAGAATATATGGGAAAATAATAAAAAATCGAATAGAAGAAGAATACCAAGATATGGAAGCTGAAGAACAGGCTGGTTTTCGTGCAGGTCGATCTACAATAGACCATGTCTTCTCTATTACCCAGATAATTGAAAAGAAAGTTGCTCGTGGCCAAGAAGTCCATCTGACGTTCGTAGACCTTAGGAAAGCATATGATAGTATCCCGCTTGATAAATTATGGGAGGCACTGGGGAAAACAAATATAAATATAGAATTGATTGAAGCAGTAAAAACGTTGTACTACCAACAAACAACAAGAATTAAAACAGGAAATCTGATAACACCGGGATTCAAAGTGACTAAAGGACTAAGACAAGAATGCTGTATATCCCCAACATTATTCAAAATATACCTCGAAACAGCACTCAACAAGTGAAAGAAAAAATGTACGAATATGGGCATACCACTAATGGACTTAACTTTGTACACTCTGTTCTTTGCGAATGACCAGGTCATCATCGCACAGGACTCTGAAGACCTTAGTTACATGATGCGAAAACTATTAGAAGAGTTTACAGAGTGGGGTTTGGAAGTGAACATGGAAAAAACTGAGTACATGAGTATCGGAGGAGATCAACATACCCTTCTCGTAAAGGAAAATCAAGAGATCAAACTATGTGATGACTACAAATACCTAGGAGTAAAGATCACTCAGGACGGAAAATTGGATGCAGCCATTAAGGAACGAAATACCCAGGGAAGGAAAGGTATAACCTTACTGAACAGCGTACTGTGGGATAAAAACATATCTAAAGACAATAAAAGAAGAATATACAACACCGTAATAAAAAGTATCACAACATATGGATGCGAAGTGTGGCCCCTAAAAGACAGAACAGAGAAAATGCTTAGAGCAACAGAAATGGACTTCTGGTGCCGCTCGGCGGGAATCTCCAGACGCGACAGAATAACAAACGAGAGAAACCGAGAAATCATGGGGGTTACACATAATATTGTTGATGACATCAAAACGACACAAGTCAGATGGTACGGACACGTAAGGAGAATGCCGGAGAATAGAATACCAAGACAAATTCTTGAATGGCAACCAAGAGGTAGGCGAAGACCAGGAAGGCCTAGAAGAAGTTGGAGAGAAGGAGTTGATAAAGAAATCAGAGAAAGAGAACTGGAGGACGATCTATGGAATGATAGAATGAGATGGAGATTGGAAATCGGAAGACGTCGAAGAACGTTGTAAACCGACATTATATATATATATATATATATATATATATATATATATATATATATATATATATATATATACTTCTAATATATCCGAAAACCCTTTAACCTTTAACTATTTACGGCAGTGGTAACGTATCACAGTATTACTTTAAAAAATAAAAATTAACTTCAGAAAGAAACGCCAGTCCGTGCTCTCAATATCACTTCACTACTTAAGTTCTTAAATACTTATCCAGGCCGAAATAACATTTCATCCCGCGCTCGCAAGGTACAGTTTGCGGCCAATCCACGTGAGGCATCGGCAAATTTAATTTGCCGTTCTTGGCAATTAAAAGCGCAAGGAGAAAAATGTAGGTTTGGTTGCTCATCAACTAATATTCCGTTGATTTTTATATGTATTTCGTCAAGTATGGGACCGGCTTGCCGAAACCCCGAAACGTGTCTTTTTAAGAATTGGCACAGGCGGATGGATGTTATTAATTTGAAAATTGTCTTACGGCAGAGATCACTTAACGCTCAGATTGGACGAATTCTTTTAAAAACCATGAATAAAATTTAATCTGGTTGAATTGGTCGAATTCTTTTAAAAACCATAAATTAAATGTAGTCTTTATTATCTCACAGACAGAAACAAATGACATCAACTTATTCTTCTTCTTCTTCTTTTGGCATCATAACCCTGGATGGATCTTTGCCTGTCTGGCTATGTCCTTCCATTCAGATCTCTCTTGTGCCCTTCTTCTTCATTGTCTTATGTTCATTGTTTTCAGGTCGTCTTCCACGTCATCCAACCATCTCGTTCTGGGCCTTCCTTTTTTTCGCCTTCCTATGGGCTTCCATTGTAACATTTTCTTTGTTGTTTTTGCATCGTTTTGTCTCTGCACATGTCCCAGCCATGACAGTCTTTGACTTTTCACAAATCTTACAATGTCATAACCTTCATTTAACTCATTAACCTCGTCGTTTCTCCTGATTCTCCATGTGCCATCTTCCTCTTGTACCGGGCCATATACTTTCCTCAGTATTTTTCTCTCGAATGTCCTGAGTTGGGCTTCATCTTTTTTCGTCATTACCCAAGTTTCACATCCATAGGTTACTACGGGTTTAATCAGTGTTCTGTAGATAGTCATTTTGGTTTTTTTGTCTAATAATTTCGATCTCATCAATCTTTTATTAGCATAGTATGTACGATTCCCGCTGGAAATACGTGCATTAATTTCGCTACTTACGGAGTTATTCTGATTGATTTCTGTGCCGAGATATGTAAAGGCATCCACTCGTTCGATATTATAGTTGTCTATTGTGATATTATTTTCATTGTCAGTTATTCTTTTGACTGTCATATACTTCGTTTTTGCTTCGTTTATTTTGAGACCTCTTTTTCTTGCTTCAGGATCAATTTGTTTGAACACTTCCATTAGTCGTGGCTTATTCCTACTAATGATGGCTACATCGTCTGCATATGCAGTAATTTGTACTGATTTGGTGTTTATATGGCCGGTTATATTGGTTTTTCTGATGACTGCCTCAAGAACTAGGTTGAATAGCATGGTTGATAGGGCATCTCCCTGTCTTACTCCCATGTTGATGTTAAATAGGGGAGTCAGTTCTCCATCTACTCCGACTGCGGCTTTTAAACCCTGCAATGTCATTTTTATGAGGCTGATGTATTTCTTAGGTATACCTAGATTACAAAGGTCTTCCAGCATTTTGTCTCTTTTCACACTATCAAAAGCTTGTTTAAAGTCTATATACATATTATATAGGTCTATGTCGTATTCATAAGCTTTTTCTTGTATCGTTCTTAGTATGAATATGTTATCTGTAGTGGCTCTATTTGGTCTGAATCCATTTTGATAATCACCAATTATATTTTCGGAGTATTCTAATAATCTATTGTAGATTATACCAGAAAGAATTTTGTATATTACATTTAGCAATGTAATTGGCCTATAATTCTGGCATTCCCTCTTATCTCTTTTTTTATATATTGGCTGTATGAGGCCAACTGTCCATTCCTCTGGCATTTGCTCCTTCGTCCATATTAATGTTATTAGGTAATGGATTCAACTTATTACCTGCCACAATTAATTATCGAAATACTGATTAAATTAAATTATAATATCTATAAAGGTGTGGTACCAGCTGCCACTGATCTGATGTCCATCTTATTGAGGTGAAAACGTGATTAATTTGATTGATTTTTTCGTTCCTATATTTTTCTGGTATTTTTTTTTTGGTATTTTATATCATAGATTCAAAAAGTTAAAATAAAAAACTGCTGCCATAAACAAACAAACAAACAAATCAATTTTCTACACGCCTACGACGTAACATCCGTTACGTGATTATCGTCCCATCCTTTATATCATTCCAAACATCAAGTTTTTATTAATTTTTGCTGTAAATTTTTAATTAAAATAACTTCCTTTACAATTTTCTCCCGTCTAAAAAATTTGGCATATCGATCGGAGGCTGACATTGCAATTTCCATTTATCCTCAGAGAGAACGTCAGAAAAGTTATTCCAAAACTTTTATGCTGTTTTTATGTAAAGTCGGCGTTTCAATTGGCTTCGCAATTTTTCACTGGGGGTTAAACATATTCATTTTGGGTTGCAGTCTTGTGCTACGGGGAAAACCAATATCCACTTCAGAGATTTCTGTTATTGCTAAAAATTTAAGCATTAGTCAATAATTAATTTCTACATATGGAATTATTGATATTTTTAAATCCCTTCATATAAGTTCTGGATCATTTTGAGTATTTTGTTGTTTTATCCTTTTTTTTTAATCAGGTGGAATTCGTTGTTTATTAATGACAATGGATAATGATTTTTTGTTAAAATCCTCGTTTGTAAAAGTATTTAGTGCTTATACATACACACAGATAATTACATCAAACGAGTGGACAAAGCATTACATAACATGCAGGAGAATAGACTGGAGTGTATCTCACATGACCATGTGACAACAATAACAGCGGAAGTCGAAATCACAGAGGAAGATATAACTAAAGCATTCAACGAAACCAGGGAACATAAAAAAATGGAAAAGAAGAAGAACAAATAGAACAAGAAATAGAGGAAATATGAAAAAGAATGAAAGTAGTATGCTCAATTGCAAAAATTTTTGAAAATAGAGCCCTGCAGTGGTACGGGCATGTGCAAAGAATACCAGAGCACAGGTAGCCGAAAAGAATATTGGACCAGGACCATCCAGGAAGAAGAAGAGAGGAAGACCTACTATAAGATGGAAAACCTACATACGAAATACTATAATATGTAGAGGCCCCAGAGAAGATGACTGGGAGAATAGAGTGCTGTGGAAGACGAAAACGACATGGGAACAATATGGAAAAGCCGAAGAAGAAGAAACCTTCCTTAGTGCAAAAGGTAAGATAGTCCTGTTTTCATAAATACGAATTCATTCCGTGAAGAGCAATAAATCCTTTTACATCTGCATTTTGCGAGACAACAATTTTTACTACGGTACGACTGTCATTGCGTGCCTTACTATATACCTTCCTATTGGCCGATTGACCTGAAAATTCCTAAAATATTATGCATAGTGAATTTCAGACCAAAAATCAGTTCTTCACGGGTTCTTCTAGAGTACCTTACACTATAGCGGCCCTCCTGTTGGAGCTGTGTCCCATCAACTTCCTCAAGACTCTACGACTGCTTTTACCCTACTACAAAAGTTGTTTTATTTTGTTTTGTAAGAAATTAGCTAGGCTTTATCAAGGCTAGATACATAAAACAATAAAAGTCCTATCTGAGATGGACATAAGCAGGGGACACTTCGCTTATCTATGCACAAAGCCCTTTACAGAGAGTACGAGGCAGAGAGACGATATTAGCAGTCTTTTCTCTCCCAAGACGACACGACAAAGGCACATTTCTTTAAAATCCTAACACGACTCCAGGTATCTCTTACGACAATAATTACAAGGTAGGTCTTCGCTGCTAATAATTAAGAGTTGTGCATCTACATTTGTTACTGCTTTAATTAACCAGCTAATTCTATATTTCCTACATAATTAATCTTTGTTATCAGGATTTTTTTAGAGCAATAAAACGGTAATAGAAAAGACTATCGAATACAATCGACCACCCGTTTTGGCTTTTGTAGATTTCCATAAAGCCTTTGACGTGGTAGAATTTGGCAAAATCCTGGAAGCACTAAAAACATGCCGCATTGACTACCGATATACAAAGTTAATTTACAATACATACAAGAACGCAACTATGTCGAGAAACTACATAAAAACACGGATCATATCTCAATCGGCAAAGGAGTCGGACAGGGTGATACCTTATTGCCTAAACCGTTTACCCCAGTACTAGAATAGGCTTGTAAAAAACTTACCTGGGAAGAGAAAGGCCTAAACATTGACGGTAAAAGATTAACAAATTTGAAATTCACAGACGACATAGTTTTGTTCTCGGACAACCTCAAGAAGATATGTACAATGCTACATGAACTTCAGTTAGTGTGTGCCAGTATGGGTCTTAAAATAAACATTTCCAAAATAAAATTCCTTACAAACCTAGTACCTAGAGGAAATATCAATATTGGAGACAACGAACTAGCGCTGGCGGAAAAATACATATACCTTGTACACTAAATAAAGATCACAAGAGACAAACAAACATGCAAACTATAAAGAAGAATAAACCTAGCATGGGTAGCCTATGTAAAACTCAAAGACATCTTTAAAAGCGATATACCAATTTCTTTAAAACGTAAAACATTTGACCAATGTATGTTGCCTTTGATGACCTATGGTCGAAACGTTAACATTGACAGCTACAACTTCTAAAACGCTGCAAATAGCTCAGAGGAAAATGGAAAGGTCAATGCTGAGTGTATCGCTTCGTGACCGAGTTAGAAGCTGCTGCTGCCTTGATTTCTCATTATATGTCCCAAGTACTGCAACTTCACGATGTTGACCAAATCCGCGGTTGTGTTCATCTTACTTCTTCATTGGAGACTTTGTCTGTCCATGATATCTTTAGGATTCTTCTGTATAACCATAGCTCAAAAGCCTGAAGTTTTGATAGAGTTTCAGCCTCTAATGTCCACCTTTCTAGTCCGTACAGAAGCACTGAGTACACGTAACATTTAAAGGGCCTTATTTTTGGTTCTAGAGTAAGGTCATGGCTCTTGAATACAGAGCTCCTAGTCAAGAATGCACTTTTTACCTTTCTGATGCGACATGTTATCTCTTGGGTATTGTCGTACGACTCATGGATTATGGTTCCCAAGTAGTTCCAAGTAATACTGTGAGACACGTTCAATTCTAATTTGGTTCACCTACAGATTTGCCCCAGTAATGTTTTTCTTGGTCGATCGGATTAGCCAAGCGGGCTGGGCGGCTGGCTTCTCCTTCGCTTCAATGCGAGAGATGTCAGTTCGATTCCCGGCTCGGTGTGCAGAAAACAAAAAGGCTAACGCAGCAGTTTAAAATTCTAAAATGAATCTGCGGCTTAGTCTAGAATATGCTGGTATCTGATCGGCCTATGGTGGAGCAGTACGGCAAGAGATAAGGGCTTGCGGCTAGGTGATACTCCTCCATAGATCCCTACCGGAAGGGCGTCGAACGCCTAAATACCGGGTATATATATATATATATATATATATATATATATATATATATATATATATATATATATATATATATATATATATATATGTTTTTCTTGTTGATGTTTATATACCAGTATATATATATATATATATATATATATATATATATATATATATACAGTATATATATGTGGTGTTTGTATTCAGTCCATACGTTCTACTTGTTTCCGTTATTTTGTTCATTAAGTTTTCAAGCCCTTCTATGGTATTGGAAAATACTATTGTATCATCTGTATACCGCAGGTTATTGAGCTTGACTCCATTTATTGAGATGCCTTCATCAATATCTTTTAGAGTCTCTTCGAAAATGTGCTCTGAGTACAGATTGAATATCCGTGGTCCACCCCTGTCTCACTCCTCTTAAGATTTTGAGCTAATCTGTATATTCTCCATGTATTCGGAACACCACTGATTGACTCATATATAAGTTAGCTATTATTTTTAGGTCTCTTCCGTCAATCCCTGTCCTCTTTAGCACTTCCATCATTTTTTCATGCCTGACTCTATCGAAAGCCTTCTTGTAGTCAATCAGGCATGCAAAAACATCACAGTTGACACTCTACATTTCTGAAACAATACCTACAAGCTAAATAAAGCTTTCCATATACGGCTTTCACAAATCCAAACTGATTGGGCGCAATTTTCTCCTCGCATTTCCGGTAAATTCTTTTGTAGATGACTTTTAAAAACAGCTTCAGCAGATGGCTCATTAGACTTATGGTCCTACAGTCTTCACAAACTTTTACTCCTGGTTTTTTGGGCAATGGTACGAACTCCGATTTGAGCCACTCTACTAGTATTTTTCCTGCCTTATATATTTCATTAAATATTTCAGTTATTATTTTTATTTGTTCTGCGTCTAATAGCTTCAGCAGTTCTGTAGGAATTTCATCAAGTCCCGGTGTCTTTTCATCCTTCATTTGTCTGACGGCTGCCGTTGTTTCTTCTGGTACGACTTTGGGAACTGAATTTTCTTCAATGGTGGGTTCTGATATTGTTCTAAGGCCGTGGAAAAGTTTCTTAAAGTATTCTTTCCATACTTTCTTTTTATCTTCTTTGGTTATGGCAAAATTACCTTCATCATCTGTTATTTTTCCGCTGTTGCGTTTCCTGAACTTTCCAGCTATTTCCTTCACCTTTCAATGGACATTGGACATCATATCTGAAGACTCTGATACTCCTATATTTCTTGACATTGTTCTGTTTTTTGTTTCTCTTTGGCTTCTCTTATGAGATAATGCAATATTCGTCCTAAAACAGATTACAGGGATAGCATTAGAATACAATAGAGCCGCATTCCGATGTTTGATCGACTTGAAGAAGGCATTTGACATAGAGAGACTTAAAGATGTAATACATCTCTTGTACAATCCTGCTGGATACTATAAAAACCATTGAAAACGTCTCTTAGAAAATAAGATGGAAGTTAGAATAGATACAAAGAATAACAGGTATGATATTGCGCAGGCCACTCCCCTACTGTCGACGTAATAATGAGAGTTGCCGACATTGTAATACATCTGTTTATAATAGGAATTTTATCAATGTTTTAACTTTTGACGTCTTTAATAAGCTTGCAGAAGATTTTATAGTGTTTTTCTGAGAGCTAAGTTGATTTGTAGGCATATTAGTAAAAAAGAATTATTATTAAGAATATTTTCAACTATCTATGCGAGTTTTTTGAGTGATAGTGGCTTTGTAGGTATACCTACTTTATATGGACAACATTTTGGTCTTTTAGAAATTGTAAATAAGCTATGTTTAATTATTATTGAGTCAGTATTTAATACTCAACCATACTTATACCCATCTTGTATTTTTAGGGGGGTTTTGCTAGGAATAGTTTATAACCTAAACATAAAATGCGTTGTGCAGTAGCTAGTTGTTTAAGTGATAATTAGACAAAAGGTGCCGATAAATCTGTTGGTGGTTTTATAGTTTTCCCGAAGACTTGGTAGTGGAAAAACTGTGGGTTATTGCCGTAAAGACAAATTTAATACTAAAACTTCAAGGATTTGTTCCAAACACTTCAAGCCGGAAGACTTTAACAGAAATTTGCAGCATGAATTGCTGCAATATGAATCAAAGAAAGGACCAAAGCTGAAGGGTGATGCGATTCCTTCTCTTCATCTACCACAATCAAAAAGCTTATCCATAAATCAACTTAAAAGGCAGGAAAGGTCTTCCAAAAGGGAGTCAAAGAGGACTGTGGAACAGATAATTACACAATCTAGGTAAACAAAATGGATTCAGACCAAATAGAGCCACTACAGATAACATATTCATACTAAGAACGATACAAGAAAAAGCTTATGAATACGACATAGACCTATATAATATGTATATAGACTTTAAACAAGCTTTTGATAGTGTGAATAGAGACAGAATGCTGGAAGACCTTTGTAATCTAGGTATACCTAAGAAATACATCAGCCTCATAAAAATGACGTTGCAGGGTTCCAAAGCCGCAGTCAGAGTAGATGGAGAACTGACTCCCCTATTTAACATCAACATGGGAGTAAGACAGGGAGATGCCCTATCAACCATGCTATTCAACCTAGTTCTTGAGGCAGTCATCAGAAAAACCAATATAACCGGCCATATAAACACCAAATCAGTACAAATTACTGATTTAGTAGGAATAAGCCACGACTAATGGAAGTGTTCAAACAAATTGATCCTGAAGCAAGAAAAAAAAAAATCTTAAAATAAACGAAGCAAAAACGAAGTATATGACAGTCAAAAGAATAACTGACAATGAAAATAATATCACAATAGACAACTATACTATCGAACGAGTGGATGCCTTTACATATCTCGGCACAGAAATCAATCAGAAGAACTCCGTAAGTAGCGAAATTAATGCACGTATTTCCAGCGGGAATCGTACATACTATGCTAATAAAAGATTGATGACATCGAAATTATTAGACAAAAGAACCAAAATGACTATCTACAGAACACTGATTAGACCCGTAGTAACCTATGGATGTGAAACTTGGGTAATGACGAAAAAAGATGAAGCCCAACTCAGGACATTCGAGAGAAAAATACTGAGGAAAGTATATGGCCCGGTACAAGAGGAAGATGGCACATGGAGAATCAGGAGAAACGACGAGGTTAATGAGTTAAATGAAGGTTATGACATTGTAAGATTTGTGAAAAGTCAAAGACTGTCATGGCTGGGACATGTGCAGAGACAAAGCGATGCAAAAACAACTAAGAAAATGTTACAATGGAAGCCCATAGGAAGGCGAAAAAAAGGAAGGCCCAGAACGAGATGGTTGGATGACGTGGAAGATGACCTGAAAACAATGAACATAAGACAATGGAGAAGAAGGGCACAAGAGAGATCTGAATGGAAGGACATAGCCAGACAGGCAAAGACCCATCCAGGGTTATGATGTCAAAAGAAGAAGAAGAAGGTAAACATTATTTTATTCTACATCTTTTGGTAAAAACACTTTTAAGTATTATGACATAAAAGTAATATCTTAACATTGTTTTTTTAGTTCTACAGCTGGAGAATCAGGTGTGGACTCGGTGTGTTAAGAACTCAAAATTGATTTACCTCAAATTATAAAATCAGACGGGTATGTAAAATGTATGCTGTGATCAGTCGTAGAAATGAAAACATAATATCCTTAACTTTATGCAATATGTATAGTAGATTAAAAATATGATTTTTGTTTTTAGATTAAATACAGATATTGAACCTGCACAAGATCTTGAACTTCAAAAGTTACGTGTCGAGAACAAAACCTTACTTCAGCAGGTTAATCAATTAACAGAAATGAAATCAGGAGTAGATAAGATATTTACCAAAAGACAGCTAAAAAGAGTGACAAGGCCCAAAGTTCAAACAGTATGGACTACTGAGGAAGTCTCCCAAGGCATTGCCATACATGCAGCTGGACCAAAAGCATATAAATTATTACTGAAAAAAGGTTATCCATATCCTGCTGTTTCAACCCTTCGCTCGAGGACCAAAAAATGAAGGTTCTTTATCTGAAGCTGGCAATACAGAAGCTGATAAGGTCATTGATGGACCAATTGATAACTTGGGAGAAGTTTTGTTAAGTAAAACATATTTTTCAAATTTATCCTGCGAAGCAGAAAAAGAAGAAGTAGATGCAGACATGAAAGAACTAGACCAACTACATTATGATGCACTGGAATATGTCAGTGGGTATATATGTAAAAAATTAGATCTGCCTGAAACTACGGATACTTCCACTTACACGTGGATTGATCAAGTATCCGAAGGTGGTCTAAGGAAATCACCAGAAGAATTGGTGGCAAGAATTCATAAACTTAATATTACTTTTAATAATTTCAATGGATCTGAACATCAATTAAAATCAGGCAAAAATTATTTACAACGACTAATTGACTTATCGGAGAACATTGAATGTGACCATAAAATCAAATATCTCTTCTTGCAGTCTCGAATATATTTCAGAATTGAGAAATTAAACCTAAATCTCAAAGAATAGATAAGAAATAAAAGAAAATTAATAAAAATTGTAACTTAAAACCGTGTGTTTGATTTGTTTTCCGATTTTAGTGCAGATAATTAATGATCAATTATTTTCTTCTGTTTACGTTTAGACGAAGACTTTTTTCCTCCTCGACACTGGCGCCAAATAAGACAATACAATCAAAAGCTAGCTTGTAAAATTTACGAAGATTACCTTTCTAGGATTAAAAAGCGAAAAACAAAAAAACTCACAAATTTATTTTACAGATTTATTTTTTTTTTCACTGTATTATTTTTTTAATCAATATAATAAAACACCTCTATTAATCCATTAAAATGACTTTTTATTGCCAATTACAAATTAATTGTGTTCTGATTGCTAACGTTCTTACGGGGAATATTTAAAACCACTCTCATTGTGACGTAATGCGCGAACTCGTGCAAATTTTTTCTCTCGGGAGAATACCTGTTATTCTTTGTACCATGGATACGGACAATGAAATAAGACTGGAGGATCAGACGCGCAAGAGACGGAGTGACAATATTGCATAGAGGCAACAATAGGAGAGTGAACAAGCAAAACTGCTTATATAAACGAAGAAGATGTTATTAATGTGAGTTGGTTTTCTGTAGAATATATTATATATCCTCATTTGTGAAAATCGAATTCGAAACCTCAATTTGTGAAAATCGAAATTCAAAACAAATGTAAAAGGTCAATTAAACATTTTTTACGTCTAATACTTATTAGTTCAATGGCAGTGACTATTTTGGAAAATTGTTAGTGAAAAATAAAACTCTAGAAAAGATAAATCGCGAAAATGTACAAGCGAGTCTTCAAAGTGTGAAACTTTTTCAATATTTCCCTAGTTGCCAGAACAAGCAGCACAATGAAGTAAGGCAATTTACATTAAAATTTGAAGTGGAACGAGAAGGAACGAGGAAAAACACATTTCTGAGAGTATAAAAAATTAATAATGTATTTTATGTGATGGAGCTATGAGACCGGAGAAACGTATTCTTATAAAAATGGTATATTTCGTTTTATATATAGGTGTATCTCTGAGGAGGAGAAACTAAGTAAGCCATTTCTAAGCACATAACACATACGCCGAACTTATTAGAGGCACTCGGTCGGACCGTCCTTGAACGTTCGGTTGTGCTCGTGAGTTGTGTGGATCTTTTATTCAAAAGTTTGCCTGCCACAGTTTCATATTACGCGATTAGTTTTTTTCTAGTTAGAAACTCCCGATACAGTGCCGGACCGTTCGTAGATTTTAACTAAAATACGCTATAGATATTTCTATATACATTAGTAATTTGGTTGAGAATAGGTTAGATTAAGTTAGGTTATGTTAGGTTAGGTAAGGTTGGAATACGAATGTATTTGACTTCTTTATTTACTTATTTATTGTGTTAAAACTCAAACACATGCAGACACATGTTATTAATGCTAATAATAATACAATATAAGATATACATTATATATTACATTATATTAATATAGTACCAAAAGTCCGGTGACAATAGTTTGGTTCTCTATACAATTACATGCGGTGAATGGCCCCATTGTACAACATAAATGCGAATATGCGGCCTGGAAATTTGAGCGTTTTTTTATTTATTCCTGTATTTTTCAATCCTTGTAATGAAAATTGCATCTTTTGTTGATCTGCTTTGCATAAAGCCACATTGATTACCCGATATTTTGGTCTTTTCTCTTTATCTGTCTATCAATTACTTTTTCCCATATTTTTATGGTGTGAATTTTTAGAAGGCACAGATTAAAGCAAACTTATGAATTCTGGTTTCGTCAATCGAGATCATTAAATTTAATATCAGATGTCGCTATAGCGTCCGTATTGAAGTTATTTTTGCTTCTTTCGACGGAAAAGTTTTTACGTTTGTTTTTACGTTTAGAGCTTCTGTACCAGTTGCTGTGATGATTCCTGTTAGGATGAAATATGTATTAACGAATATAAAGAGTGACTATTCGTGAAATCAAATCTTAACTGTCTTTATTTTTATTTCGGTTTACTATTTATGAGCACAAGAAACCAATTTGCCAAGGATTTTTGCTTAGATAAAGAGATATGTTCTGGAATGTATTCAGTCGTTAGTCTGGTTTGTCTATTTTTTCTTCTTATTTTTTTTTAATTATTGCCTGGATGTAATATTTACACTACTCTTCATGTCATCTGTCTATCTAAACCTATGAAGATAAGCTCTAAAACACCCATGTTCTATGAGCACTTGCGTCAATAAGTAATCCAGTCGCCTGTGACCACAGTTTATCCAGTCTCTTAGCCTCGGGATCAGTATCTTAGTTTACTGTGCGACATTTTTTGTGTTGCTCCACTCTTCTTGTCATCTTTCCATCGATATTTCTCTTTCTTGATAGTCCTCGTGATAGTTCACAAGGACGCTGCAGATACAGTCCTGTAGGAGCATGCAACTCGCAACAGACTCGTTCTATCTACTCGTATCATGGGCCTCTTGTAAGTTGGTATTTCTATCAAAAGATCTGTAACTACCAAATGAGGGAGGGTACAAAATTTAATTATATTCCTGACTTATCCATCAGTATTAAATATTTTTACCGTTTAAACAAACTTCTTTTTACATACAAAAAAAAACACAAATAACTAATCTCATTATTACTATTTTCTTATTTACCAATACGATACGCTCTTTTTCATTATAAACAAGATAAAGAATCTGCAATGTTGTTTGATTGGATTGCGATATCAAGAGGGCCCTTAGAGTCGTAAGCTACTCCAAACTTAAATTATCTGTCCTGTTCAAGAGATGACACTCGGTCCTTCTCTCAAGAAGCACGCAATTATCTTGGAGATTTATTTTCACTTAATCTACTTCTTGCTTTTTGTTTCCTTTCTTTTATAAAGGTCTGAAGGATACTTGTTACGATGTAAGTGCTCAATTATTGTACTTTTTGGTATGTTCCATTTTTGGATTAGAGTTTTATATTACCGAATAATATACAATCAAATATAAGTATTTTAATTATTTATTAATTCAATATCAGTAAGAAACTTCCAGCGAATCTCAATTAGAAAGTAGGTCACAAAACATTATGAACTAAAAATAAACTATTAATTATACCGTTGTTTTTGGGTTTATTGGAGTTATTTATTAGTATAGTTAATTAGAATTATTATTTTGTGGTGTTTCATTTGTGCCTATGCATATTACAGGATCCAACTTGTAAATACAGTACATTGTGGAGACGGCTAATGTCGTATTCCCGTTCTCCTCCGCCAATTCTCCCGGTCCAAGGCATGCTCCTCCTCCAAACCTCTTGATTCCATCGCTCTTCTAATTTCTTCATTCCATGAGCGTCGAGGTCTACTTTTTCTTTTTCCAGGAGGCTTCCATCTGTGAAGTTTTTGGGGCCAACGCTCGTCAGGCATTCTCAATAGGTATCCAAACCATTTTAAACCTCTTCTTTTTATTCTGTCAATGACCGTTTCTGTAGCATTAATGTTATTTCTTATAGATTCGTTGATCTTCCTTTCCAGCCTTGATGTTTTAGCACTTATTCTCAAATAATCCATTTCAACTGCCAACAATCTTCTCTTCACGTCTGCACTAGTTGTCCATACTTCAGAACCATAACAATGAACTGATTCAACCATGGTTTGCACTATTCTTTTTTTGTTCCTTTTGGAAATGTTACGATCTTGATTCTGATCTTAACATTTCCAAAATTGTTCTTGTTCCTGATTAATTCGGTATTTAATTTCGGCTTTTCTCAAGCCATTCTTATCAATGAGTGCACCTAAATATTTAAATTTTTTCACTTGTTTTATTTCCACGTCCTCGTCTAAATATTCTGTTTTCTTCGTGCTGACTTGTAACCCCCATTTTACATATTCTTTGCATAGACGCTTTATCATAATTTTCAATAATATCAATAGTTTTTCCAATTTTGTAGGGCTGCATCAATATAAAAATAAACAGTAAGGGTGACATACTGCATCCTTGCGTTTAGTTACTTTTATTGGCTCTGATAGTCTATTTCCGATTTTTAGGTAAGTAGTGTTATCCATATATACTTCTGTGATTATTCCCAAAAAGTATGGACTAATGCTGAGTTGTTATAAAGCTTGCCACAATTTAAGTCTTGGAACTGTATCATACGCCTTTTCTAGGTCGATGAAGGCTAGATATACTTCGGTACCAACCCCTATTCTTTTTTCTATTAATTGTTGGAGTATAAACAAGTTATCAGTGCAAGATCTACCAGGCGTAAATTCACTTTGGTCTTCGCTAATTAGATGTACTACATCATCTTGTATTTTTCCATTTATTATATCTTTCCAAAAAATCCTCTAAAGTAGGTAGGACACTTAATCCTCTGTAGCAGTTAGGATCTTTTCGATTACCTTTTTTAAAGATGGACACTTAGTGAGTGGTTTTCCATTCAGGTGGTACTTTAATTTGTTGGCAGCATTGATTCATTAGAAAAGTTATTCGTACTATTAGGAGTGGACCTCCTGCTTTAAGTAACTCTACAGCTATATTGCCTGGTCGTATTGCTGGTATTTCCTGGTAGTATAGGTCCTGGAGATCGAACTTTTTTTTATTTTAATTAACGCAGTACGGACCTCGTTATTAGTAGTATTAATGTAACTATTTGTTTGTCTCTCCATACTATATTTCTCTCCCATATATGCAATCTGGACTCTTGGAGTACATTTTTATAGTTCTTTTTCCACTTTTCTATAGGAATTAAGTTGCTTAAGGAGTTATGGGTGTTTTTCTTTAGATTAATCATAGTTCTCCATGCTTCCGTAGTCTGAGAACCACCTTAACTTGGACACATTTTTGTTCCCAGAAATTGTTTTTTGCTTCTTTTATTTGATTGCGTACTTCCGTTTTTCCTTTGATATGTTACTCTATTGCTAGATGTTTTATTTGTTAGCCATTTCTTATATTCTTCTTCTTCTAATGGCGCTACAACCCTTTGTGAGTCTTGGCCTGCTTAACAATGTTCTTCCATTCTGCCCTGTCGGATACTTTCCTTCGCCACTGCCTGATGTTCATGGTTTTAAGATCTCTCTCTACGTCGTCTATCCATCTTTTACGGGGCCTTCCTCTTGTTCTGTTTCCTTGGGGCTTCCATCTCTGGACTACTTTTACAGCTCGATTATCTGACATTCTTTCTAGGTGACCAAGCCATTTCTTATATATTTTGTTTTTTTCTTGTATCATTTCTTTGACGTCTGTCTTCTCTTCTGTCATCCATGGTGGTTCGTGGTGTTTTTTGTCGTTTTTCTCTGTTCCTATTATTTCATAAGCAATTTTTTTTATTATCGTTTTGACATTTTTGTATTCTTGTTCTACATCCATATTTCTTTCCATGTCATTTAGTTCCTTTTCTAATCTAGATTTAAAAATGTGTTTTTAATACTTGGTTGGAATAAAAGGTGCAATTTATATCTCTTCATTTTGTACTGTGTAGTATTGTTTCTCTGTCCTTCGGTATTCTGTTTGTAGTATCGTTTAAAGGGGCACAAAAGATTAGCTAAAAGAAGGTAGTGACCTGTCCCATAGTTAGATCCTCTTTTTACTATGCAGTCTTGGCACTTTCTCGTTATTATATAGTCTATGATCGACTTCTGTTAGAGTGAAAGTCGTTCCCAAGTGTACTTATGAATATCTTTATGTTGGAATTGGGTATTCATTATTGTTAAACCAAAAAGTTGACAGAATTCAATTAAGCTATCCCCTAAACCAGTTTTAATTATTTCTCCGTGTCGTCCCACCACGTCATCGTCTATTTGAGAACCTACTCTGTCATTTAAGTCTCCTAACAGTATTATTTCTTGATGACTTTTTATTTTATCACAAATGTTTGATAACTCTTCATAAAAGGAATCTTTAACTTGTTGATTTGAATCGTCTGTTGGCGCATAGGCTCCAACAACTATTGTTTTGATGCCATACAATGTGACAGTTATTGTTAGAATTCTTTCAGAGATATACGCATAGTCTTTTATATATTTTTTTATAAGAATTAAGACTCTTCTTCTTATATTTTACTAACGTATTAAAATCATCATCCATTCCTCGTTTCAAATTTTTCTATTGTCACATGCAAGTTACCCAATACTTATGTCTAGATATTTTTTAAAACAGTTTTTAATTGAATTTTTAAGGTACTAAACCTTATTCCATTGCTTGTATTAGAGTATATTTAAGAAAATGTTTCTAATTTTAAATAATATTTAAACACCAACCTCTAAAAGAACCATTAAAATAAGCTGTTCTTTAGGATTAAGAAGTAAAAACTTTCATTGATTTTTTGAAATATTAAAAATGCCAATTCAAACAAATAACAAATAAAAACGTTAAACCGTTTTGTGCACAGCGATTCCAGACAAAAAAGAATTTAATTAAGCAAAATCGGAAGGAAATAAAACGTCCGAATCAAAAATATAGTTTCCTTTCATCGTCGTAAGAAATTGGGGAGTGCGTTCGAAAAATCGGGAAATCGGAAAATAGCTGTAGGGTCGTAAAAAGTGACAGAAAATACTGCCGGCCGAGATCCATGAATTACGACTTGTTACGCGAGTGTAGAACACTCGTAAACTGGTCCTGCTGTAGAACTCCTGCGAACAAGGTTCGACGAGACGATAAAATTCATAAAACTTTCCTGACTAAGTAAAAGGAATGATCGAAAAGCTATATCCTATTTCATTTCCTTCATATTTTTCCCGGCAGTTGCATTATAAGAATGGAAAATTATATATTTCAATTCTTCATTTTTTAAATGTCGAATTGCAATCGATGCTCAAAAATATCAGGGATATGCAATATTTTTAATACTTTACGATATTATTTTTTTTTGTGGGCGGATTTTAACTCATTATACTTTATCTCCTCCTTCTTCCTACTCTGTAAATAGGCTTAATGCCTGTTTTACTTTTTTACTTCGGTTTTTAGCCTCAATTAACGTTGTCTGACCAACTTTTCCTCGGTCGTCCCAATGATCTTCTTCCATTTTGCGATTTGTCTCTTGCTATTCGTACTATTCTATTTTCTGTCATTCTTTCGATGTGTTGATTCCATTCCACTTTTCTTCTTTTGGTCCACACGTTTATTTCCTCTATACCACATCTCTCTCGTATTTCCTCACTTCTTACTCTGTCTCTTAGAGTTTGGTTTGTTATTTTTAATAAGACTTTCATTTCTTTTGATTCCAGTAGTCTTTGTGTTTTCGCCGTATCTGCTCTTGTTTCCGCTGTGTACGTCATTATCGGTCTTATTGTTGATTTCTATATCCTGGTTTTCGTTTCCGTTGTGAGGTATTTGTTTCTCCAGATTGTGTTGTTGAGACATCCTGCTGCTCTGTTTGCCATGTTCACTTGTTTTTGCACTTCTTCTTCCACTTTTCCGTAGCTTGACAGTTTTATTCCCAAGTATTTAGTTTCCATCACTTGTTCTATTATTTTGTTATTTACAACTAGTTTACATCGCCTCGGTTCCGCTGATATCACTATCGTTTTAGTTTTCTCTGTTGAGATCTCCATATCTTCGAATTCTTTGTAGGTCATCCTCATTTTCGGCTGTTATTATGGCGTTGTCGGCGTAGCATATTATCCTTATTTCCTTTTCTCTCATTCTATATCCTTTTCTTTTTTTAACTTTCTTTATGATTTCATCCATTATCAGACTAAATATTAATGGGCTCAGCGAATCTCCTTGTCTAATGCCAGTTTCATATTTGATAGGTTGCGATAGTTTTCCTTTACATTTTACCATAGCTATGTTATTTTTGTATATATTCTCAATGGTTTTTACTAAATACAGTGATATTCCATTTTCATATAATAAATGTATCGCGTTCCGAATTCTCACTCTATCAAACGCTTTCTTCAAATCTATCAGACACATATATGCTGGTTTGTTGTATTCCAGCGACTTTTCTTTTATTTGTCTTATTACAAAAACTGCATCCGTGCATGATCTTCCTGTCCGAAATCCTTGCTGTTCCTCTTGCAGAAATATGTGTTCGTATATTTTTATCGCTATTATTCTTGTTGTCAATTTGAGTGTTGTATTTAATAGATTTATTGCTCGATAATTATTGGGGTCTTTCTTATCTCCTTTTTTGAAGAACATCACCATGATCGCTCTCCTCCATTCATTTGGTATTCTGTTCGTGGTGATTATTTTATTAATAAGAAGTTGCAGTTGTTGTACAAGGTCACCTTCATATTTTAAGAGTTGATTTGGTATTTGATCTTCTCCTGGCGACTTTCTGTTTTTTAATTTGTTTATTCCTTCTTTTACATCGTTTTGGGAGATTTCGGTCTTTTCCTCAGTTATTATATTTGGCGTTTCTGGTAAAGGTTCTTCGTTTTGTTTGTTAAACATTTCTGTCAGGAAGGCCACTCGTGTATCCTCTTGTATGTGTTTTATTTCAACTAGTTCTTTCATTTCACTTCTTTGTTGTCATATGAAGCTCCATACTTGTTTCTGTTGTCCATAAAAATTCATCTCTAGTCCTTTTGTGAATCTTTCCCAGTAATCTGTTTTTGTTTTTCTTACCATTTGATGAGTTTCAGTTTTTATTGTTTTGTATTCTTCATATGATTCATTCATTTTTTCTGATTTATATTTTAGGAAAGCTTTATTTTTTTGGTGACATTTTTGTTTAACCTCTAGTGTAAACCATGGTGTTTTCGTTGACCACTTTTTGTTTATTATTTTCGTTCCAAGTGCTTCTCGGGCAGCATCCAGAATATTTTTCTTAAGTTTTCTCCAGCTAGTCTCTACATTGCTTTCATTTTCGATATTCTCAATTTGTATTTTCTGTTCCAGCCTTTTTTGATATAATGATTTTATGGAGTCATCTCTTAAATTTTCTATTTTTATTATTTCCTCTGAATTAGTTTGTTTAAGCTTCTCTTTCCATCTTTCATTGAATCTAATTTTACCAAGTACCAAATAGTGATCGCTTCCCACATTGGGTGACGTCAAACTTCTCACATCCACTATCTGTTTATGGTGAATATTTCTGTTTGAGACCACATCATATATCATTGATCTATGTCCTCTTGTATTTTCAAACGTGTATTTGTGTTGAATTTTATGATTAAAAAATGTGTTGGTTATCCTTAGTTTGTTTGATGTGCAGAAATCCACCATTCTCTTTCCGTTTTCATTGATAACTCTTTCAATAAACCTTTGTTTTATTCCTGGTATTACTTCGTCTCCTATTCTGGCATTGAAATCTCCCAATAATATATTCTTCTTTATCGCTGTCAGGTTTGCAGTCTTCTGGTGTATATATCCCTTTTATGTTAATAATTTTGCTGTTCGCACTAATTTTTACTAAAAGTATTCTCTGAGATATGTACTGGCACTCTTTAATTTGATCTTTATATTTTGTTTTGATCATTATTGCTACCTTTCTTGTTTCGGGATCTCACTATATATTAGTAAATATTCTCCAGGCCGCGTCTGTCCTTAACCTTTCCTCTTTATTTCCTGTAGGGCGCAGATATCTATTTGATATTCTCTCAACTCTTTTTCTATTTCCTGATCTCGGTTATTTAGGCTTTTTATGTTCCACGTCGCCACTCTCATTATATTTTTCGTTTTCCAGTGCGTCGTCCTTTTTCTCGCCTTTGTCGTTACCATATTTTCTATCCTAGTCCGAGGCTCGTCACCAGTTCTTTGAGCTTTTTTTTTATTTTTATATATGGCAGGCTGCTACATCCCTCCTCCTTTATCCGGGCTTGTGACCGGTAACATCACCCACCAAGCTACTCGATCCACCTAGTGGGCAATGCAGGCGGAGATATTATATATTATACTTTATGTAAATATTAAAAGCAAGTAGTAAATAACTCAAAATAACAAATTGATGATTTGAACCAAAAATATTTGGTTGTTTTGGACAAAAAGACAGTGTTTTTACTGTTTGTTTTTTTAAGTTTTACGTTTATTCTACTTTCATACTTATTTATAATTTTTTGTCCTTTTCAATAAAAACTACAACTTCTTTTAACTTGTTTTAGTTGCAATGCAGCTGTTTATATTACACTGATAAACACACAGCTTGATGCCGGAAATTTTTTTACTGTTTCTAGGTAATTTGGGTCTGCTGAATCAAAAATGCCACTAGATTTGCTCCATCAGATCGTTTTTAAAAAATACGACAACAGATCACATTTCTAACATACAGGGTAATTTAACTCAGCATTACCTACATATATGTAGTACTGCTACCCATCAAATGAACAAAACACGAACAAAAAGTAAGATATTTATTGTACAACAACATACTTTTTTTTAGGTTTTAAATGAACAAAGGTTTTAAATGATTGATTTAAAGAAAATTGATTTATGTTAACTATTTAAATTATTGATCTTCAGTCGCAATTTTTCGTGCCATATAGATAAGCAGATTATCAGAAAAATCGATGCAAAAAATAAGAATAATACGGAAAGACAAATGTAAATCCCTGAAATGAAGTTTAAATGTAGGTATGGAGCCTTCTCGATCCCCGACCGCTATAATTCTCTGTCCAAGTGTAAAGCCGACAGACAAATTGAGACATTCTAACACCTCGTGATCTTTCCTCGTGTCTCACAAACTCATCCTCATAATTATCAATGGCTCACAGATAAATGTCGGGAGTTATTTCGGTTCTCTTCGTCCTATCAAAGAAGATAGACGCTTATAGAAGACCAGTTCAAATGGGCGATTTGGTTACGGTTTAAGAGGGTGGCTGCATAAACTCACAGCGTGGTGCCGTGGCCGTCGGCTTAAAACTATCTTGAAAATTTCATAATGAAATATGTAGTTAGGGGGAAGTGGGAAAGGAGTACGAACGGGTAACTTTGCATCTACGCCTAAACAAATTTCGATGCCATTGATTTGCAAACTGTCTTTTTTTTTGTTTTTTCACAATAAAATCTTTATTTTCAATATATTAAATTGTTAAATTTTTAATTTTAAAACTTAAAAATGTATGATATTTACAATATTCAAAGTATTTATTTTTTTAATTGTATAACTTTGAATTAAAAATTGGTTTGTTCCAACACAACGAAAAACCGTCACATAACTTTTTATTATACTGTTTTTCTGCCCAGAAATTAACGAAACAATTTTAAAAAATTTCAATTTAAAAAAAAAGTATTCAATGAAACTTTTTACTAAATTATGAAATTTTCCATTTCGCCAAAACTTCCATTTCATCCATAATTTTTCAATAACAACAAAAAGCATTCCTGATTTATTTTTGAAATAACAAAATAAACTTTAACAGTACATTTTAATGAATAGTACCTATATGTGAAAGTTTTTACGCTGTATGGGTACTATTTAATCTTGTTTTAAAATAACAACTAATAGTATCTAAAACATAATTTTCACAATGAATGAATATTGGTGAAATTATTACAATATAGTCTTAAACTGATTTATACTTAAGATTTGTACATATTTCAATTAAAAATTTGAATTATAATAATTTTTCTAAAAAGATTAATTTATTAAAAGTTAAAATAATATTATTTTCTTTAAACAATTTTATAAAACGCAAAAATTTAATCCTATTCTACGACCACGCGGCATCTACATATAAAAATATCTAAAGTTGCATTTATTGCCCCACTCTTTCATATTTTAGAAGCAAACCGCTCCTTAGTGGTACCACGTGCAACACGTGCGTTCCACTAGTCCCACTTTTCTTTATCTATGTCACATCTTTTGCTATGCTCAAAAATAACAGTGAAAAATTCTTCTATAAGCGTCTATATTCTTTGGTCCTATTGTCAAGTCATGGGCGTTTTGTTATAAAATGAAAGGAGGCGAAATTTACCAAATTAATTATTAATTTTTAAAATATCTACAATATGAAAATAAGCGGAAACGCCAAAAATACAATAAAGTATGAGCACCCAAGCACCAGAAGAGTTACAGAAATTCAAAAAAAAACATGAATACAACGAAATCATTATAAGTAATTATAATTATAAATAATTATAATTGTAATAATATATTATAATTATATTTAACAAAAAAATCTCAGAATTATGGATAATATTAAATGAAATCTTATATGTCCAGGATATGATAATAAAAATAATAGAAAACTGCTAAATTTTTTTATATGCATCGAATTGCTTGAAATTTTGACCGTAGTAAAAAAATAACTGAAAGATAAAATTTACCCTATGACATATGTGATTTTTCTCTGGAGGTGGTTACCCCAACTTGAGGGTGGAAAAAAAACATGGTAGTCGCTAGAACAGTGAATATTAAGAAAAAATATTATTTTTGTTTCTTTGAAAAGTCAATATTTTTGAAGTTATTTGTGACTGAAAGTTTACAAATTACACGTCAAAAAATCATGTTTTTTCAAAGGTTTTTCGCGAATAACTCCAAAAATTTAGATATTATAGGGAAAACTGTTTGGATATTGTAACGTTATGAACGTCACATCTTTATTAATTTATATTTAAATAATTATTTTATTTTAATTTCTTTATTTATTAATTCCTTTACCTTCAGTTTCTTTTTTACTATTTTTTCTTTAAAAAGGAGTTGACGCCCTCTGTCTTCCTTTTCCCTCTCTTTTTCTGTCCCGTAGAATAAATATTCGCCCTCTCTCTTTCTATCCGGTAGACTGAATATTCTGTTCTATGTTGACAGAAGTGCTAATTCCATCACAGGCATAGGTCCTATGTCATCTGTGCAAAATTCATTTAGTCTCCCTACTTTTTGCCAATCAACTTTTCTAACGTAGTGAAATTTATAAAAGAAGGCAAAAATTATTATCATCTTCATTTTATGGTCTGCAGAATTCTCTTGGGGTGAGTACTTTCATTGCAATCTATATTCTATAATTCTGACAGCATTCTCAATATTTATAACCTTACTTATTTTAAACCACGTGTAACGTCTAGCTCAGCCATTGCACCTTAAAACCCCTTAGGGGTGTTGTTCGGCATAAACTAATTAATTTTGGAGAAATCGGGAATTATTAATAAAATAGGTTTTTAACACATCTCTTTATTAATTGATAAATTAATAAAATTACAAATTAGAATTTAACAATAATTAAAAAATTGAGGTTTTGATAACAGAGAATTAAGCATCTATACACAAATTCAAAGAACGAAAGAAACTTAGCTTAACTTCCATAAGAGATCCTGCTGTTGCTCTCTTCTCAACTCGATCCATAAATTATCTGCATCAAAACCATGCCTCTATTTTCTTAAACCAAAGCCACGTGTATTTTCTCAAATCTAGACCAGGTGCAATTTCTCAAATCTAAACCAGGTGCATTTTCTTAAATCTAAACCAGGTGGCCAGACTGTTGGAAGTTTCTGACCACGAAGATTTATTTTTACTGGGTACCTTGTTGGTTGCTGGTTTATTTTAAAAAGGAAGTAAATCAAATCGGAGTCATACAAGTAAATTATTTAGTAGTGGGGTTTCTGTTTCTTGTACGACAAAGTAAGCGTAGATACAACTACGAGGGGACTTAAGAAATTAATCGGTGAATTTATTTGTAGTAGGAAAATATTGAAACGAAATATAGGAATAAAAACAAAGGAAAAAGAAGTTATTATCAACGAGAATGAAATAGTACGAGCAGAAAATAATGGAAAGTACTTTGAAATTAATAAGAGCAAAAATGTAACGTTACACACGTTTTTCTTGTGCAGTAGGAATCTTAACAAAGAAATTAACTAAGTTTAATAATAATTATAGCTCGTTTTGTGTTCGCCATCTGCTATTTGTTTAATTGTAATTTGGTAAAATGGTAAGGAAGTTAAACCCGTTTTTGATGTGTCTCTAATAGAAGCTGTTACTTATATTCCAGTTTATTGGCTGTTTTATTAGCTGTTTTATTGGCCGTATTCCAGATTTTATTGGCTGTATTGGAGAGTTATTAACTGGATATTCCTAGAATCTTTTATGAAACAATTTATGGAACAACTACAGCTCAAGAGGACCTAACCATTTAATTGTGAGGCCACACAATCACCCATCGATGCCATAAGTATTGCCAAATTTATTGTAAAGCCTTGGCAGGGTTGATTGTTTTTTCTTCACATTTTTAATAAATATGATTAGTTAAATAATTGCTTTATTTGCTATAAGCTAAGGGTTTATGGTTTAATTCTTAGTTTAAGACAAGACGAACTCACACTTGAGATACCGAGCTAGGCGAAGCATAGACGATAAGCTCTTATGGTTGATAGAGGTATTATTTATATAATAGTATTTCAATTCTCTTTGGTAGTCTTATCACTACACATTGGCGCTCAATGTGGGGCCCAAAGTGGGCCGAAAATGAAGCTTATAAAACACAGAGACTTAATAATTTTTATTATTACCATAAATTCAATATTAACAAAGTTATGGCAGTTTGAAAGTGGACTTTTATTCATCCAATACAAACATATAAACATTTAAAGTTGAATAACCCGAAAACGATAAGTTTTTTAGGGAAAACTACTTTTTTAAACACCTTAAAATAACCTTTAAAATGGCTACTAGTAGAAGTAAATTGCATAAAAATTAAGGTAAGTTATAACTAAAATAAAACCCGTTTAAATTTTTTATGTCGCATAAAGTAACAAACTCAGCCTCGTCAAAACCCACCCTGATTGAAACTATGCGTTGTTCATTTACAATTAACTTCACTTATATACAAATATTACATTCTGGAAGTTTAGCTGGTTTAGAAGGTTTAGTTTTAAAAAAGTCCTCTTTTTTCAACATCAACAATCCCAACAACTATAAAAGATACAGAAAAAATAATAGAACACGAATAACAGTTTTATACTAATGATTTCGATTTTTTTATTTCTATAAACTAAAAATTAAATGAGATATTATGATTGTTTGAAGGTACTATTCGCAAGCGTTTAGCACTGTCTTCAAGCCGTTTCAGCGTAACCCTTTGAAAACAAATGGCTTAAAAAATTTAATATATACAACCTTTAAACAATCATATCTCCTTTTATTTTTAGTCTATAATAGAAAAAAATTAAAATCGTTAATAAAAAAAGTTGATTTTTTTATTATAGTATTTTTTCTGTACCTGTTTTAATTTTTGGGTTATTTAAAAAGTGGGGAATTTTTTGAGAAATTCCGAAAATAGTGTCTTTACTTTAAACACGGGTTTTTTCAAAACTAAACCTTCTAAGCCAGTTAAACTTTCATAATGTAATATTTGTATATAAATAAAGTAAACTGCAAATAAACAACGAATAGTTTGTTTCAAACAGGGTGGTTTCGGCAGGGATGAGTTTGTTACTTTCTGCGTCACAAAAAATATAACTGGACTATATTTTAGTTATCACTTTTATTAGCTCAATTTTCCAGATACCAGATTCCAAAACATCTCCAAATACACTTCACCGGTTAAGTTAGTATTAAAAAAAAACAGGCCCAAGTATGTGGTTTCCTAAAATACCTGCCCAAACATTTATTTTTTTTTTTGGAAATTAAGTATGTGTTTCACGAAAAACGTGAGGATTTGTGTCACTCCAATACCTCACATTATGTGTGTTAACATTTCCATTGAGAGAAAAAGTACTTTGGTCACTAAAACAAATTGTTTTTATGTAATCGGGCTGTTGGTTAATTTTATTGGACATATTTTCACATAATTCTAGTCTTCGGTCGGGGTCATCATCTGAAAGTTGGTGCACAAGTTTTAATTTGTATGGGTGAAATTTGTTTTCAGCCAACACTCGGTGTACTGTCTTTTGACTGATTCCATAGATAGATGTAACTTGGGCTGTAGAAGAAGTAGGGTTCACTACCGTTTCTGAAATTATGTCAATTTTTTGTCATCACTAATTATTATTGGTCGACCAGACCGTTTGACATCTTGAACACGACCTGTTAGTTTAAACTTCCGAAGAAGCTTCGCATAGAAAGCTGCATAGAAATTATTTCCATATTCACCAATTATTAACACAGCTGCTACTTTGAAGGTTACAGCACGTACCATTCTGCCTTTGTAAAAATTTAAACGTCTCGTTAAACAATAATTAAACTAAGTATTTACTAAGAATAACTAACTAAAAACAACTTGACTAAACTTGAATTGACTAAATTGAGCAGAAACAGAAACTAAATAGAAATATTGAGCTATTCGCTCCGTGCGTGATTGACGCGACACCTACCGCCTTCATCTGACAGTTTTGGATCTCCCAATTTGAGGTTAAACATATGTTAAAGACATACGAAATTAAAAATTGTTAATAATTAGTTTTTTAAATATACTTTTTCAGTTTATGTACAAAATAAATGTAGTTTTAAAAACGGGGTTTCTAAAAATAATAGTAAAAGTTATGATATAAAAGCTAAAGTCATCAGGCAGGCTGCAGTTAGCTTAAAACCTTATGAAATATCGTTTAAGGTAAATTATTTAAATCTTTCCTACGTCAATTGCATAAAAATGGAATTATGTGATATTTACTTTTTCATATTAATAGGACGAATCCATGTTTTTCATTTCTCTAATTTATATGTAATCTTTGGAAACCTATAAAAACTACACTCACTATTTTTGCTATTATTAGCACAATTAAATACGCAACCTATATTTGCACCCATTTTTGATCAAATTTATGCGTAAAAAGTTAGGTCCAATTTTGTCATATTTCGCCGCTAGCACGCTGGCATCGTTAACAAGTACCCCTACCATGGTTACGCACGGAGCGAATAAACGCTTTTGCAAACTAAAAACAACTAGAGAATTGACAAACGTCAACTTTTTTGACAAATAACCAAAGGCAGACGTTAGAATTTTTATTAATTAAATGGCAAACTAGAACTTTAGTATTTATTTAATTTATTCGTCAAAATCATCTTAAATCCAAACAAAATTAGTATGATTAATATGTATAATCGGAGACGATCAGTTTGGATTCAGAGCCGGCATGGGAACGAGAGAAGCCCTGTTCAGTTTACTAGTTCTCGCCCAAAAATGCTACGACCAACAGAAAGATATATTTATATGCTTTATAGACTTCGAAAAAGCATTTGATAGAGTAAGACACGACCTACTATTAGAACGTTTGCAAGAAGTCAGTTTAGATGGAAAAGACATCAAATTCTTAAAAAACTTGTACTGGAACCAAAACGCCAGAGTTAGGATCGAAGGTTCTACATCCGCAGAAGTAGAAATTAGGAGGGGAGTTAGACAAAGATGTGTTCTGTCGCCTCTGCTGTTTAATCTTTACTCCGAGTTTCTATTTAAAGAAGCATTGGAGGATTCCAAGGATGGAGTCAAGGTGAATGGCGTAAATATCAACAGTATCAGATACGCCGATGATACAGTGTTAATTGCGGATTCCGACGTAGGTCTACAACGACTCATCGACAAGACCAACTCGACCTGTGAGCAATTTGGTATGAAAATAAACATTAAAAAAACCAAAGTAATGTCAATTTGAAAAAACCAAAACGTACCTCAACCTTGCACAATAAATGGGCACATTTTAGAACAGCATTTTAGAACAGGTCAATAGATTTAAGTACCTGGGATGTTGGATCGATAGCAGCCTAAATCCTGATCTAGAAATAAGATCGAGAATAGAACAGGCCAGAAAATCTTTCGAAAAAATAAAAAAAACTGCTTTGTGATTCTCGAATAAAACTCGAAATTCGACTACGTTTATCAAAATGCTATGTCTGATCGACTCTTCTATATGCAGTTGAAACGTGGACCCTAAAAACATCAACCGTAAATAAATTGGAGGCCTTTGAAATGTGGATCTACCGGAGAATGCTCAAAATTTCATGGACATCGCATACCTCAAACGAAGAAGTGCTGCATAGAATAGGCAAGGAAAGAGAACTTTTTAACACAGTAAAAGTTAGAAAAACATCATACCTAGGCCACATACTGAGAAATAATAAGTACCAATATGCCCAACTTATAGTGAAAGGAAAAATCGAGGGAAAGAGAGACCTAGGAAGGAAAAGACTATCGTGGCTCAGAAACATCCGACAATGGACAGGGCTAAATTTTGAACAGCTAATAAGAACAGCTGAAGATAGAGAAGATTTTAAAATTGTAGTAGCCAACCTCCATTGAGGAGAGGGCACTTTAAGAAGAAGAATATGTATAATAAAATAATTGTAGTTTCGCATTTAATTAATAAATATTTTAACTTTCGCCTCTGGTTAATTGTCAAAAAAGTTGACGTTGACGTAAAAACATTTATTAGAGAATTGAAAAACGTCACCTTTTGATAATAAACCAGAGGCGGAGGTTTTAACATTTATTAATTAAACGCGAAACTACAATTTTAGTATTTATTTAATTTATTCATCAAAATGAGCTTAAACTCAAATAAAATTAGTATGGATAAATAGGTATTTTCAATACCTTTCAAACGAGGTATCACTTGTCATTAGGTCCTATTTAAAATTATCTGTCACAGTGGCGCTGTAACGTCATCTGTCACTATTACGTCACTTATTAGAGCTCTAGTTAAGAAGCTTACATCTGTTTAGTGTAGTATAATAATTATGTGTAGGTATAATTTCAGTTCTATTTTATATGCTGGAAAATTTCGGATCATAGATCATAAATTAACATATGAGTATGATACTATGATACGGAATTTTCCAGTATATAAAATAGAACTGAAATAATACCTACACATAATTATTGGCATTTCTAACAGCAACAACTCCTGTTATGTTTCTAGAGAGTCGACGAGCCGTTATTGGCCAATTGCGGGAGCAGTGAGAATGTGAGTAATAAGAGACCCGTAGGACGTAAAGTTGTCCTGCATCCCTGTCGGGATTAATCGAGGAATTATTATGGTAATCATTCGTGGTCCATGTAACAAAGAAACAAGGATTGCGTAATAACAACGGAACGTCAAGACCACTAAACATGTAAATCACACTTATACTATGTAAATCCAGTCTTTTATGACTCGAAGCGGCCTTCAAATATTCTCATGTTTTCTGCCACACAACTTCAATCCTCTGTCATTTTGTGAGGTGGTTAGTTACTTTGCGAACGTTATTGTAAACTCCAGCGTTATTTATATCTACAGATTGAACACAGTTTTATTATCTATGTTTAAGTAAAATTGTAAAAGTAGCCTAACTGTTTAGTGAATGGTCTCTGTCAACACTTGAAGTTTAGTGATATGAAAAACGTTTAATTCCGTTTTCCTGTGCCCAGTGTCAACTTTGTAGATGGAGTTGGAAATCTTTTTTTTATGTAGAATTGCCGCATCAACCGTTAAAGGTTATTAGTGGGTTTTACAGAGTTTACAGTAACAAAATAATATACTAATTACAAATTAAATTACAAATAATAAATTATAAATTACAAAATACTTAATATATATATATATATATATATATATATATATATTATATATATATATATATATATATATATATATATATATATATATATATATAATATATAATAACGGATTTATTACGGCTGTCGCCGCTTCTCCGCCCCCAATTTCCATCTTTTTCTGTCATATGCAGTTGCCTCTTCTAAGTCTCTTGCCGCCATTGCTTCATCAATATCGTTGCGCCAACTTCTCCGTGGTCGTCCTCTCTTTCTTCTTTTAGGAGGAATCCATTCCAGTACTCTCCTAGGCCATCTGTACTCTGGCATTCTTTTAACATGTCCGAACCAGATTAATTGTTTTCTTTCTATGTCATCATTGATATTTCTCTCCATTTTCATTTCGTTTCTTATTTGTTCGTTTCTAACTCTCTC
The DNA here is from genome assembly GCF_040954645.1 of Diabrotica undecimpunctata. Classification (NCBI taxonomy): domain Eukaryota; kingdom Metazoa; phylum Arthropoda; class Insecta; order Coleoptera; family Chrysomelidae; genus Diabrotica; species Diabrotica undecimpunctata. The sequence goes on along the minus strand of NC_092808.1, from coordinate 4,900,514 downwards.
TAGTTTCGATCTACCGCAGCTTCGTCTCAGATAATCCATTTCTGTCGTCATAAGTTTGTTTCTATTAGCTTTGGTGACGTCCCATACTTCCGAACAATAAAGTGTAATACTTTGGACTATACTACCGTAAATGTGTTTTTTGGTTTCTCGTCGAATTGTTTTTTGCCAGAGAAGAGAGTTTAAGGCACGGGTCGCTGCTCTGCCCTTGTTTATTCTTTCCCTGATTACATCTGCGCTATTTCCCTTCTTGTTGAAAATTACCCCCAAATATTTGCAGGATTGCACGCCTTTGATTTTGTCGTCTTCCAAGACTAGGTCACATATTTCATCTGTTCCCACTGAGAGATATTCACATTTTGTCATATTCATGTTTAGACCTGCCACCTCATATTCTTCTTGTAGTATTCTTACCATATAGCTAAGATCGTAGCTGTCTTCGGCAATTACTACCTGGTCATCCGCAAAGAAAAGTGTATATAGCTTGTTTTCTTCCACCGTTATTCCCATGTTTCTACATTTTTTTACCCATTTCACTAAGGATCTGTCCAAATAGATTTTAAATAAGGTGGGTGACAGACAGCAGCCTTGTCTTAGTCCTTTTGTTGTTTGAAAAGGAGAGGTGATTTCTTGTCCCATTTTAATTCTTGCAAAGTTTTGTTCGTAATATTTTTGAGTGGCGTTAATAAGAATTGGGTTTATTTTCAAATTACCCATTTCTATCCATAGTTGGGAGATCGGTACACTGTCATATGCTTTTTCCAAATCTATTAAAGCTATATGAGTTTCTTTATTTCTCTGCACTCGTTTTTCCATTGCAATTTTTAATGTGAAGATATTATCCATAGTGGAGCGTCCGGCCCTAAACCCCGCTTGTTCTTCGGGTTGTTTGTCTTTAATATCATTTTCTATCAGGACTTAATATATATAACTATTAAATTTTATGTAATAAACGTATGTCCGTAAGGAATTTGATTGTATTTAATACATTACAGTTTAAAATATCTTTAAGTTTCTTTGCTTCTTCTGGTACGTTGTTGATGGCTCTTTCGTAGGAATAAAGAGGATATTCAATCAATATATGTTGAACAGTTATTGAACATTTACAATAGGAACATTCAGGTGGTAGTTCTTTTGTTATGAGATGCCGGTGAGTTAACGTTGTATGTCCAATTCTTAATTGGTTTATAATCACATTTTATTTTATGGAAATTGCAGTTTAGTGCCAATCCTAGTTTTTACATTTTTAAGTTTAGCCATAGTAGAATTCCACATTTGTTGCCAATTTTTTACACAATGCTGTTTAATATTGAGCTGGATATCACTGAATAAAGTTGTTGTCATTATTTCAATGTGTTCATCAGTAACAGCTTTCTTTGCCAATTTATCCACTTTTTTATTTCCTGCGATACTTGTTTGCGACGGTACCTAAAGAAATTTAACTTTTGCATGTCTGCTTTGTAGGTGGTAAAGTGCCAATTGTATTTGTTGCAGGATAGCATGTGATGGATATATTTGCCTTATGCTCCGAAGAACAGATAAAGGGTCAGTAATGGAAAGAAAGTTTGAGCTTGCATGACTCTAACATACGTTCAATGCCTTTAAAATGGCGGCTTCTCCTGTAAAAATGCTACAGAATTGAGGGATACGAATTTCATATTCAGTATTTTCAAGTATAAAGGCCGCTGCATCTCCATTTTCAGTTCTTCATGCATCAGTAAAAATCCAGTGAATCTTGATATTCGTTCTTGATATAGCTTGTTGATCATTATAGGATTTGTGGTACTCTTTGGATAGGCTGTGAGTAGGAGAATTAGTAGTCCAGGGAGGTATAGTTCGTTGTGTAGGATAAGAATGTGTCTTGTTTAATATTTTGTATGGTCCAATCCTTAGTTAAAAATTCTCAAAATTGGTTCCAAACAAAGTAATGATTTTATTTTATCGAAAAATTCTTGACATTCGTTCGACCAGATGAATTCCTCATCTTTTCTTAATAAATAATGTAGTGTTTCCCCAAAAATTGACGTACATTATTTCTTGTTTGTGAAACAGGGAACTTTTTCATGGCAATCAGATAATCTTCTACAGGTTTGATGGAATTATTTTTTATAATTTGACCTTAGTATTTTACAGTTTTTCGTGAAAGTGCATTTAGAAAATTTTAGTCTAAATCCTTCATTTTCTATTGCTTCTAATAATTTTGATAAATGCATTATATGTTCATCAAAGCTTTTGGAAAGAAAATTAAATTAAATTAAATTAAATTATTATATATTAAAGATTATATTTTCTTATAACGCTAGTTAAAATCTTTTAAAAAATTGCCGGAGCCGTCTTCAAACTAAACGGGGGACAAGTCCATTTAAAATGGCCCTCTTGTGCTACAAATACAGTTTTTTTCCTTATCTTATATTCTCTTAGGTATTGATCAGAATGCTGAATGTATGTCTAAAGTAGAAACGTTGTCAATATAGGCGAATGTCATAAGAAGAATCTTCAAAGAGGAGGCTGCACAGGGAATAGGCTAGGGCGGTAATTTCTATCCCACTCACCGAGTATCCTGCCGCTTCAGCACGACAAAACAATATCTACATAACAAATTAAATTGCAAGAGGAATATCTAGCTCTTGATGATTGTTTTATTATCGCTTCAGATTTAGTCCCAGTATCCTTTCGCCCTGCTTTCTTGCGTCTTATCTTCCTTCTGTGTACACCGACCTTTGCCTCCTACTTCATCAATATATGTAATGGAGGGAGGTCAAGTATAACCTTCATAGAAGCAGTTGAGGTAGTCGACATCGTTCCTGTTATGATTAATCATGCTTGTCGTTGGAGCTTTTTCAGCTTCAACAATTGTTTTTAACAGATAAATTTAAATTTGCCTTGTATTGACGTAGGTAACATGACGATAGATACACCGAATAAAATATGGCTACGAAATGTATATTTCGAAAAGAATGTGTTACTGTTTGAAGTAAAATTTGTTGAATCACTCACGGAATCAGTTATTTTTTTGGTAGAAAAACGATTAATAGTCACAGATATACCACTTTAATAGTTGATCCGAATGCTGACTTATTTATTTGTGAATTCGACTTCAATTTTTTAGTTGTGGATGATACTAAAAGTTTTATTTTGGACTGAATACAAGAAATTATAATAAAATTAAAAACTTAAAGAACAAACTTTTTTGGATCTTCTTTGATTTAGTTTTCTTTTTGAAGTATCTTCTAACCAAGAAATTCAATGTTTCTCTCAACGTAAACGACAGGTTAATAAACACAAAAATCTATCGATTTATTACCAATTTGCAACACCTTGTTAAGATATATAATACCATATAATTCTTGTGCAATAATAAACTATATGCAATATCAGTGTAATGAGTTAATAAAAATCTCTGATATAGACCTCTTTACCTGTAGTGTAAGGGATATTAAAAAATGTTATGAATAGATAAGTAATGGACTGAATTTTAAAATTTTATTAACTTGCGTCTTTTTTTTAATGTATTTTACTTTCTGTGTTTTATTTTGTACTTGTGTGTATATTGTAGTATATTGTATTTTTTGTGTGTATATTTTTATACCAAGTAATGAGCACTCTTACATGTAATTACTACCCAGGTGGTGTTTGTAAGTTTTTAATAAATAAATAAATAAATAAATACCTGCCGATTTTTTAGTAATACACGAAAATTAAATACTTATTTCACAGCCTCGTACTCATACCATCCGACAATCTATTTCATTAAATTCAGTCGAACCTGCCTGTTCTTCTGTCACTGTGGCCCTACCATTCGTAGAGGATAAGTAACAACAGCCCCTGCAGTGCACAACAATATTGTGTTTCTGAAGGCTCAGTCTGGCTTGCCGACTCCTGGTATGGTGAACGTCAATGTAACGTGCTATACTTTGTTGTTTACTGACCCTCAGGTTCAAACTTTTGCTAACCAAACAACGTACTCAGTGGCCTCTCTTACTCTAAAAAGTTCTATAAATATCGACAATATCTTGACCAGCGCCAATAACTTGGAAAGGTTGCACATAGGTACTCTATCGTCAACTATGTCTGCTTATGAATACTCACGGTTTTAAACTCTATAAAAGATATTTAAATTCTGGTACCTTTTCAAATGAATGTAGTCTGGTCTTCACTTCAAAAGTTAATCTTGACTTAGTTAATAGCTTCTCTAAGGTCCTAGGTATTAACTGGTCACTCTATCAAGACAATTTCTCTTTAAAGCCGCCTGTTTGTGAAGAGGCACCTCTCTTAACAAAAAGAAAATTATGGGCATATGTCTCTCGGATGTATGACTTCTTAGGAAGTCCACTCTTATCTTTTATAGTACACTCTAAACGTTTTTTACAACATCTCTGGTCATTGCCCTTAGACTGGGACAGTGAAATAGTGGATGACCTATTGATCTCGGATTGGAAATCATTATTGGATACATTAATATCAATATATAAAATTACATTTTCCAGATGCCTGACTCTTCCACTGCTTGTATCGGATATGCTACTATGACAAAGATCTTTTAAAGATATGTGATGTTGTACTAATCAAAGATGAAGACACTCTCCCACTGCTCTGGCCTCTAACAAAGGTCATCGAATTATTTCCAGGCAAAGGTTCACTTGTTCGAACTGTTAGGATATCCACACCTAATGGCGAGTACCTTAGGTCAATAAAGAAAGTAGCTAGATTACCCTTTAACCAATAGTGGCATTTTCAGCCAAATATATAATTTCTTTAGACTTTAGTTTCTCTATCCCAGTGGCGTAACTCTTCTCGCCCGCCCCCAGTATGTTCAATTTTTCAGATGCGAAAAACCATGTCATATTTTTCACTGTATTAATTTTTATCATTCTCTACCTCAATTTTAAAATCATTACCCCACTACAACCCTTACTACTCTTACTTCAACCCCACTCCTTTAGAAATACAGACAATTTTAAAATAGCAAACGAAAAAGACTCTCTCTCAAATGTTGACTGCCACCAGCAACAGACGTCCTCTTTCTCGATTGTTCACTGCCGCTAGTAACAGACATTCTTTCTCTCTCTCTCTCTTTCCCTCTTTCTCTCTCTCTCTTTCTCTCTCTCTCTCTTAGATACGCGAAAAATACCGCGAATATTTTTTTGTTCCCCCGTACAACGGGCAACCGCAAGTGAAAGCCTATAAATACCGTGAGTGTGTGTGTAACAGCAGTATTGGTAAGACTTATTATAAACTCGATTTGGCTTTTATCATAAACTGAAATTATATTAATAATTTCACATATTATGTACATTCTTTTTTGTAGACAGTAAGTGTCGTCATCACTCCGTACTATCGTTTGAGTTTTTAATTAATTATCAAACATAAAAGTATGTTGTCTTAATTATATTAAAATATATATACTTTTAGGAAAGCAGATTACCTTTACTCGTACAATAGATTTCTTGGAAGAGACCGGAGCAAACTAGAGTTGATGAAAACTCCATATTATGCTTATTAAACGTCTTACAATATTGTAAACTCTTAACTCTATTCTACTAACTGTAGCCCTACCTCTATTTTCGCTGTCTATCGCTGAAAGGACGCGACATAGCAACCAAGCACGGAGTGTTTATCGTTAGTGAATAAGAGGGAGTTAGTGCCGTTATTCCGTTATTGTTTTAGATACGTCCCAATAATTTCCAGTGGCTTTAACGAGCTCCTAATGTTCCCTTTGCTATTTACTGAATACACTTAGTATTCACTCATTTGGGGGCTTTTAGGCTTTCTTTGTTTGTTGTCATAATACTTACACAAATCTAGTAATTTTAAGTTAAATTTTTCTGCATGTATATAATCTAATAAATAGTCCATGTGTAAGTGCTCACTATTTTTAATATCTGGAGAAAAATTTAACAAAAATACAGTTTTTTAACTTCTCCAGAATGTTGTCAACTTACAAAAAATTAACTCGCAAAAAATTGATAACAGTTTTGATATAGGAGAAATTTTAAACCATTTTAGTCTACGAAACAATTATTAGTAAAATTATCAAACTTAATATTTGTGGTTATCTTTTCTACCCACTATAGTGTATTTTTATGTATGAGAGAGTAATAAAACAATAAATTATGTATGCAAATCCCTAAACTGTTGATACGGGTGACTCAATGAAAAACAGATATTTGTCAACAAGTTTACAGAAGTATATAGGAAAACAATTTTAAATTGAGTATGACCACCAGGTATAAAGGTTGGAGCAGAATAGAATACAATAGTTGTGAGGGTTACTAATCCCTAAATAAGGTTGCCAGTGTCGGAGTGATGGAGGTTAACAGGTACTAATGAATTTGCAAGAAATGTAAGATGTTTATTTTATTGGTTATATATATATAACCAATAAAAGTTTAATAAGTACCTACCTATTTGCAAAATAAAGTTTAATTCTTTAGATAAAATAAAACGTTTTATTTTATCTATTTGCAAAATAAAGTTTAATTCTTTGCCTATTTGCAAAATAAAGTTTAATTCTTTAGATAAAATAAAACGTTTTATTTTATCTGAAATGAGTGCATTCCACGAAGTAAGGGTTTCAACAATCAAACATTTAATTCTTTAATTCCAGGAATCTACGACAGTAATTGACTAGATAATTACCTTCTAAACTTATTCCACAGAAAATGTGATAGTGGGTTTTTCCATTTTGTATATAGGAAGGTCCAAGTGGCGTATTCAAAATTCTTAACAGTTCACTAAAACTAGGTACTTCAGTTGCAAGGTGCAGTTTATTGTGTATACTAGTGTTATGGAAAATTTGGAAGTGCCGTGTAAACGCCGAAAAATTGGTCCTCTAACAGTTAATGAAAAAACATTAATATTTAATTGTTTTAAATCATTTACAGACAAACGTTTATGTGAAAGTTGATGAGACCGTTGAGTTAGTTAGCAGTACACTTGGTGTTGGAAAATCTACGATTTACAGAGTTATTAAAGAAGAGAAATGTGGTAGTTTTCAAATGCCACGTAATGCTCCAGGGAAACCAACATTTCAAATAGAATATCATTTTAAAGAAGGACTTCGACGGAAAGTGCATGAATTCTTCTTTAGACAAGAATTTCCAACATTGGATAAAGTTCTTGTCTCAGTTCGAGATGATAAGGATTACCCAGAAATGATTCGAAGTACGTTATGGAAACTTTTAAAAGAAATAGGCTTCCGCTGGAAAAAGAATCCCAGAAAGTCTATTTTATTAGAAAGAAGCGATATTGTCATATGGAGAAGACATTTTCTAAGAACCATAAAGGAAATGAGAAACCAAAAAAGAAAAATATTTTATCTTGATGAAACATGGATCAACGAGGGTCATACACCAAATAAATTTTGGCAGGATGAAACTGTTAGAAGTCAAAGGCACGCTTTTGTAAATAACTTATCTACTGGTTTAAACCCACCATCAGGAAAGGGACGCAGGCTGATAATAGTACACATTGACAGTTCAGACGGTTTTGTTGAAGGTGGTTTATTAACTTTTGAATCAACTCGTACCGATGACTACCATGAAGACATGAACGCTGATGTCTTCCAAGAATGGTTCGAACAAATGATAGATCTTCTTCCTAAGAACTGTGTAATAGTAATGGATAATGCAAGTTATCACTCCAGACTTATAGAAGGACTGCCCACAACCAAGTGGTTAAAAAAAGACTTGCAGAATTGGCTGAGTTCAAAAAATATTACGTACCATCCCGGATCTATAAGAAAGGAACTTTATTCGTTGTGTGCCCTTCATAAAGAAAAATTTAAAAAATACGAAATTGATGAAATTGCCAAAAATCGTGGAATGACAGTACTTAGATCCCCACCATATCATTGTGAATTAAACCCGATTGAACTGGTATGGGCACAGATAAAGAGTGAAGTTTCAAGAAAAAATACCACTTTTAAAATTCATGATGTTAAACAGTTGTTTTTGGAGGCCGTAAATAATGTAAAACCTGAAAACTGGGAAAAGGCAGTAAATCACACTATTAAAGAAGAGGAAAAAATGTGGAAGCTGGACAATATTACTGATAAAATGATCGAGCCAGTTATTATAAATCTTGGTTCTGAAAGTTCATCTTCTGAATCTGATTTGGATTTGTAACAAGTAGCTGTAAGTTTTATATTAATATTTTTATTCATCTATTTAACATACCTTAGACGGTTTTAAAAACTCTTTTTCTCTTTTGTAATTTTTAAAAATTAAAAAAAAATGTGAATTTTTTAAAACCCTTTTTAATGTAGGCCAGTCAGTTCTAATATAGTGTGTGATAAAAGAGGTCACTTTTGTTTACATACACATAACACTTTATAACACTGAAATAATTCATTTATTTTTTACAATTATTCAAAGTAATTTTTCAATTAATCTTGAGCACGCCCATGGAGTGGTCGGAGCTACCAGTTAAAATTATGCTAATTACTCTCTCGTTCATAAAAATAAACTATAAAACCGATTAATCTTAGTAAGAGAGTCCTTCCAATATTTGTGTGTTTGTTGAGAATTATATCTGTATTTTTAAAGTAGACTTCCAGAATCAGCAAGAAGCGTTACTATCTAACTTGATAATGGCAAGTGCGACCTTGCCGAAACGTCTTCAAAATAATGGTTTTTCTCAAAACCAAACTTAAAACTAATTTTATTCTGATTTTTTAATTGAATGTAAAAATGTATACTTAAAATCATATAAATCGTCATCTAAGCAAAGAATCTACATTTCTCTACATCTCTACATTTTAATTTTCAGTTTACAAACAATTAAACATTTATTTGGTATTTGCATGGCATTTAATATTAACCCAAATTAATTAAAAGAGTTTTAAATATCAAGATATCAAGTTCAAATATCCTTTAAATATTAAAATTTAATAAAATCCGCGGATACTTTTATATCAGTCTTTCCTAAGATACCATTTCCTCGTTTTTGTGTTCAAATATTTACCTATTCAGCGTTATCGGTCAATGGTCAGTGAAAAACAAAAATCTGTGACAACAACAAGTAAAGGGAATACGAAAACTCAATTTGACATCGAAGACGACGACCTCATACTTCATCGTACGACACCGACGAGTCAGGACCGTTTTTTACTTTCACTACGAGGTTTTCCTGCACGTGATAAATGCCAAGAACGTAAAAATCTGCGAGAATTTTTGTGACACGTAAAATAACACGTGACAATGACATGTAAAAATTGAATAATCAATTAAAATTATTTAACCCCCTAGCAAGCAAACTTGAAATCATAGAGATAGAAAGTTGGGAATTTTTCTCTAGGCAATTATTGGCAAAAGAAACTAAAAAAAAAGCAATAAAACAAGTTGATAGGTAAAAAAGGTGAAGCGTTCTTTAAAAACAATTGCCGGATTAAGCAAAAAAGTTGGTTTCAGTAATAGTATATTTTTTATTATATAAAAGTGGTAACAAAATATTCATTGGTTTCGATGATTATATAAATAAAAACAATTTTTGGCGGCCGAGTTACATAAATGAAGGTCACATTTTAATCAGACGGACTGAGTTTGTGACTTTTTGCAAAGCTAAAGCTATGGTTTGTTAGAACAGTGAGCGACGCATTAAGGCTGATTTATAAACTTTACGTTGGCGTTGGCGCTGGAGCTAAGCTATATATTGGAAATTCCATCATATCGATAGTTTACATTTATTTTTGGTTTTACCATTTGCAGTAATTTTTCAAATACTGGAACCTGCATCCTGGTATATTTAAAAAACTGCTATGTATCCCAGTTTTTTATATTTGTATAATAATTACAATTACATCTTGTCTTTCTGTTCTGGTTAATCAGCCACCGTTTGTATCGACGTTGCCTTTTATTTCGAAGGCTCAGTGCTGCTCGAATACAAAGTATCGTGTTTAAGTGCCACTGCACCTAACAAATGCTGGGCATTTTCATTTTCCATTATATTAATTTTCAAGCAAAAATTAATAATACCAAATCAAAAATGTAAGGTTGGAAATTTAGATGTGATCTTGAACGCCAACCGAAAGTTTATAAATGCAGTATATGATAGCCAGCGCCAAGGTCAACGGCGAACGCCAGCGCCAACGCTAACGTAAAGTTTATAAATCAGCCTTTTCTCACAGTCAGTTGAACACCGCGCACGTTCGTCAAAATCAAAGGAATGCTTCTCTATGATAACGGTTATTAGGTTCTGCTTAGTTGCGCGGCTGCAGATTGATAGCAGTGTACGTCGACGGTGTGCGCTGGAATCAATTGCGATTTGATTTGGCCGGAAACGTTCAGCTGAGCTCACAGCGTACACGTCTATACTGAAATTATAATTTTTATACAGTTATTGTTATTGTAATAATTAAGTGATGTCTTCTGTTGTAGGGTTTTTTTAGTAATATCATCCCTTATAAATTGTAAGACAGTTCCAAATAAATCTCTGGAAAGTCTAAAATATTCTCGAAACTTTTCCTCATTTTGAAACTATCTTCTTTCGACTGTTAATTTAAAAGCACGTTCTGTATTACGACATTAAAACATTTCGTTTACATTTTTATTTCTTTTATTTAGATTTGACATTATCAACTCTTTCTTCTTCCTCCTCTTCCTGGAGTAATAAAATTATTGCGTTAGGTTTGCGAAAATTCATTTTTCTAAACGTACAACCTAGAGGGCAAACGTCAAACTAATTTCTAAACTTGTTTTGAGCGCGAAATCTAACAAACCGACTCACCCAAAACTGCCGTGAGTCGAGTACAACAGATTCTGCTGTACGTGTATGCCATGCACTGCGCACTATTCTAACAAACCGTAGCTTAACACTTTCTTTTTTATCTGCGCTAACCCATGATGGATGTGAAGTGATAAATTCACTCGTAACGAACGTCTTGAACTGGATGTCGTGCTCTTCTACCAATTTGAGATGTGGTTGGCTGAGAAGCATCAATGACTAACGAAGGTCGACTGACTGTACGCTTATCCTGGCATGCACAAAGACCAGCAGCAAGTTCATATCTGAAAACAGGTTTCATCAACTTTTCTTCTCCAATATCAATATCGATAGAATCATTTGATCTCTCTGCTTGTATTCTACGATATAAAAAATGTGCATTTGTCGCTTCCATATCGACCAAATGGTAGAACAGACGTGCCATTGCATTATGAGTCTTTGCACGTATATAATATCGGCCCATAATACTGTCCATAGAATCTACCCCACCCATATGCCTATTGTATTCATTTATAATTTATGGAACATCGACTTCCACTTTTTTTTCTTGCGATCATAACATGGAGCCTTTGCTTGCACTATATTTGGATTTGCTCTTGCGAATGGTTCTATTCCATCATAGCTTAACATCAGTCAAACAGACTTGTTATCCTTCCATAAAACTGTGGTAATATTGACACCTTGTGAACAGCCAACGTATTTAATTGAATACGCTCTTTTAATAAGTCCCCAGGTCAAATTATCGCCAGCACCGTGATAAATTTGAAATCGCATAATACGAAAAATTTGATTCCCCATTTATGTGGTTTGTTTGGCATGTACTGATGAAGATGATGCTTTGCCTTTGTACTACAAATTTGTTAAACGACTTAGTTTTAGAATAGAATCAAATCGCGAATTTAGTTGTTGGCAAGTGTGCGAATTCAAAACAAAGGATATTAGCCTGGCACACCTTTCTTTATACGTTTTTCTTTATTTTCAAAACAAAAAAATTTAGCGTAAAAGGCTAAACGTAGCGACATATAACTGCCGCTCGCTAACACACCAATTCAGACTTGAAGAGCTGGAACAGGAATAGGAATCAACGAAACCCTCAGGAAACATATTCTACTACCGAGGAACATTAACAGGCAGAACAAAGCGGTATTGGATTCCTAATTAACAAGAAGTGGAAACGAAATGTAGTAGAAATGCTCAGAAAAGTATCTCGGTAGAGTAGTTAGCTTAACCTTAGAACTATGAAAGAGATACAAATCATACAAATATTCGCTCCAAAGATTACCCACACTGAAGAGAAGAAATAGAGAAACTCTACTGTAAAATAACTAAAGAATTAAATAATAATAAAAGTCATTTCATGTATCTAATTGGTGACTTTAATGTCAAAGAGAAAAACAGAAACGGCAGGAAACAAGTGATGGAAAAAGAAAATATGGAGCCGGTGGGAGAAATGAAGACGAGTATATATATATATAATAACGGATTTATTACGGCTGTCGCCGCTTCTCCGCCCCCAATTTCCATCTTTTTCTGTCATATGCAGTTGCCTCCTCTAAGTCTCTTGCCGCCATTGCTTCATCAATATCGTTGCGCCAACTTCTCCGTGGTCGTCCTATCTTTCTTCTTTCAGGAGGGATCCATTCCAGTACTCTCCTAGGCCATCTGTACTCTGGCATTCTTTTAACATGTCCGAACCAGATTAATTGTTTTCTTTCTATGTCATCATTGATATTTCTCTCCATTTTCATTTCGTTTCTTATTTGTTCGTTTCTAACTCTCTCCAGTTTCGATCTACCGCAGCTTCGTCTCAGATAATCCATTTCTGTCGTCATAAGTTTGTTTTTATTAGCTTTGGTGACGTCCCATACTTCCGAACCGTAAAGTGTAATACTTTGAACTATACTACCGTAAATGTGTTTTTTGGTTTCTCGTCGAATTGTTTTTTGCCAGAGAAGAGAGTTTAAGGCACGGGTCGCTGCTCTGCCCTTGTTTATTCTTTCCCTGATTTCATCTGCGCTATTTCCCTTCTTGTTGAAAATGACCCCCAAATATTTGCAGGATTGCACGCCTTTGATTTTGTCGTCTTCCAAGACTAGGTCACATATTTCATCTGTTCCCACTGAGAGATATTCACATTTTGTCATATTCATGAAGACGAAGACATATTCATGTCATATGAAGACGAGTATACACGTGGAAATCTCCTGGAGACGCTAAAAACAATATGATACGACATCAAATAGATTATATAACCATAAACAACAGTTATAAAAACACAATCTAATCTGTGAAAACGTATCCAGGAACAGATATAGGGTCAGACCACAATCCAGTAGTGGCACAATTCCGAATAAAACTTAAAAGAGTACAAACACCTCTATTAAACATCAGGTAGAAACAAGCATTCAGGCAAATGTTGAAATACTTGAAAAGACAAAGAAGATACCAGAACTAGACATTAATAAATACTGGGCCATTAATAAAAAGAACGTGCTGGAGCCCGCTAAAAATATTCTGAAGAGAGAAAAACCAAAGAAACAGAAAGAATGGATGAGTGACGAAATTTTGTTATTGATGAATTCTCGAAGACTATATAAAGGCAAAAATGAAGAACAGTATAAGCAAATTAACACAGAGATCAAAAGAAAAATCCGCGACGCTAAAAAACAATGGTTGTAAGACAAATGTAACGAGATTGAAAACTTGAAAGCCAAATATGATTCATTCTATCTTCACAAGAAAGTTAAAGAAATGATCAACAATATAAACAGAAAGCGGACAGTACTTATAGACCAACAAGGGAACATGATAATGGAAACAGAGGAGAAACTAAAACATTGGCAGAGATACATACAAGAACTGTTTGACGATCAAAGACAGCGTCCTTGTGATAATTTTCCAGAGGAGACAGGTCCAGAAATAAGCAAAGAAGAAGTAATGCAAGCGGTGAAGTCATCAAAGAATAGCAAAGCTCTTGGAATCCACTTGTTAGTAGACTTATTTAACAAGATTTATGAAAACAGTATAATTCCTGAAGAATGTCTAAGATCAACGTTTGTCCCTCTTCCCAAGAAGGCACATGCTAAGCAGTGATCATCGCACGATCAGTCTGATGAGCCACACCTTAAAAATATTCCTCAAAATACTTCACAATAGAATTTACAGAAAATTGGAAGAAGATATCGGAGACTCTCAGTTTGGATTCTGGGAGGGATATGGAACTTGCGAAGCATTATTTGCCTTTAACATCTTGACACAGAGGTGTTTGAATGTGAATCAAGATGTATTTGCTTGTTTCATTGATTACAACAAGGGGTTTGATAACGTCAAGCATGACCAACTTTTAGAGATCTTGGAAGCTAAACAGTTAGACACTCGCGATATAAGAATAATATCTACTCTGTATTATAATCAGAAGGCAGTCGCACGCATCGAAAATAGCACAACAAATGAAATTCAAATTAAAAAAGGAGTTAGACAAGGATGTGTGCTGTCACGAATGCTATTTAATCTCTATTCGGAAGAAATTATGAAGAAAGCATTGGAGGAAGAAGAGATCGGGATAAAAGTTAACGGCCAACCAATTAATAATATTAAATACGCAGATGATACGGTTTTAATGGCGGAGACAGTAGAAGATCCGCAAGCCATTTTAAACAAGGTCACAGCAAAGTCACAGCTAGTGAAGACAAATGGTTAATAATGAACGTCAAGAAGACGAAATTCATGATTATTTCAAAGAAACAAAGATTGAATGCAAACCTGTACATTCACGTTAACGAAATCGAATGGGTGCACAAATATAAATATTTGGGAACAAGCGTTAATAACAACAACGACATCATAGAAGAAATAAAAACGAGAATTGGAAAGGCTCGAGCTGCTTTTATTAATATGAAGGACATTCTGGGAAGTCATGACATTAACTTAAACCTGAAAATGAGATTGGTTAGATGCTACATCTTCTCGATACTGCTATACGGAGTAGAGACTTGGACTTTAAATAAGAGCAATACCGATAAACTAGAGGCCTTCGAAATGTGGATATACAGAAGAATTTTGAAAATACCTTGGACAGACAAAGTAACAAATAGTGTAGTTCTTCGAAGAATGAACAAAGAACGGCAGCTGTTGATCACCATCAAGAGAAGAAAGTTTTAATATCTTGGTCATGTGATGAGAGGGAAAAGGTACCGATTGCTCGAGGTAATTATCCAAGGAAAGATTCAGGGCAAACGAAGCGTGGGGAGACGACGTATATCTTGGCTGCGCAATTTAAGAGACTGGTTCCAGTGCACATCTAACCAATTGTTTAGAGTAACAGCTTCAAAGATACTCTTGAAAGATAGCGGAGGGGCACTTGAAGAAGAAGAAGGGAGAAATGAAAGTGGAGAAAGATTGGTTCAGTTTGCACACTACCAAAATACGTCTATTTTAAATAAAAATGCCAAGAAAAACTCGTAGAGAGAATGGACTTAGTAGAACCAAATTAAACCACCAAGAACGAAATTAACTTTATTCTGACAAATAAGATTGTTACAATAAAACATCACAGCGTAATAAATCAATTTCAAACATACAGTGACCATAGACTAATCAGAGTAAAAATTGTTCTTAATGTAACCAATATATATTGAAACATTGATTGATACCATGTGTCTCATTGCCTAAAGCTAGTTGAAATATTTTATCACCAAAAATATTGAACAAAATAGGAGATGGTATACATCCCTGTTGGACTCCCTACAATATTTCGAAAGTGTCCGTTAAATCGCCGCTAATTTAGTAATTTTAAAACAATTCCATTTTTGTGTACCGACTTATGGTTAAATTTTCTTTTTACCACTTTTTGATCTTTTTCACCTTTATCAGGCGTTAGTTAGTTAAAACTGTGTTTGAAATCGAATAAAAAATATTTTTTTACTGGTTTATTTATCAAGGAAAGACTCCTTCAAGTAATATTTTGTGTTATACCTCAGAGACCGACCCTGCGTGCTTCTCTGTTTATTTTTCTTCCTCGTTTTCTCTATTTTATGAGCATAACAGAGCAAATAAAATGGAGTATCTCACATTCCAATAGATATCGGTCCTCCCAAATGCTCTACCGTTCTCAAAATGCACTAAATTTACAAATATGGCAAATCGACTGAATGGACTCCTCCGCACTTATTACTTTTGTTTTGTCTCCATTTACCTTTTTCATTTATTCGGCCAAATAATAGGAAATATTTGTAGTGTCTGAATCGATCGGTACGATATAAAACTGGTATATAGTAAAGAGCAAAGACGGCGATCATTAGAGGTTGTTTTTAACTGAAAAGTCGTTATTAAATTTCACTCAATAATCAAACTAAAATACTGCCAGAACCACCGGAGAGGACAAAGGAGATTAACTCTGGAGTTGGGCTTTTACTGCATGAGAAATTTTAAAACGGCATAGGCAATATCAAATTGTATCAGCTACAGAATTCTGATAACTGCCTTGTCTTTGGAAACAGTAAAATCCATAATATATAGTGGTAAGTATATATTCCAGACAAAATCAATGTGGAAAGAAAAACGGAAGATTTTTACAAGAGTCTGCAAGATGCAATGGGCAATATACAGAGAAATAAAAAAAATACAAGAGAAATAGAAATACATAACCTAAACCAATATCTAAATCTTAAGATAAGATACATGTAGTAAAATACCTTTTTGCAAAATTAGGCGTTTATTCGCATAATATTTGACATTTAAATGACAAAACAATTATTTGAGTAATGACAACTGTCACAATATTAGGAATACCAAATTATACTAAATTCACTCGGCCTTATTTTTGAACAAAATGTTGCAAACATCTAGGTTTATTTTTATTGCTACGGCTAGATTGAAAATCTGAATTTTCCAATCTAGGTTCATGATTATCTTGAGGTACTTGATTTGGTTCTTAAACAGATAAATTTTCTGTCTCATCTTGTATTGATTCACTAGTGGAATTCTCTAGTGTATTATTTGCACTTTCATTTTCATCTTCATCGTTATCGTGATTTAATAATTTTAGGATGAGGAGATGTCTCCTAACAGTGGTGAGGAGAAGAGAATGGTTTGTAGATACGAACGGGAGGGCTGCTGTATGAATCTACAATAGGAAGCTGCGAGTATATGATATGAAAGCTGAAAGAAGGATATGTGATTATTCGGATGGAGGAGGTGCGGCTGGTCTGCTGTCATATTTCTCCAAACGTGACGATGGGCGAGTACGAGATGAAGATGGACGAGATCATGCAGGAGGAGAATACGTAGTGCTGGGAGATTTTAACGCAAAATCAGCCGAGTGGGGATCTCCCGTCACCGACACTCGCGGCAGGATACTGACTAACTGGGTGTGTACTAAAGATCTAGTGGTTATGAACACAGGTCTGAAGCGTACGTTTGTTAGGAGAGGTACGGGTACGAACATCGACGTGACCATGGCGACACAAGGAAAAGCGGCGGAAACAAGAGGCTGCACTACAGCGGAACTGAACATCGGTACATCGGGTTCTCGATAACCGGAACGGGGACCACTAACGCGGTCTGTGCGTCCGGGACGTTGGTGGCGGACGCGGCGATGGGAATTACTGGAAAGTTTACGAGGAGCTGATTAAATGGAGGGTGAGATAGACAAGATAGATCGCCAAGATGTCAACAGGATGCCATACTGGTGGAATACGGACATCGAGGCACTAAGAAATAAATGTATAGCAATGAAAAGAAGGTTAAGGAGAGCAAGGGGCAGAGCAAGGATCAGCCCTGAGGTAATCGAAGAGATCCAGGAAAAGTACCGCGCAAGGAAGAGGGAACTTTTCAGGAAAATCCGTACAGAAAAAGGAAGGCACTGGAAAAAGCTGTGTGAAAAGCTGGATGAGGACATCTGAAGTCAGGGATACAAGATCGTCATGAAGAAGTTCCATGCGTATCCTCCTTACGAAATGCCTATGGACAGGAAGCTTGAGGTAACACGAGAGCTCTTTCCGGACGGCAGATGACATGGTGTATGGAGGGATGAGGGAGCTGAGCGAGCTGTACCCTTTACCATGGATGAACTTGTCAAGGCATTGGTTTCACTCAAGACGCGTAGGTTCCTCAGACTGGATCAGATACCACCTGAGGCGGTGAAGGGTCTAGGACGGGCGGAGCCTGCGCGGCTTCTTAAATGCATGAATGCACTGCTGGAAGCACAAACCTTTCCTGAGCCTTGGAGGATATCGAGGTTAATACTTCTCCTCAAGGCTAGGGAAAAGTATCGCCCCATATGTCTTCTTCCATGCATCGGTAAGCTGTATGAAAGGATGATGCGAGTACGCATAGACGACATGATTGAGAGCTCAGGTGGTTTATCTCGAAGGAAATTTGGTTTTTGTAAAGGGAAAAGCGCGATTGATGCAATGGTGAGTGTACTCGAAGCTTTGCGCAACAGAGGGGTTGCACATCTACTTCAGCCAATTAGGGCCTACCTCTCTAGGTTCGGAAAGGCTGACACAGATGAATGCCTATATTGGGGAAACTCAGACACTGTGACACATACGATATTAGAGTTCAACAGATGGATAGTAGAAAAGAACAGAATGGAAAGAGAGACTGGTGTGAATTTTGTTACAGTGAGAGAAATGATTGAGACAATGATTGAAAATAAAGTAGGTTGAACTAGCGTACACAACTATATCTATGCAGTGATCAAGAAAAAAGAAGAGGAAGAAGACAGCTGGACCAACGGCAAAGGTAAGAGAAAAAGATATACGCTGGAAGTTGAAGCTAGAAAAGTGGGCCAGACTGTATGAGTTAGACTGCCTGAGTCAGACTGTGGGGAAGGAGGAAATGCCCGTCTGGGAGTAATACCGTACTAGGAGCGATGAGGATCTTCTACGCGCTACCTGGAATGAGACAGACAGGGAAAATCATTGCTAGAGAATGAATTGTGGATGTAGATGCATGGAGAATAAATAAATAAAGTTAGTGTTTCGGAAGTGATGCCGGCCTTACAACGGCCATTCCGCTTCCGGATCGCTGGATAACAGAGAAGGGTCTGGTTTAGCATGTAGGCATTTGGCGTAGACTCGGTGACGAGAGGGTATTTTAAAGTACCATGGGAACTATCGCTGGGAGTACGAAGAACGAATCCTGCACTACGGTCAGTTAGGCGGCGTCCTGGACTGAGATGTTTTTGAAGATTCGAGACCCTCCCTCTATAAACACACCCCTCTATAAAAAAAGGTCACCTCTAGGAGCTAAATGCTTCATTGCCACTGTACTTTTCTTTTTATTTGGATACTGTATTAAGGCGTAATTTGGATTGGCTTCTTAATGACCAACCCCTTCAACTAAAGAATCAAACTTACTTCTTCGTACAAATTGTCTTAGTAATATGTTGTCTGAATCTTTAAGCCATGAAGAAATGGAAGTTCCACTAGTTCATTTACGTTGATAAGTAAACAAAAGTTCATGGGGAGTACAATTGGTTGCTGTACACAGCTTCTAACACAGCTGTAAACTTCGTATAGAGTGCAGAGCATCTGGTAAAATAGTTTCCCATATATTGGTGTCTTAATTTTGTTTTTAATGCTAGATTCACCACTTTCCATATAAGGCCATTGTATTTTTCCACTTGATTATTTCCTTCAAGGTTATACGGTGTTGTTCTACTTAAAGATATTCCTTTAGAGTGTAAATAATTAATAAATTATTGTCAAGTAAAGCTAGAGTCCCTGTCAGAATGTATATATGTCGGCATTCTAAGTCTAATGTTATGACAGTTTTGGCAAGATCGGGGATGTCTTGGATGTCCATAAAAATAACAAGTCTGACCAGGTTTTGTTTGAATAGAAACTGAAGTAGTTTATTATAAATTTTGATGACTACAAGATGCTATATTATTTATTGCTGTATGTATTATATATGTATTATATATGTATTATATATGTATTTATATACATATCCAATTGTCTTTCAGAATCTTCTAAAGAGCTAGATTTAGATAATGCGTTATCCAAAGACAAATAACTAAACTAAAGTAATCTTTGACGTATATTAGATTGAATGAGACCATTAATAAAAGCATTATGTGAATATAGTCATTTTTAGTTTCTTCCGAAGAAACTGCTCTAAAATTACAATTTTTAGCCAACAGCTTTAACTGTTGTGCATACTGATCTATAGATTCGTTTGTTGTTTTCTTGTAGCTAAAATTGCATTTGTAGGTTTAACATACAATTCTTCCAAAATTTTGAAAGCCAAAATGTATGTTTTTGCTTCGTTTATGTAATCATAGACTGTGTGCGAGACAAAATTTATTAAAAGCATGTACGTATCTTTATCTTCCAGTAATTTATCTTTAGATTCATTGCTTTTCAAAAAAAATTTAAATGTTTCATACCAATGTTTAAATTCTTTGGCGGCAGTTTGAGAGTTTGGATCAGCCTCTAGTTTATCAGGTCTAAAGTATTTCTTCCCTTGTATATTTATGCGAATAAACTTGAAGTAAAATACCTTTTTGCAGAATTAGGCTTTTATTCGCATAAAACTTGACAATGAAAATGACAAAACAATTATTTGAGTACTGGCAACTGTCACAACACTAAGAACACTAAAGTATACTATAATACAATTTAAAGCAGCGATTTAGTAATAATTTACTTGTTGTTACATTTTAAATGGAAGTATGTTTGTACTGGACAATCAAATTCGGGAAAATCAATTTAAGTTTAAAATCTTTTAAAACAGTTTAAATTCTTCTTATCTAAGTGATAATAAAATCTCTGTGTATTGACTACTTAGTATTCGAATTAGTCCAACCAATAGAAAGTGGTCGAAATTTATGTCGTATTTAAATAAAGTTCAGCATTTTTTTTTGTAACGGTTATGGACGTCCTGTATAAATCTTTGCTAAAATGTTATGCACATTACATAGGCAGCAAACATTGTAAACAAGCCAGACATTATTAAAAACCCAACATCATGTACGTCTACCAGCTGCTATCTACGTCATTGTTAAATAATAGTTCGGGTAATCACCATACACGGCTGTTTGACTATTCGAAACATATTATCCTCCTTTTAGCTGAATTCAGAGTACATACTTACATACAGCTTTATACGTACAAAAGACTACAACTGTTATTTTTTTTTTTTAATTTAACAAAATTATTGTTCCTAGTTACTGATTTTATGTATTTAATAATTTTAGGTTTTTAATTCTAGTAAAAAATGTCACAAGGATATATTACAAAAACAATAATCGTCATCAGTCCAAACTTTAATACCTACAAGTATACATTTTTGGATAGAGAGAATAAATTTTTATTCGTTATTTTGTGGTTATATTCATTTTTGGTTGCTTATAAATGAGTTTTTGGAGCAAATTATTCAAAAAATAAGATTTGAATTTGCCGTCAAATGTTTTAGTTCATTTTCCGAACACGTGTGGCGCCAGAAACGCTCTCCCTACCACTTGCTATAGTAGATACCATGCTAGAGAGATATGTGCTGTGACTAAGCATAACAGTATTATTCCTGATGCAAGATGCCTTACATCGAGTATATATATATATATATATATATATATATATATATATATATATATATATATATATATATATTTAGGGATTCTACAGTATTCACTGCCTTCCCTCGCTCAACCGTTTCCATCTCTCTCTCTGTTGTTCCATTCTCCGTCGTTTAGGCCTCTCTTACTCATGGCGTCGTCTACTTCGTTCCTCCAGGATTTTCGGGGTCGTCCACTTTTCCTCCTTCCTATGGGACTCCATTCGGCTATTCTCTTTATCCATCTGCTGTCGCTAGTTCTTCTTACATGTCCATACCACTTTAGTCTTTTTTGTTCTATATTATGTTAGTATGTCTGTTCCTATTGATGTTCTTTGCTTTATTTCGTCATTACTTCCCTATCCATTCTTGTTACTCTGCAGCATATTCGCAGGCATTCCATCTCTGTTGCTATTATTTTACTACTGTTTTTCTTGTTTATGATCCAATTTTCAGCCCCATATGTCATAATACTACTAATGTTTTATAAATCCGTGTTTTTGTCTTCATATTTAGGTATCTATCCCACCATACTGAGTTAAGTTGTCGGATTGCTGTTCCTATTTGTCCTAATCTTTGTGGAATTTATTCCTCTGTTGTTGTCTTTTTCGTGATTATAAACCCCAGGTATTTGAATTTATCCTTTCTTTTGATTGTTACGTTTTCATCAATCTGTAGATCTTCTATGTCTTCTTCACTTGTAGATAGGTGCTCTGTTTTCGCGAGGTTAATATCTAGGCCAGCCTTAGTATATTGTTCTTGTAGTTTCTTCATCATGTAGCTAAGGTCGTCTTAGTATTGTGCAATCACTACTTTACTACTCCCTCATAATTTACTATGGAATCACTAACAGGAGAATTTTACTGTCATCATGGCATGTATTTGTCTTTTTAAAGACGAATTACATGTTATGATCTTTTCTGACGGATATTCTCAAGTTAAAGTTGATTTCATGTAATCGAATGAACTATCTTATAAGTAAAGTCGTCCCAGGAACGCAACTCAACAATATTGGCAATATCATTTTAAAGTCGTCTACTTTAAAATGTATAAGGTATGTCTAAATTGTCAATATAGATGAGTCAGATAAAATTAAATTATTAGAAGAATTTTTCACTAAGTAACAAAAAACAAAATTTGTTTAATTTACTAATGTTTGTATTTTGAGAACGATTTCCGAAGTGGAAATTGAAACGTCAATAAACGTATTTTAACCTTTAATTGTGGCTTATTCCCATTTAAATATAAATTAATTCACTGGACAGGTCTTAGGCTTTGTGACACTCACATTCACCACTCCCTGGCAAGAGGTTAAGGAATAAGCAAGAGGAGAGACAACAAGAGCAACAGATCTCGGAAATTTTCAATTAAACAAGAATTCCATTTTTTTAGATAAAATATTGTAATAACATCGATACGTATAACAGAAAAAGTATTAAGAAAAGTAATAAAGAAATGTAGGCAAGGGTTGTATTTTTAAATCATCTAAGGCTGGTTAGCTCAATAAATAACATCAGTGCCATTGTATTTCAAAAATTATATAGCAATTTCTTATATTTACATACATAATTATTAATATTTTACCTACTAATTATCATAAAGTTATTTAATTATTGAAATCTATTCTTAGTACTAACTTGAAGCATTGTAGAATCGTGGGTTGTAATAACCTTTTTGGCACTATAAATCACTTGATTTATACAAAATCAAGTCCCCACTTTCTACATAATATTGCCGATCCTCTCTAATAACTAACTAAGCATCACTTCCATCCACCAATATTCATCAATAATTTTGTCTTATACGAGGCAGAAATTTGAATAGGAATCGCACAGAGCACAGCAAGCAGACCCTTAGGTTAAGGATCAAGCTCTTCTCCATAAACGGTGAGCAGAATTTAATTTCCGAATTTCCATAACCGGATATAGGTTGAATTTCCGACCTGCTAATCATCTAATACCAGAAGCAATATTGACTGAACGTGAAAAATTGTTTTCTGTCAAAACATTCATTATTCGGATTTCTTAAAGAGAATGAGTCTATTACATCGAGGATATGGGTAATATTTAATACTGATTAGGTTGTACAGATTTCATTTCTTCGTGTAACTATAGTGAACAATATACCAGGGGTGTCGTTTAAGTTGCTTCCATAATAATAATAGTCTCCCGTTTTATACCGCTGTCGCGGCTTTGGGAGTATAGCAGGGTAGTCTGCTATATCTAGGGCCTACGGTATACAAGGAAGGTAACATGGCCAGTGCTACGCTTCAACCGTCTATTATTACCCCTGGTTTTACCCAAGGTACTCATTTTTTATTCAGGCTGAGTCGACCTGGGGCCTATAGACATTTTTAAAATGTCTAGATGTTCTTGCCGGCGGTGGGATTCGAACCCCGGACCACCTGCTTGCGAGGCAAACATCCTACCGCTTGCGCTACGCCGGCCTAAGTTGCTTCCATGCTTATACATAAAAACAAAACTTATTGAAATTTATTTATGACATTTTTATTAGACAAAAAATAAATACACCTTATTTTATTTTCACTTGGATAATACGAGTAGAGTCAAACTTCGATTTAACATCAGATCACAGCACAATAATAATATCTTTAAGCACACACATAATATGGAGAACACTACCACCCAAACTCACAACTAAAGAAACAAACTGGAATGTTTTCCAAAATTATGTAAATACAAAGATTAGACTAGATATTAGGATTAAAGAAAACCAAGATGTAGAGAAAGCAGTAGACTTTTTAAACCTCACTATCTCAGAAATATGGTTCTGTCAGAAAAACAGCGAAGAGAAGTTTTGATGATCTTAGGTTATGGCGATCGTAAAAGACGTATGGCGGAAGTATGCGATATCTTTAATGAAAAATACCCTGATAGAGTAACAATAAGTAAAGCGAAATATTGCATAAATTTAATGATATTGGCAGTGTTAGAGATAAACTCAAGAATGGCAGACCCACTGTTTCCGA
Organism: Diabrotica undecimpunctata; assembly: GCF_040954645.1. Taxonomy (NCBI): domain Eukaryota; kingdom Metazoa; phylum Arthropoda; class Insecta; order Coleoptera; family Chrysomelidae; genus Diabrotica; species Diabrotica undecimpunctata. The sequence goes on along the minus strand of NC_092808.1, from coordinate 4,876,243 downwards.
CGACAATCAATTAAATGTATTACTTGAAATTAAAGAAAATCCTCATTCTTCAATTACAACTTTGTCAACTAACAATGAGATCTGTCGTGGTGTTGTTCATATAATTGGATTTGAATATATTGTCTTGTTTTTCGACGAGACCACTTTTTGTTTAAATGGTACCGTTAATAGGTAAAATTGATTGGGCAACACAAAATCCCACTTGGACAATAGGTTTATACCCAATATCCCCAAAAAGTAAATGTATGGGCTGGGATTGTTAGGAATACCATTGTAGGACCGTATTTTTTTTTGACGGTAATGTGACGGGTGAAAGGCATTTAGAGATGTTGCAAACCTACGTAGTCCCATTTTTAACCGCAACATTTTCAGATATCAATAATCCTGCTCAAATAGATCCAACCATTTGGTTTCATCAGAATGGAGCAAGTCGACATTATGCTGTAATAGGTAGAAATTTTCTAAATGCAACTTTTCTCAATCGTTGGATTGGATGACGCGACCACATTGAATGGCCTGCTATGTCGCCAGATTTGAATTCTACGGACTTTTCCATTTGGTGTTATTTGAAAAGTAAGGTATATGTTAGTAAAAGTAATTTTTTTTCCAAAAAGGTTAAAAAGCAAAAATAAAAATCGACCTGTTATGGCTTTAACTCTGAAAATAATTGAAAATTTCTGATTGTTCACATACATATTCCAAATGTCACTTCAATTCCTTTGACAAAGAATCCTACGAAACTTCCTCTTTAGCATTTTCACAGGTTTTTACTAAAGAATCGAATGATGGCTATTTACCTGCTATTAACTGTAATCCTGTCGGAGCATTCTTACAGCAAGTTGAATTCACAGTGGATCATGTCAAACAACACTTAATTAAACTTCGCGCAGTCAGTCACTTTAGCTGGTTTAACGTTAATTATGCATACTTCTTTTATTCAGAACTCCTTACCCCCTAGTTGGAAATTAGCATCAGTCACCCCTATTTTTAAAAAAGGCAATAAACTCTACCTCAACAATTATCGTCCGATTAGCTTGCTGCCAGTATTTGGCAAAGTCATGGACGCCATTATTTCCGAGGAGATGACCAAATTTCTTCTCCAGGAACATGTTATTCCTACACAACAACATGGATTTGTCTCTGGTGGCTCTACTCTAACCAATCTCCTAGATTGTGTTAACGACTGGACCTCATCCCTTAACAGTCCGCAGCCAGTCGACGTTGTTTATCTAGATTTCTCTAAAGCCTTTGACCGTGTACCTAAGCGCAGACTTCTACATAAGCTAGAACATTTCGGAGTTCGCGGTACTTTACTTCGTTGGATAGATGATTTCTTGACAGATCGACATTACAATGTTAGATTTGGCCAATCTTTCTCACAGGACAGGTTAGTAGAAAGTGGAGTGCCTCAAGGTTCTGTCCTTGGACCTCTGCTTTTTACGGTTTATACCAGTGATATTCCTTACTATGTTTCAAGTAAAATATCGCTCTACGCTGATGACACAAAAATATATGCCAATCCAATCACAAACCAGCTAACCCTCCAAATGGACTTGGCCTCTATTTTAACTTAGTATTCCCAGTGGTTACTATCCTTAAATGCGGAAATGTAATAGTTCGAATTGGTAAAAATAACCCACTTTACCGTACGTTGTTAACGGGCAGCCATTAGGTTCTGTGTTCTCGTATAACGACCTTGGTGTTATCGTAAACAGTAGCCTAACTTGGACCGACCATAGTACCTCTGTTTGCAAACGTGCGAACTCCAGATTGTATCTTATTCGGAGTTGTTTTTCGAGAGTTTCAATGCAATCATTCTGTAAACTTTACACTCTTTACGTAAGACCCATACTTGAATACGCTAGACCAACGTGGTATCCTGACTTGGTTCGAGACAAGACTTTGTTGGAAAACGTTCAAAGAAAAGCCACTCGAATTCCTTTGGGACCGAGAAGACCTTTTTATGTACAAATACTTAATATGGCTAACCTAACTTCTTTTGAACTTCGCCGATAACGTGGAGACTTAATTGCAACATTTAAATTATTAAAATTCAATTTTGGAAATCTCGATGAAATGTTTACCATAAATCAAGATGAACGCCTCAGAGGTCATCAGTTTAAACTAAAGAAAGAAAATTTTTCTACAAGATCAAGACAGAACTTTCTACCAAATAGAGTTTTTGAGTGCTAGAATAACTTTAATGATAACATTGTCTCTGCTCCCTCTACCAACTCGTTCCAAAACTGACTTGACCTTTTTATATTATACTTAAAATATTGTTTTTCTTTTAAACCAAAAATTGTATAAGTTTTTAATTTACTAGTAGGTAACTAATGAAATTTCTTTGTTTTGGGCGTAAGAGGGCCTTTGCTCTTGCTTATGTATGATAATAATAATAATAATTATTATTAACGTTTTATTTGTTATTATAGATTTTGCATGTCCTGTAAAATTTAGATTGGATTAGTTAATAAATAAATAAAAATAAATTATTTAGATTTATCTGTATCAGAAATAAGACTGCACCACCCGTATATAAATCAAAGATATCGTTTCTCAGCATCGTTAACCTTAAAACTTAAATCCAAGTCAGTCATAAACATAAAGCACAAATCGTAAATAAATTCCATAGACAATAAATTACATTTCACAGGTAATTGCCATGTCATCTGCAGACCTAGAGAGAAGGAAATATTCACGTTCTATCCGTATATCCAAGTACCTACTGAAACATTATCGTCGGGAATGATACATTTCCCATTAACTAAATGTCATTCGGTTGTTTCATCGGTTCTTTGCAATGCCTTGTTTTAATCACAGGTTTTACTTTTGAGGGAGGTCTTTGTCTATTCCAATAGATCTATTTACAATGTGTTTGAAAAATAAAACACAGAATAGGTACTGAATACTAACTATTCAGGCACTGAGCTTCCTAAAATAAAAATAATGTAGATGTAAGTCATTACGTTAACAAAAATTGTGTTTTCATTGTAACTTGTTAATTTCACACCGTTGCTGTGGATTTTTAATTAAATTATCTTTTTAGTTTTCTTTTTTTGAAAGAAATACTAAAAAAACTTTTAAAACAAAAGCTCAAACAGAGTTAAGTATTGTATTGATACGCTATAGAATAATTTAAAAACTAATTGAATAAATTAAAGATAAATATAAAAATAAACTAAATAAAACCCACCTGTTATTTATTTTATTCTAATATTTTGTAGAATTTTATGACAATAAACGTAACTCAAAAATTACCAATGAAGTGGCAGTATAAATAATACACAAAACTTAATTCAAATTTGCGTACTGTTATTAATAACATATAAAATAACAAACAGTAGAATGATAATAAATCCAAAATAGTATATATTCTCGGTTCACTAATCCCAATTTAACGTCTGTAAATATAGCAATAATTTTTTTAGTTAGTTAAATTTTGACAGGCTAAAAATGCCTGTAAACTAACAATTATTCACTACTAACACATGCAAGATAAAACAGCGTGAAACTTTTTTTTATATTGGCTTTGGCTTGAAACCTTTAGCCACGTAATTACATATAAATATTAGTATTCGTTTATACAGGATTGTACAAGGAGGACACTTTTCACGCTCAGGGATTCATCAGAGCGGCTTTATTGTAACAAACAAGACATAAACCACGGTTAGGTAGGTGGGCAACATATATGGTAAACATACAAAGGAAATGTTCATCATACGATCAATTTTACACTGATACCTTTAATTTAATTTTTACAAGAAATATCATAATTATTTTAAAGATTTTTATATTGTCTTCACTTAATAGAAGATTTACGTTTAATGGTGTACTTAAACCCTCTTTTATTAATTCTCTTAGCAGCCACGTGCTTATATTATGATGTAGTGGGCAGTTGAAGAATATGTGATTTAAATCAGCTATACTAGTTCCACACTCACATCGGTCTGTTGGGAGAACTCCTATTTTGTGTAGATGTTTCGGAAAACATCCATGATCTATTTTTGATCTTAAGACAGTTGACACTGTGTTTCTGCTTAGTGTGACATCTTTGTAAAATTGTTTTACATCTACTGTTGGTTGTAATTTGTATAAATTAGTGCCCCTGCTTTCACTAAACTGAATCCATTGTCTGTCCCATTTAAATTTCATATGTTGTTTGATATAGGCAAGTAGGTCACATGTGTTAAATTCTTCTATCACCATATGTGGGTGCTGTAATGGATTTTTAGCTATAGAATCAGCAAAAGTATTGCCAACAATATCTGAGTGTCCCTTAACCCATAGAAATTTAGTACTATATGGATCTGATAGTTTTAGTAACTGTCGAAAAATTTCTAATATGAATATATTGCTATTTATTGTGAATTTAAAGTTTTGCAAGGAGTGTAATACTGACAGTGAATCACTGCATATCACAATTTAGTTCGACTGGTTTTCACAGCACAATTCAAGGGCTTTGTATATAGCACATGCTTCAGCAGAAAAGATGCTGGATTGATTATTTAAAATAAATGATTTTTTAATCTTTATTTTTGGTACAAAGTAAGCACTGGTTGTACATGTTGGTGATTTTGACCCGTCTGTATAGATCACAATATGATCTGAATAGCCACTTAAGATTTCTTTAAGAGTAGTGTAGCAAAATTCGTTTTGGTATTTAGGGATAATAATATTTGTAGCTAGAACACTTGTTTGATGTGGTATATCCAACGATTCCCAGATAAGATTACAAGGGGAATTTATTAACTTCAGTTCGTTGCAAGTTATAATTGCTCTTGCAAGTGGTGGAGAGTTTTTTTTAATGAAGTATGTAGATGTTAAATCAGCTGTATTTAATTCATTAATTATTTTTGCATTATAAGTGCCACGATAATGTTGGTTAAGGAAATATTTGCTTGCCAGATATTCTCTGCGCCATGAGAGTGGGTTTTCAGATGCTAGAGCTAGGGTGGCTTCATTTGGAGTGCTTTTCATCAATCCTAACACAATCCTTAGCGCTTTAAATTGGATTCTATCAAGTTTACGTAAATTGGTTATGCTAGCTGACCCATATACCACACAACAGTAATCTATTATGGATCTTATATAGGCTCGATAAAAATTCAATGTAATGTTTTGATCTGCACCCCACGATCTCTTACACACCATTTTAAGAAAATTAATACCTTTTTCGCAGCGACCAATTGTATAATTAATATGTTGAGTCCAAAGCAACTTTCTGTCAAGTACGACACCAAGATATCTAAATTCCGAAACAATTGGAATATCATTGCCATGTAAGGTTACAGCGTGATGTTTAATAGGGTGTTTTCTTGAAAAAAATACTACGGCACATTTTTGGTACGAAATATTGAATCCATTTAACCAAGTCCAATTATCCAAGTTGTACATAATATGTTTGAGTTCAGTAGTGCTTTCACTGTACGTTTTCTTATGTGAGTAGATGACAATATCATCAGCATATTGTAAGCAAACAATATTGGGAGACCATAAATTGTGCAAATCGTATGTGTACAAATTAAAAAGAAGTGGACTTAAAACAGCTCCCTGTGGAATACCTTTTGATGTGATCTTGGGTCCAATAATATTGTGACCTACTCTTATCGATACACTTCTGTCTTTGTATAGATTTGATAGTAAATGTGCTATCGATTTTGGAATGCCAAGAAACACAAGTTTATCACAGAGTATATTTAAATCAATATTGTCATATGCACTTTTTATGTCAATAAACAATGCACCTGTTGTCATGGAATTGGAAAAACTAATTTGTACATCTGTAGTCAGACGAACTACTGCATCCGTGGTTCCATAGCCTTGTTTATATCCATATTGTGTTGCTGGTAGAATATTATGCCGTCTTAACCAACTTTTTATTCTCAATTTTAGAATTCTTTCAAATGTTTTAAAAATGCATGACAATAATGTTATTGGTCTAAATGATTTCAGATTATCTTTGTCTTTTCCCGGTTTTAGAATTAATATAACAAAGCAATAGTTAAATTTGTAAGGGGATATTCCAGTTTGCAAAATACAGTTATAAATATGTAGTAATAGTCTTTTCAGCGTGAAACTATAAATCAAGGGTTTAATGTTTATAGTTGTGAAATTGTACAATCGTCTATAGATTTGTATTTACAAATAAAAAGATTACTGTTTACAAAATAGCTTTTGGGCCATCACCATTTGTATGGTGTATAGTAAAATTAATAACCGCAAATCAAAATTTATTTGTTTTTACCATATAATGTATTGATCAATTGAACAAATAACAAATGCACAAAACAGTGCAGATGCTATCGCAAATATATACAAAAATGCAAGAAGTGTCGTTAAAGAAGGAAACTTATATCTGAATCATTTCCAATAACAAAGGGGCTTAAACAAGAGTGTTGTCTATCTCCGATCTATCTCCGACCTTATTTAAGACATATATTCAATCATCGCTAGAGCAGTGGAGGAAACAAGTATCCGGAATAGGAATAGACATAGGCGGTGGTATAAAAGACGATACACAAAAACTTAATATTTTTCTATTACTCAAAATTCCTTGGATAAACTCATCTTACCTGTGTTTTATTATTCACTGTACATTATATTCCATACAACTTGATCATCGTTAAACTGTCGAAAGTTGCTAAAACTTAATCGGTGGCATATGGCACCGATAGCAGATGTACTTTTTCCCGAAAAATAGAAACAAACAACGGACTGCGGCCGTATTTTATAAAGACTTTTCATTGTCGAATACAAAACAGTTAGGAACAAATAATTACAAGCGGAAAAGTGCAATTAAAACCCAATTTTCTAACGGGAAATTTATTGTCGACAATTTGTGTATTCAGCTATTAACGCAGCACCGGACTTGCTGCGCTGTTAAATACTTGAATATGAATAAATATGACCAAAAGAGGATAAAAAGATTAAAATGAATTATTGTCTTGTAGAAATTAACATTGTAAATAGTTTTTAAAATTTCGTTTAATGAAACACTACAAATGTTTACTAAAATTTATGTATAAATGTGAGGGGAAATCAAATAATTGTTAGTTATTTTTAATTGAATATCAAACATATTGTGACATCAAAACGTGAAGCTGTTATTACTATCGAAAATAATATTTATTGTCTACACAAATGTTTATAAGATCCCTGTAGTCGTTGGATATGCTGTGAGTTCAAATATAGATCCAATCAAATATTGCACTATCCCGATCTTCAGCTGCATACATACTACTGAATTGTTCTCTATTCTTCTCTCTGTCAATTCATTATCACCAGAAAATAAAAAATATTAGCCATATTTTTCGATTCTTTAGCGTAGGTATATCCATGGTCTTAACAGTATGTATACTGCACATCCTTTGATTCAAGCTATCCAAAATTGTTTTCATAAGTTAATTTCATTGGGAGTAGATATCCATTACCATGATATGTATCCCGTTTCATGTAAGAATCTGTTAAAGGAAGGTCCCCTAGATATTGTAACCTAATACCCTATATTGATAGCTGGTAACACTATGTCGCTCTTCAGAATTGTCAGAATGTTATCAGACACACACTTCATACTTGTCAATGTACCTACTTGTATGAATGTCATTGTTAATAAACGTTTTCCGTCGACCGTCCATTTATGATCAATTTTAACACCCTCAAAATCATTGATTAATGACCCCTATTAATGAATGATTTTCTATTAATGAACAATTTTATTATAGGCAACACAACATACATTGCTTGCATAAATTAATTAAACGCTCTGTGATTGGCAGTGACCTGTGGTGTAGGCAACCAAACATATACCTATTTATATTACCACTAAAAAATTAATTTAAAATGAAGTAGCCGCTGTTAGTACTATCTGTCATTGTATGTTATTATTTACTTTATTGTTTAAAATTCTGTGTATTTGAAAAATCAAAGGATGGATATTGACGAAGAGTTTAATTTAACTCCACCAGAATTTAACTTCTTCTATCACAGAATTTACAGAGGTCCAAGAAGACTTAAATATAAATTATTTGTCAAAATGCTATACAACAGATAATCATTTATCAATATCTTCCTTTAATTTCAGTAATTGTACCATTTCGAATATTAATGTTTACTATAATAAAACTACCGCTAAGGAAACTTTGAATAAAGTCAATGAAAGCTGAAAAAATTGTTGTTTATCGTTAAGTAAATAAATATTTAAACTAAGATATCTTTATTTCTGAAAAGTACGGTCGACGGAAAAGTTTTGTAACGAACTCGTGAATTAAAATGGCGATTAACAATCTCGAACATTAACGCGCTCGCTTCGCTCACGCTTATTAATACACTTGTTGGTTAAATAACTATTAACAACTACTGAAAATTTTAATAATCCTTACACATAATATAAAAGATGGCGCTGCTAATCTGTTAATAACGATAAAAGTGTATAAGGGTTATATTATAAATATTTTTGAATCCGTCTACGAAAAACAAAAGTGAGGTAAAGTCCATAAAAACAGCGTGTGCAATTTAATGTAAGACACGAAATGGAGCTGTACAAACCTTCCAAGAATCTTATTGTTAATTGTTAATAATTGGAAACATTTTAAGTAGATCTACTACATATTTATGGTAGTAATTCCAAATCAATTGAAGTGAAGCCTACAAACCTACTGAATTTCCTGGGGAAGGCGGCCAAGAACTATTTAATACTTTCAATTTGATTGAAGGGTATGCAAAAACTCAGAAGAAATAATTAAAGCTTCGAATGAATATATAAATCCAAGAAGAAATGTAATATATAAGAGATACGTGTTATATCGGAGGGACAAGAAAGAAAATGAAGACTTTGGAGATATTGAAACCTCTAAATTTCTTAGCGAAATGTTAAGATTCTTAATAGTACTAGGTGTAAGAGAATGTGTTACTCCAGAGCTGCAAGAGAAGCTATTGAGAATGGCAGAGTTAAAATTAGATGATGCCATTAAAATTTGCTAAGCTGCAAAAATAAGCAAACACCACTTAAAAAGTCGGTACTAGTATAGTAAGATGGTACGATATTTACGAATATGTAATAATTTATTATTAATAAATTCTTCACTTACTGATGATTGTACAATGATTTTTATTGTCTGGAAAACGTTCTTTTATATGTAATTTCCATTTAAAATGTGTCTTATTTATAAAAGCCACTACTTATCCGCCATTATATACCATGAAACAACAAAAAATTTAACTAATGACAACCATGTATGTAGGGTAATTCTAACCAGTGTTGCCATAGTTATACAAAATTTATTATATTGTGAAAATAAAATTTACAATAATTAAAAAGTAACAGATTTTTTAATTAAACATGTTAACATTTTATGCTTAACTACTTTTAACAAAAAATTACTGCTTTGTTAGAAAGTTTATACAAGAAATTAATGTTGATGAAACTGAGGACATAGAGGATATCAATGATCTCTTTGATATACATAGCAAAGTTAGGTTAGCTTACAGTATAGAAAAAACATGGACCCAGGACTTAGATACATGCAGAAAAAAAGATCAGCTTCAAGTTGATTACTGGTGCACAGATCAATATTCTGTCAGTCAAGATTTTCAAAAAGATGCTAAGAATCAGCTGTTAAGAGAATCATAAATAATGTTAAAAGCCTTTGGAAAAGAAAAAATCAATGTAAGGCCTATTTTAGGGCTTAAGGGATGTAAAGAATTTATTCTTATTAAGCAAATATTAAATAGTAAAGTAGAAACATAAGAATTAATGAAAATGCAGAAGGACTACCTTACGAACTTTTAAATAAATTTGAAAAAGAATTGAACAATGTGAGTAACAATGGTGTAGTATCAAAGGTTTTGAATCTAAAAATGGTAATGGTCTAGTAATATTGTAATAGTTGATGCCATTATAATAATTGAGGTGCATGTCAACCTGATGCAACCTTGAGAATTTGTTTAGGTCCTAATGACTTAATAATATATTTTTAATTAATATTGAGATTTGAAGATATCCGCCCAAAATTATTGAATAAGAAATACTATACTTTGAGAAAATTCAAACAAGGATTTTGGAAAATCAAGCTCGATGATTAATTATCAGATCTCTAACCTTCATTATACCTTTTGGTTTTTACCAATTTCATAGACAACCTTTTAAATTTTCATGTTCTCCTGAAGCATTCATTTCTATGGTTGAAAAATATTTTGGTAAAATTGACAATAATAACATTATTAGAAAAAGAAAACCAAGATGTAGTAAATGTACAAAAAAGCATTTAACTAAAGATTGTAAAAAGCCAAAAAACGCAGAACCAAAATGCGTCCATTATGGTGATAAGCATCAAATCGCTATCCGCTCCAGACAAACCTGATGACGATCTTCTGGTAGCCAGAAAGCGAAGAAATAAGTCGTTCGTCAACAGGAGTTGCTTTCCGCATGACTGTATTTTGTTTTCTCATATGCCCTTCAACAAGGTTTAATAGGTGTTTGAATGAATTTTCGTCCATTCTTATATAGTTTCGAAAATCACTTGGACCATTTTTACTGTAGCTCTCTCATTAGAAACATATGACTAAAATCGTTTCGTCGTAATAACCACTTCTTTACCCAAATTTTCTCACTCTTTTGTTGCGTAAATGTTTCTTCTTCTTTAGGTGCCGTCTTCTTAGCGAAGGTTGGCGATGACCTCTGCAAAGTCTTCCCTATTTTGGGCTTTCCTTATTAAACTTTGAAAGTCTAATCCTCTCCAATCTTTGATGTTGCGCAGCCAGGTCATTTGTCGTCTACCCGGCCGCGTCTGCCTTCTATTTTCCCTTCTATAATAAGCTGAAGGAAGTTATACTTGTCGTGTCTAAATATGTGTCCAAGATAAGACGTTTTACGCTTCTTGGTAATTTCTGTGAGTTCACGTTCTCTATTCATACGCCTTAAAACTTCTTCACTTCTAACGCGGTCGGTTCATGGATTTTTCAGCATACGACGAAATACCCACATCTCAAAGCTCTCTAAACGTCGTAACGAGCTGACTGTTAACGTCCAAGCTTCCATGCCGTGTAATAGTACACTATATACATAACACTTTACCGGTATCGTAGGGATAAATCAATATTCCGGGTAGTGAGTAACTGTCGCATCTTTAAGAAGGTGTTTCTTGCCTGTTCTATTCTACATTTAACCTCTTGTTCTTGATCTAAGGTTTCATGTATCCAACAGCCTAGATACTTAAACTTTTTCACTTGTTCAACTAGATTGTTGTTGACTAGTATGTTTATAACTGGTGTGTGTTTTTTTGAAATTACCATTGTTTTGGTTTTTTTTTACATTCACCTTAAGGCCGTATAGTTCTCCTTGTCGCACTACTTTGGTTAACATAATTTGTAGTTCTTCTTCACTGCCAGCAATCGGTACTGTGTCATCGGCATTCCTGATATTGTTCACGATTTTTCCATTGATTTTTATTCCTTCTTGTGCTTCATCTAGAGCATGTGCAAAGATGTCCTCTGAGTACAAGTTGAATAATAATGGTCATAGTATACAACCTTGTCTAAGGTTGTAAATGTTTATATAAAACAAAAACTCCGGTACAAGCTATTACTCTGCGTTTGTTGCTTTTAGAAAACATTTATAAAATGTCAGTCCGAACTCAGATCGTTGAGCTAGACTAAAATACCACGAGCTAGATCAAATCCGCCTAAAATGGAAGACTTTACTCCATTAACGTGCGAAATTGATACATCGAGACAGTTTGCGATCAGTTCGCTGTAAATAAACTTTCAACAAACTGCTGACGACCGTATATATTAATAATTACTATAATTTCGAAAATCTCTCAGCTTTGTTGTTCTGTTTTTGGAATAAATAATGTCAGTTAACTGATTTTGGACAACATTGAATATCAAATCATTTTCGTTAAACACTTTATCAACAATATTTAAAACAATATTGAAAGAGTAATCATTTCATAAAGTTTTCAAACCGATTGATCACTTTTCGAGATATCATCACTTTCAAAATCGTCTCCTTTAATAATAAAATCAATAACTTCCAAAAGCTGTTTACGAAAATCTGCTACAGTGAAAACTAACCGAGATTTTAAATCCATCGCGTCTGACAAACTGTTGGCTTCTTTTTCGAAGCAATTTTTTCTAAAACATTAGTCCGTATAGGCGAGCTTAAGAAAAATGAAGCAAATCCGCTTAAACTGCCAAAAAACTTAAAATTATTTAATTCTCTTTCACGTATCCTAAAAAACTAAATTCATTTTATGCGCATGATAGTGAGCAAATAAAGTTTGCGGTGCAATAGTTTTAACTTTTGCCTGGAGATCATTCAATTCACCAGACATTCGCGAACATTTCGGCTCGCATATCTGTACCCATTTTAAGACTAAATTTCCACGATTGAATACTATGTTCTACTATTCTTAATTTTGATTGCGAAGTAAACCAATAAAACCAAGGTTACTATTGGCTAAGCACTTTTTTTCAGAAGAGTTTTGAGAATATTTGTCACACGGTCACGCACTGGTTTTGCTTTTCTTCGTTATCTTGAATGCCGGCGAGGGATGGAATCCATACAAATTTAGGAGTGATCTTGTTCTTTTAAGCAATATGTTGCTAGAATTTTATTAACTTCTCTATTCAATGATTAGCATACAGGATTGCAACTATTACATGAAGAGAACTAAAGGAATCGGTCAGAAAAAGGGGTTTTGATATGTTTGAGGAATTCGCAAGTTTTAGTACACGGTTAATCGTGTAGACTTCAGCTATGAAAGAAGCTTTGTAAAGGGCTTTTTTTAATTAATGAAACAGAGAGGCTTTTAATTAATCAACAGGCCTGCAAGGCCTGTTGATAATTTTAATGAAAAAAATTCCAACGTAAATTTTAATGTTTTAAATATTTTTGGATTTTTTAGGATAATGCGCCTCTGGCGTCTGTTGTGTCGGAAAAATAAAAGTGTTAGTAGCGAGTGAATGGAATTATCCATTGGGAAATGAGTTGATTACAGCCACAAACGAGCCACATTTATCTTAAATCGAAAGATCGCTCGGCCGCAGCCGATACTCTCGCATCCATTCAACGAACAATCCAACCAAAAGACATGACAGATTAAATTTACTGCTAAAAAGCTACAAATTTGGATTAGGTCCGGATGAAAATGCGAGAGGCCTATAAATTTCTGCTTTCGAGACGAAAATGCGCACTAACGGTTTCTTAAAAAATTCGTGGGGCATATATTGGATAATAAGAAACAAGAGAAATTGAACTCAACGCCTACTTTATGTATAAATGGTAGGCGTCAAATAAATTATTCTAAATAAAAAGTATATATTTCATAGTCTAGATTAGATAATATTCCTTTTTATTTATTCATGTATCGTAATTTTAATTTGCAAAAAAATACACGAAATAATTAGTGAATATGATAAGGGGAAGAGTTTGACTGATAATCTATTAAGTCTTTGTTTTATGTTGGTTGAACAGAGTAAACAGAACCCATGGATTAGATTAGATTAGATTATGTGAGGTCGTTAAGGTCATGCGGCCTCACCGCACTTCGACCTATAGAGATCTTTTGTGCATACCTTAATCTAGTTAAACTCTAGAATGCCAATACTTCTGATGAAGTTGATTAGCTTCCTAGGTGACTTGTTTCCTATGTCAGAGGACGCCAGACTGACCTCTCCTAGGAATTTTAGTCTTTTGCAGAACAGTGCTACGCAGTTGCATAGTATATGTTCTGCCGTTTCTTTTTCATTGTGACAGAAACGACAGTTCTCACTATCTGATTTGCCCATCTTCTTAAGATGATATCTCAGAGGGCAGTGACCAGTGAGTAGGCCAGTGACTATTTTGATATCTTTTTTACTCATTTCGAGAAGGCGGTTTGTTGCAGTAGGCGACACTTTTATGAGCCTTTTTGCTTGCCTTTGTCCTGGTGTGTTAGACCAATATGATCTTAGTTGATTGAGTTCCCAGGTACAGAGTTCCCCTCTGATGTGGCTTTTCGATAGTCCACAGAAGGGTTCCGGACCCTGGAATGGGGTATTAGCTCCTTCTTTTGCGAGGCTGTCAGCTTCCTCATTTCCTGCAATTCCCTTGTGACCTGGCACCCACATCACAGTTACATTGTTGCGTTCCGCCAGCTTCTTGAGAGATTGTTTACAGTCCTAAACCAACTTCGACTCACATGTAAATGACTTTAGAGCCTTTAAGGCGGCTTGGCTGTCTGATAAAATAAGGACTTTTGCCCTACGGGTGTCTCGGTTGAGACATTCTTGGGCACTTATGTCTATAGCATGTATTTCTGCCTGGAAGATAGTTGGGGCGTTTCCAAGAGATTTAGATAGCCTGAAATTGGGCCCAGTAACTCCCACTCCTGCCCTTTCATCTATCTTAGATCCATCCGTATACCATACGAGTGAACCTCCTTCCACTTTTGGTTCAATTTCTTCACCCATTTGGTGGTTTTTTATGACCACTTCAAAGGGTGTTTCGAAGTCGAATTTGACTAGCATAGCATCTGTCGGCATGTCCTTAGAATCCAATGGAATTTTTTCTAAGATTTTCAGGTGGCCAACTAGATCTCCAGGTTTCATTATTTGTGTCTGTCGCAGTTTTAAGGCGGTAGTTACTGCCTCCCTCCTTATGCAGAACTGCAAGGGAGGAAGGTTCAGCATCGCCTCTAGAGCTGCAGTGGGACATGTTGACATTGCCCCTGTGATTCCTAGACAAGCTAGCCGCTGCACTTTTTGCAGCTTGGCGTTAGCTGTTGTTTGTTGTGTTTTTGGCCACCATACGAATGATGCGTATGTAACCATGGGCCTAATTGTTGTTTTATATGACCAGAGAGTCATTTTCGGTTGTAGGCCCCAAGTTTTTCCAAACGTCTTGCGGCAGGTCCAACTTGCCACCAAAGCTCTGGATAAAATTTTTTCAATATGACTATTCCAGGTGAGTTTTTGATCTAGGGTTACCCCCAGATATTTTACTTCCTTGGAATAGTCTAATGTGATGCCATTCATAGTTGGAGCCTGTAAATTGTATTTACGTCTCCTTGTGAAAGGTATCAAAGTCGTTTTACTGGGGTTGACATTTAAGCCCTCTTTCGAGCACCAACTTTTAATTTCGTTAAGAGCAGTTTGCATGAGACAGAACCCATAAGTCAGAATATATTTAAGGTGTTTTAAATGACAGATTAACGTTTTTTGATATCAAAAATAAATTGGTAGGGCAAACTTATGGCGGCTCTGCCGTGATGTCCGGTGAATTGAATGGTCTCCAGGCAAATGTTAAAACTATTGCACCGCAAACTTTATCTACTCACTATCATGCGCATAAAATGAATTTAGTTTTGTAGGATACGTGTAAAAGAATTACAGAATGTTGTCTTTTTTTGCCAGTTTAATCGGATTTGCTTCATTTTTCTCGAGCTGGCCTAAACGAACTAATTTTACCTAAAGGTTTAGTATTATACTAATGTTTCTATTTTGAGAACGATTTCCGAAGTGGAAATTGAAACGTCAATAAACGTACTTTAACCTTTAATTGTGGCTTATTCCCATATAAGAGTAATTACTTTAAAATGCCACAAGAAAATAGCTTTAGAACAATATTAAGAAACCGTTATGGGTCCAGCGTTATTCAAAATTTTCGGAGATTGGAAATTCTATACAAGATATTGTAAGTATTGAGGATTTGCTTTTCAATGTGATATCAAATTCTGATTTTGATCAAATTATTTTTAGTTTACATATAGTTTATGAAAATTCATATAATAAACAAAGAGATACATTTAAATAAATTTAATATTCTATTAGAACAAAACAGTATACACACTTTAGATAACCTAAATAGAAATAATAACATATTAGCGACAGTTGTCAATCTATCAACTAGACATTTAAATGCAACGGAGAATTTAATACTGTTAAAGGATCTAAACTTTGTTGTTACTCAGCCATCCATTCCAAAATTAGACATAATAAGCTCAGTGGAAAAAATATCTCAATGTTTACCAACCCACGAAAAGGAGGAATACAGAGTATTATGTAAACTTGAATTGGAAAAGTCTATTAAAATTGAACAAAACATAAGCAAAGAGGAACTAAAGTCTATAAGAACTTTAAAAAATGACGACTTTACACTAATGTTTGTATTTTGAGAACGATTTTCGAAGTGGAAATTGAAACGTCAATAAACGTACTTTAATCTTTAATTGTGGCTTATTCCCATTTAAATAGTAATTACTTTAAAATGCCACAAGAAAATGGCTTCACAACAATATTAAAAAAAAAACAAAAAATTTCCAATGATATATACCAGCGGTCGGGGAACCGGGGTAAATTACCCCAAATGGGGTAAAAATTAAATTTTTGGGGGTAAAAATGAAACTTTTGTGAGTAAAAAGTATATATTCTTAATTTGCTATTTTATAAACCTGTTAGTATTTTTTCAACTTAAACAATTTAGCGACATATGCAGGCCACGCCATCTTACTCTCCACCACTAGAGTGTTCTCGAGTTATATCTTTGCGTAGTGCACAGTCCCGGCCCCGACTACCTGCTCAGTTCGTGCTATGCCGTCAAGATACAAATACATTGACGAGTCAGAGAGCGAGTTTTTACTAATTAGTTGCTGACAAGATCACCATTTTATCATTAATCATCGATATATCGATCAAGGTAAGCCGCAATTTAAAAATTTAATTCAAGTATTTTACAACTATTATTTTCTGTCTCCCTTAAGATGGCAGCAAATAGAAAAAGAACATACCAAGACGAATTCCTTAATTACGGCTTTACATAAATAGAAGACAATGGTACAATGAAACCAGAGTGTGTTGTATGTGTGAAGGTACTGACTTCAGAATCTTTCAAAAAAAGTCAATTAAAGAAACATTTACAATTTAGATAATTTGCATTCACACCTGTCTTCCAAACCGCGAGAATACTTTGCAAATTTAGAAATACCTGTTAAAAGACAAATATTGAATAGCAACTTGTTTGGTACATTTGATCGGCGTCCAGCATCAAGGGCTAGCTCTGAAGTAGCCTGATTGATTGCAGGAAATAAGAAACCATACACTATTAGTGAAGATTTGGTTAAACCAGCTGCTGTAAAAATGGCAGAGATTATGTGTGGTCAAAAAGAAGCAAAGACACTGAATTCAGTGCCCTTGTCTGCAAAAATTGTGAAAGAACAAATTTCTATATTAACAGAAAATGTAAAGGAACAGGTTATTTTCGTATTAAACAGGCTAAATATTTTGCTATTCAGCTTGATGAGACAACTGATTTTCGTAGCATCACAGCTAATGGTATATGTTCGCTACATAGGTGTAGATAATTTTGAAGAGGAATTGCTGTTTTGTGCTCCTCTCGAGTTGAGATCTCGTGGAATTGATGTCTACAATAAAGTAAATGAATATTTCAATGCGCAAAGTTTAAAATGGGAAAACTGTATTCCTGAATCTTTGCATGAAGCTCCAGCTATGCTGGATCATATTAATGGTTTTTCGGCTTTTGTAAAAAAAAATAACCCAAATATTGAAGTTACTCACTGTATGATCCATCGCCAGGCCCTTATGGTCAAATATTTAGAACCTACACTGGAAGCTGTCATCAGAGAGTATAAATATATTAAACAAAGAATTGCAAGGAAAGAATATTAATATCATTTCAGCGAGAGAAATAGTGTCAGCGTTTGGGTTAAAGCTGCAATATTGGAGACAGAAAGTAGAACAGAACAAGACAGCTACTTTTTCAAGGTTAGCTTTGTTTTTGGAAGATTGCGAAAATATTACTTTTGCTGACATCAAGGATACAATTGTAAGACATCTTATCAAACTCAGAAAGCGGTTTTCAGATTACTTTCCAGATCTTGATACACTTACTCTCAGTTGCATTGCAGATCCTTTTACATGTGAAATTGCTATGATACCAGAAGAACCTTCAGGTTTAGCAGAAGCAATTCTTGAACTTCGATCTAATATTTAATTTGAGAGTAAACCAAATCTGTTATCTTTTTGGATGTCAAAACCTGCAAAGGCTTTCAAAATTGTACATGAAGATGCGGATAACAAATTATTGCCATTTGGAACAACATATTTGTGCGAACAAGGCTTTTCCACTCTAATGAACATAAAAACGAAGAACAGAAATCGATTAAACGCTGAAGACTGTGTTCAAATCGCTCTTACACCAAGTCCCAATTTTGAAGCAATTGTATCAAACATGAAATCTCTCCCATGAAAATTCGCCCCCACAGAAAATATAAGCAAATGATAATTTCTCGTTATTTTGTAATTCATATGATATTTTTCTTGTATGACAAAATAACAAGAAATTATCATTTACTTATATTTTCTGTGGGGGGTGAAAGTTATGGATTACTAGGTATTACATTGATAAATTGAATAAATGATGTTTAAATTAAATTTTTAATTATCGTTTTCTTTTCAAAATTATCATGGGGGCTATAACATGAAAGATGCTAAAAAGAGGCGATTTCGTTTTTTCTTGCTCTTCGCCATGGGGTAATATCAACTTACACAAAAATATTTTGGGGTAATGATTAAAAATGTTCCCCGACCGCTGATATATACCGTCTAATACCTACGGAGACAAAAAAACCTTGCCGACCCTGTCTCTAAAGCCACGAGCCGTCACTGTCCACCACTGCGCTGAGATCAGCCCTATTACAAAACGCACAAAAACCAAAATTTATAAAAGTTGTGCAAGCCTTTTTCGAGATGATTAAGGCGTTCCATATTAAAAGGACTCTGCCAATAAAAAAATTACTCTATAAAAAAATCTAATGGTAGATGATAAAGAAACTTACCTTTTACACAAAATGAAACAATCGCGAAGAAGATAGTACCATATTGCTTGATTATCTCTTTCGCCATTTTGTGATGTATTGTCGTCTGCATTCCTTAATGTCCTCCAGTCTTCTCTGTCTCCTCCGAAGTAGCTCTCTTTTTCTATCTTAGTCAAATACGTATGGTAAATGTACCGTATCGGTTAATCTGCCGTTACTTCAATTGTAAACACTTTTAACGGACCAAGAATAGCTTAATAAAATTTTATTTCGTATTGTGAGCGCAATTTGCAAAGCTTAAGACTTTGTTTATTAGTCTCCATACAGCGAGGGAATATCTGCGGGAAGTTTTAATGTTGTATTTACGCTGTATGGAATCTTATATTAGTAATTTTCCAGGTTTATTGTGTATTTTAAGGTCAAAGCATGCAGCTGTATAAAAATAATATATGACAATAAAAATCTTTAAAATCTCTGACTGTAATGCAAATGATTTTTTTAGGTTAAGTTTTGGAAACTACATTTAAATATATTTACAGAAAATGTAACCGTATCCAAATTTAATTTTCTTGAAAGTAAGCTTACAGTATTTTATATCTAACCAATTCTGATGGCCAAAAACAGTCAGAATTTTACTACTTTGATTAAACACTTTTCATTTGGAAATACTAATCTATGAACGAATATAAAATTTCAGACATAAACCTTTAATCCTTTACTTCATTGTTTTAACACTAGAAAGTCGGAGAGGCCCATTTGGCCCCTGTTGCGATTTGAAGTTATTGTAGTTCTTTTATTTGACACAATAATAATTTCATATTTTATGACTTTTAATATTTTGATACAAAGTCTTATTTAACGCAAAAAAATATTGTTTACTAAATTTATTAAATGTATTTTCAACAACCTACCATAGAAGTCTGAAGGGGCCAAACTGGCCCTGTATTAATTATTATCGTTTTCTCGGAAATTTGACGATTTCTTTTAACTTTCTGTCGGATAGATAAAATTATGTTTATGTACTTTTATTCCTAGAAGGTATTTTGTTACATACTGTTTGTTCCTTGAAAGTATTTTGTTTATTGAGCGGTTTATTAGGTTCTGCTGACTCTGGTTTCTAGAATATTGAAACATTCGTTCAATTGTGAAAATTCAAGACGACTGTAAAGATGTCTCGTCGTGGACTATCAGAGCTTGAACTTCTTGAAGAAATACGAAAAATACAAGAAGATGTTTCGGGAGGTGAATCTGAATTTGCAGAAAATAATGAGTCAGACGACGAACAATACGGACCACCACAAAATAATGATTCAAGTGACTGATGCTTCAGAGCAGTTAGAAAGTTTTATTGTACAAGACTCACCAATTTATGTAAACACTGCTTCTACAACTCAACAGCACGAGTCAGCTAATTTTATCGTGAATCCAAGTGCATCTAAGCCAAGTCACAAGAGAAAAAGAGGTCAACAAGGAAAAACTATTTCAATCGGAGACATCGAACAATCGAAAGACGGAACAACGTGGAAAGTTATTGATTCTGGATCAGTACCTGGTAAGATTATGATTTTTAGTATCTTCATATTCATTGAATGTTTGCTCATTACAGGACGCCGCGCTCAGCACAACATTTATCGAGAGGAATCAGGTCCTACGTCGTATGCAAAAAGGAACGTGAGGAATAATTGTGTGGTAAGTGCTTGGTATCTAATAACCAACGACAGCATGTTACGTCATATAAAAGAATGAACTATTGCAGAAGCACATCGATGTTTGAAAAATGACACATGGACATATAACTTTGGAAGAACTGGAGGCTGCCCTTGCTATTATGTACGCAAGAGGAGTCTACGGCGCCAAAAATTTCCCAACCAACAGCTTGTAGTCAACAGTATGGGGTCCTCAGTTTTTTAGGCAAACTATGCCACGAGACAGATTCAATGATATTATAAAATATCTCAGATTTGACATAAAGCAAACGAGATCTGAACGATTGAAAACCGACAAATTTGCTCTAGCCTCTGCGGTTTGGAATGGATTTATAGAAAATAGTGGTGCATGTTACAAACCGGGAATAAACCTTACTGTTGACGAACAACTACTGCCTTCTAAAGCCAGGTGTCCGTTCACACAGTACATATCAAATAAGCCGGATAAGTTTGGCATCAAATTTTGGCCTTTGACATGCGTGGAATCAAAATATATTGTAAATGGTTACCCTTATACTGGCACTGATCATCTACGCAAGAAAGATACAAGTGTTGGTGAACATGTTGTTTTGCGGTTAATGGAAAATCAACTGGGAAAGAGCAAAAATGTTACGACAGATAACTACTTTACATCGTTAAAATTGGCCAAGGCATTGCAAAAAAAATCAACAAGTCTTGTGGGTACTTTAAATCGCAACAGAAAGGAAGTTCCTCTAAGCGTAAAGAGTAAAAATGGTGAATTATATGTTACCCATATATTCCAGAGCGACGAAAAGATAACACTTACTGCATACCAAGGAAAGAGTCACAAAAATGTGCTTTTGTTGAGCTCATTACATCAATCAGTGGATGTTGCTGTCGATGGTAAAAAACTTCCTCAAACAGTTAGTTTTTATAATAAAACAAAATACGGGGTTGATGTAGTGGACCAAATGGTGCGTCTTTATACTACAAAAGTTGCTTCAAGACGATGGCCAATGCACGTGTTTTATAACATTCTTGACTTAGGAGCAATAAATGCATGGATTATTTATAAAGAAGTTACTGGAAGTAAAATCAGTCGTCGTAAATTTATTCTTCAGCTGTGTGAAGAATTACGGGCTCCATACCTTGCCTCCCGAAATCTGGTACTATACACAGCACCACCGGATTTACCAACCACCAGCACTGTTACTAGCCAAAAAAGAAAAAAATGTCAGTTAAAAATGTTTTGTAAAGGAAATCATACTTCCAATGAGTGTCACGGCTGTAACAAGGCAATGTGTGGCAAATGCCAAAAACTGCAAACTGTATGGTGTTCCAAATGTTTAAAATGAAACTAAAAAATTTAATCAAATTCTATCGTCAAGAGTTTATATAATTTCTTAAAACTGTTTATTTTTATTTTTTGTTTATTCCCAAATAAATAGTTAATTCTAAACTTGCTTTTTATTGATTTAGGAACTTGGGGCCAAAATGATCCCTTCGGGCTTTCTAGGTAGGTATGCTAAGCCCGGCTTTCTAGTGTTAATTCATTCATTTGTATTTTGTCGGTAAACTGCACGTGAATTATTTCTTACTGTAAAGTTACAATTAAGTGGGAAATGAAATAGATTACATTCCATGACAAAAGAGTTCGTAACAGCATAACATCAGTCAAGACATATCCAGGAGTCGATATCAAGTCAGACTATAACCTACTTATTCGCAAAATTTGGCTCAGCCTAAAGAAGATTAGACGTAAGTGAACCCAAAATGCGACATCTGGCTACTGAAAGACCAAGACAGAACAGAGTATAAAACAGTACATACAGAACAACTTAAATACTGTTATTCAAACGAATATAACAAACCAGGAGCTTGAATGAAAAGTTGCATAAAGTTTCCACAAAAATTAAGGAATAATCGTAGACGATAAATGAGATTTTATATTTGATAAAGGAGAGGCGTCAGTTCAACGATCAGAATACGACATTATACAAAAAGCTAAACAAATATATCAAAAAAGCTATTAGAATAGCTAAGGAAACACGGCTAAGAGAACAATGTGTGGAAATGGAACAGTATTCCATCATAAATACAATTCATTCAATATGAACAAAAATGTTGAAGAAGCTGCAAGCTAATATAAGCTTAGAAAAGTTGGGTGCTTGGCAGACAATCAAGGCAAATCACTATTGGGAAAAGAGACAAGACACTTAAAAGAAATATGTGGAAATGAATTTTGCAGATTAATGGCAGAATACAATTGAAGACACGAAGTGATAAACAGGACTCCCTATTATCCAACCAATGGGACCACTCTACTGAAATACAACAACGCATAGAGAAAGCAAGATCAGCGTTCGTAGAGATGAAGCCTCTATTCAGAAATCACGATTTACCACTTGGTAGCAAAATCTCTATCATAAGATGCTATGTATTTTATACATTATTATACGGAGAAGAAACTTATGCAACTTTCTGCAGGAAAGCTCCTGTAGGAAAGCTTAAGACCTTCGAGATGGATGTTGAGGTACGTAGCATGGGCAAGAAATGCAAGATTTTTAACAAGAGCGCAAATTAGAATATATTGTCCGTTTTGATGATATTGAAAAGAAGGTATATTTAACTTGCATCTTATTTTAATTTCAGTACTTAAATCATATTATTCAACTCTTCGTTATTGATTTTTTATGGACTTTACGGTCATTAAATTTTTATATTTGAGGTATTAGTCATGTTGTGACACTCTCAGTCTATGCCATTAAAAAACAAAAAAAAATTATGGACGTAATGAAGTGAAAAATTAATATGCAAATAAATAATCCGAAGGTCATCCAGGAGTATTATACTGCCGTCCTAAGCCAAAATGGCGTATCTCAAAATTTTTCGATTTTTATATTATGGTTCTATTTGGCGCCCCCGCCAAAAAAACAACAAAAAGTCCTTGGAATTTCATCTAAAAAGAAAGAGTTAATAATAAAAAACCTCGGTGCAATAATGAGGAACAACAGGCTTCAGTTTTGGAAAGACCTTCCAGTTTCCCAAGACGATGACTCAAACTAAAATGTTAATATTTTGTTGTAAGCTGATATGTTAAACTTATTCACTTTCAATAAACCTTTGATTAAAAAGTATGTAATAAAGCTGTTTATTTCTTTTGTAATATTAGCAAATATATAATAATAATATTAGCAAAATGCAATCCTTCTTGACGTATCTAAAATTTGTACTAAAATCCTAAGCGGAATAGCATCTCTTTTTTAACTAAAAAGGACTTTTTAAACAAATAAATCTTCAAAGTTATTTATTACGCAAACACATTATTACTACAAATAACTTAAAAAAAAAATTAAATAAATACGAGTGCTGTAATAAAAAACCGATAAATCGCAATAACTCAAAAACTTAAAATATTGAGATGCGTCTTTTTGGCTTAGGACGGCAGTATACTCCCATTAATAAAACTATATTTTATAGATATTTATTGTTTTACAAAAATTAGTAATTCCCAACTCTTTCATTGTGCTATACACACCTGCACCAAACTCTGCCGCTCCCAGCTGAAACTCCTTCGCACAATTTCGTAGTATAGTAACTAGAATACTTATTGGACTATAAAACCTACTTCTAAAGCAATATTCACAGATGATTTAGTTTGTCTCAAGGATCATATGGAACGAAAATTAATTAAGTACTTGATGGAAAATAAGTTAAATTAGTACGAAACTATTTTGCAACTCTGTTTAAGTTACAAGCTCAACAGAAATTCGAGAAATTTATGTCGGAGAAATTTTAACCAAATATTGTCGGATAATTCAAACTTGGAACTTAGCTCTAATAAAATTGCTAAGTTTATTAAAACATTACTCGATTGTGACGACATATTTTGGAGATAATGTTTATATTTATTAAGTTGTTATGAAAACACTATATGTAATTAAATATAAATTTATATATATATATATATATATATATATATATATATATATATGTATGTATATATATATATGTATATATATATATATATATATATATATATATATGAAAAAAAAAACTTTTCCTTCATCATTTCTTACTCTGATCCCCTAATCTCTATGGACTCTTTCTATTCCCACTCTTTCTGTATCAATACGTCCATTCAAATCACCTCCAATAAAACACTTTTCGTCTACAGGAATCTCAAGCACCTCGCCATCAATGGCCCTCTAAAATTCTTCCTTGTCCTGTTCTTCACACCCTACTTATGGGGTGTAGGCATATTATGATGTTTACGTTGGTATTGCCTGTATTCAGTTCCTCCTCCTAAGTGCCTTCTCTATTGAGGTTGGCGATCAATATTGCAAATTTCTCTCTATTCTGGGTTTGATGAATTAATTCATTTCCTTTTGTGTGGGTTCAATCTCTGATGATTCGTAGCCAAGATTTTTTCTTTCGTCCTATGCCCCTTTTACCTTCAATCTTGCCTTCTAATATTACCTGGAGTTGCTTAAATTCCCTATGGCGCATTATGTGTCCTAGATATCTTCTAATTTTGATAGTATTGACCAGATGAGGGCGTGTGTTCATTGCTCTCAGTACTTCTTCATTCGTAGTTCTGCTGGTCCAGCTTATTCTTAGTATTCGGCGGTACATCCACATTTCAAATGAATTTAATTTGTTGACGTCATACTGTTTTAATGTCCAGGTCTCACAGCCATATAGTAATAGAGACCACACATAACACTTTAGTGTTCTCAATCTTATTGAGACTGATAGCTTGGGTTAAAGAGCATTTTACGCATATTCATGAAACCAGATCTTGCTATTTCAATGCGTCTTCTAATTTCTTTTGAGTGGTCTAGTTGACTATTTAGTTCTCTGCCCAGGTATATGAAGCTTTGGGAACTCTGAAGGGTGATACCATTTATTTGTATGTTAGGTGTAACTTCTTCATTGGGGTTTTTGTGGAATACCAGAATTTTGGTTTTGAAAAAGTTAATGTCCAAGCCCAGCCTGTGACTTTCTTCTGATAATATGTTCATCAATATTTTTAGTTGGTCTTCTAATTTTGCTAATACTACGGTGTCATCGACCTATCTTATATTGTTAATGATGATTCCAGTGGCTCTGGCACCTTCAAGAGAAGCTCTAATTATATGTTCAGCATATACATTAAATAATAGGGGGGATAAATGCACCCCTGACGCACTCCTCGCTCTATGTTGATGTACTTGGTGTTTCCGTTCTCTGTTCGAACGCAATCCTGTGTGGTTCCAGTATGTATTACTTATGATAGCTATGTATTTAGTTAGACACTCATGATTCTACCACTTTTTCTAGTTACCCTCACAAGATGTGTCTCCATTTGTTGGTCAAAATAATATCTACTCCATTTTTGCCGTGACCGTTTGAACTACTATATACTAACTTGCAACCATCTTTAAGATCTCTCGATTTATTACCTTTCTAATAAGTTTCTTACACACAAAGTACACCAATCGTTCTCCTCTGCATGAAATCGGCGAGCTCTATTCCTTTACCTGTCATGCTTCCGGAGTTGAGATGCAACTTTCAGGATTAGCTTCTTTGGCCCCGTTCGTCCTCTAAGTGATAGCCCTAGCTCCCTTTTCGCAGGGGTTAACTATTTTCCATATTTCTTCTTTCCATGGTTTTAGCAAAGTTTTACTGCCAGATACCCTTCCTGACGTAAATCCTCCTTCGTTATCCGGGCTTGTGACCGCCACTGACAGTTATAGAGCTACTCAATTCACCAAGCAGCTACCAGAGGCGGACTTATTTGAGTCATATACTGAGGTGAAATTAATACAGAATACTACAACTGATCCTTAGAGGCAAAATAGAATGCCTTAGAGGTGTAGGAACAAAACAGGTTTCTTGGTTCAAAAACATTCGTGAATGGGCTCAGATAACAAATGCAGGACAATTATTCCATGTGGCAGAAGATCGAAAAGCCTTAGATAATTCTGATATGGCACGTGAAGAAGAAAAAGAAGAAGAAGTAAATTATTACCAAGTCTTGTGATATTGCTAATTCGTTTGCCTCATATTTTGCTACAATTACAGAATACAATCTTCAAACTCATTTTGGCACATTGTTACCTTCTTCTTGTACTACCTCAAAAATGTGTAACAAAACATTTTTCTTTTTACCCGTAACTCCAATTGAAATAAAAATACAATCGATCAACTAAAAAATAAGCCTAGTACTGGTATTGATAACATATCTGTAAAAATAATAAAACTGGTAAGTGATCATATATCGATTCCTTTAACCCATTTAGTTAATCTCTCAATAACAACCAGCCAATTTCCATCCATATTTAAAATGGCAAAAGTTATTCCAATCTTCAAAAACAATGACCCTCGTGATATTTCAAATTATAGACCAGTATCTGTCCTTAGCATAATTTCAAAAGTAATAGAGAAGGTTGTATACAACAGAATGTTAAATTTTATAGAAGAATACAATTTATTAACTCCTAGCCAACACGGCTTTAGATCAAAAAAGTCAACACTCACGGCTGCATGCAGCTTGTTTGAGCGTATTTATGATGAATTAGATAGTAGAAACCACGTGGCAGGACTATTTTTTGATCTATCACGTGCTTTTGACTGCTTAGACATAACATTTATTCGCAATAAATTATATAACGTTGGTTTTAGAGGGATATTTCTAGAATGGATAATCAATTTCTTAAGTGACAGGAAGAGTGTTGTTAAGATGAAAGAATCAAGCTCAGAACCATACACGACAAATAAAGGAGTACCACAGGGATCTGTGCTGGGACCATTATTATTCCTAATTTTTATTAATGACCTACCAGATCACATAAGGGCACTTATAATATCAATGTTTGCTGATGATACCTCGTTAATAGTCTCTGCACGCACACTAGAGGTATTAAAAATAACAATGAAGACTGTTGTTGACTGCTTTATACGCTGGTGTAATACCAACAGACTAATATTAAACATTGACAAGACGCAAATTATTTATTTCCATTCATACAACTCATCTAAATATGACTATATCTTAACCATCCACGATAGAAACAATAGGTTATCTTCCACTCACTCTACAAAGTTTTTGGGTGTATTCATTGATTGTAATCTCAAATGGTCAGAGCAAGTGAATTCAGTGAACATGAAATTGAATAAAGCTTTTTATGCTATATCTAGAATTAAAAACACACTACCCATCTCGGCATTAATGAACGTTTATTATAGCCTTGCTTACAGCCACATGTGCTACAATGTAATTTTGTGGGGGAACTCAGTAGATAGTAACAAGGTGTTCATTAACCAAAAAAAAAATTATCCGTAAAATTTTTAATTTGGATTATCAACAGTCTTGTAAACCAGTTTTTATTAAACATCAAATTTTAACTTTCTACTGCCTATATATCTATAAATGTTTACTTTATGTCAAAGAGAAAATCAATACATTTCCAGTAAATTCAGACAATCACTACTACAATACAAGAAGTGCTGAATCTTTACGAGTTCCTAAACACAGAACATCCAAATTTCAAAATTGCTTCAGATATATGGGACTAACCTTATACAATCATTTGCCAAAAACTGTGAAAGAAATACCACTTATCTCTAAATTTAAAAAAAATGTTAAAGATTTACTCTTAAGAAAAGCATATTATTCTATAAATGAATATCTTGAAGACAAACTGCAATAGCTTCATATTTACTTGTAAAAATGTTACACTGTGAATATTGTATTATACACATTAATGTTTTTTATACCAAATTCTGTAGTGACGTATCCTATACATTTATTTTGAATGTCTTAAAGGATCAATAAAGATGACTATGACTATGACTATGACTATAATGGCGGTGTTGATCGTTTGACCAACGAATGCAGACATACTCAGTAGCTTGGAAAAAAGTCGTTGATGGTTGATGAAATTATTCTATTACCTTTTTGACGCATCCATAGTAAATTCTTATATACTTTATAAAGAATTCCTTAGGCAAAGTAACAGTAGAAAAAAATATAGATCCAAATTGGCTACCAGTCTTACAAAAGATTTTTCTGCGAGAAAAAAAATTGGGAGGCCATTGAACATGTAGTATTTTCAAAATGTTGGTCATTTGCCGCAGTAAACCACGCAAAAATGATACCAGCAGTGCTCAACTTCTTTTACAACCATTGTTTAAAAAAAGTTTATCATAATAAACTTATGGCTTAAAGGGTTAAATGAAGTTAGTATTAGAATGAGAATTTGGCGTACATAGAGCCTATATATTCCCCGAGGCCAAAACTTAAACTTAATAATGTGAATACGCAATAAAAGTTCTAAAAGTATTTCAAAAAACTTTTGGGAACTCAACACGTACTATTCGGAATAATTGAGTCAAAATAAACCAAGTTGTGATAGTCAAACTGATCTGAAGTTAGCTAGAAGCTAGATAATACAGTTGAAACCCGATAAATTTATACCCGATAGTGATCAAAATTGGTATTCAAATTAAAATGTATAAAATACTTAGTTTTCCATTTTAAACTGGCTTATTTTAACTTTTTCTTATTTTAAATTTAAGTTTTTGTCTAATCAATTATATATTTACAATAATTTCTGCCAAAACTCTATCGTTGTTAGTATAATAAGTTAAAATTACCCCAGAAATTACAAATACTCTTGTTTTTTCTAGCAGTGTATACGCCTCTACTGTATACTGCACATATTCAATACGTCAAAAATTTGATGTTTTAAATTTGTAGCGGCAAAATATATTTTAACAATTCTGCCGTTGTTGGAAAATGGAGGTTTTGATAGAAAGTTGACAGGCTGTGAACAGAATCGGAAAGCTTTGCTTTTATGCTAAGCGTAACTTCAATGAAAATATTTTTCTGAAATCATGTTAGGCATCAATAAAGGAAAAAATGCGTAGGGGTGGAAGTAAAACGATAAAGATGTTGTGAAATCTTCTTTATAACAATCATTTTTTTAATAATTAATAAACGTAAGTATTTTGCCATCTTTTCTGTCCAATATTATTTTTTTTTTTCAGTAGTTCTGCTCTGCATACAAGTACATTTATCTGTTATATTAACCTAACAACAAACAACATAGTAGTGTAGGTAAAAAGGTGAAGTGTATCAGGTAAAAGGAATATAGAATAACAAAAAAACATGAACAAATGTTTAAATAAGAAATTGTCACGAAATTTAACGATTTTAAGGCAAACGACACTTTCTGAAAATATTCCATTAAAACATACAGTTCTCCTTCTTTACGTGAGTCCTTATGGTTTTTAATGTGATTATATCTATCCAGTTTTCCTTAGTCTTCAGTTTTTGTAACTCTCTGCTAAAAGAACACTAGTTCTACTTATATTCGTTCCATTCTATTATACCTTATGAATATTTTTTTACGGTTAACATCCGAAATCAATATTTCCCAGTTAATATCGAGATTCACCAGTCTAATTGGTTAATATCGGAAGATAAACGATCTTCAGCCTTCAATCGGACATTAACCGGCTAATGTTGACATTAATACAAGTGTCTTATTAAAGTCTACAATGTTTTATGTGTAATCAAGTGGTATTATTACAAGAAGTATTGTTACTTGAAAATGAAAATTTAAGTATTCAATATGTCCAAATTTCAAACTTATTATTCCTTTGCAAGAAAGTAAGGAGAAATTTTTATACTACGCAAAAAAAAGAGGAATTATTTGATATTCTGTATGAAGCACATTTAAGTATTGGTCATGGATGACGAACAAAAATGTTAAATTTTTTAAATGATAAATATAAAAATATAACACAAGAAGTAATAACACTTTTTTTTAATTTTGCATACCCTGTCAGCAAAAACTCAGTTCAAAAAGAAAAGGCCTTGTTGTAAAACCTATGATATTTTCTGAAATGAATAGTCGGTGTCAAGTTGATTTGATCGGCATGAATTTCGAAGCTGATGGACCATTTCGTTTCATCTTTGTATATCAGAATCACCTTACAACATTCGTGCAATTAAGATTTTAACTTCAAAGAAGGCAGATGAAATAGCTACACATTTGGTAGAAATTTTCTGCATTTTTGGAGCACCATCATTACTCCAATCAGATAATGGCCGTGAGTTCGTTAACACAGTAATTAATGAACTGCAAAATATGTGGCCGGATTTAGACATTGTTCATGGAAAACCTCGGCATAGTCAGTAACAAGGAAGTGTCGAAAGAGCTAATCGTGACATTCAGGATATGCTAATAATGTGGATGTAAACAAATAATACATCTAAATGGCCTGAAGACCTTAAATTTATTCAATTAATGAAAAACAGGGCCTTTCATGCAGGAATAAAACAGTCTCCCTACGAAGCAATGTTTGGGTCGAAAATAAAAGTTGGTCTATCGGATTCTATCTTTCCAAAGAACTGTATTAATGAAATAAATACAGAAGAAGACCTTCAACATTTATTCTTCTTCTCATGGTGCCGCCTCCTTTCGAAGATTGGCGATCCAAATGGCAATTGTATTTTTGGAAACTGCTGCACGAAAGATTTCTGCGAATGAGCGGTCGAACCATTTCCTCAGGTCTTTCAGCCACGAATTCTGGCGTCTTCCTACTGATCTTTTGCCCTGTACTTTTCCTTACAGTATAACTTAAAGTAATTCATATCTTTCGCCTCTCAACACATGACCCAAGTATTGCATTTTTTTTTCGTTGAATATTCTTAGTAATTCTTTTTGTTATATATGCGACGAAGTACCTCAACATTAGTAACTCTTTATACCCATGAAATTCTCAATATTTGTCTGTATATATACATCTCAAAGGCATCTATTATTTTTTCTAGTTCAGAGTCCATTGTCCAACTTTCACAGCCATACAATAAGACAAAAAAAACGTAACATCTGATCATTCGGATTCTAAGCTGCAGACTAAGGTCTGATCTTGTAAAAAATGATTTTATGCTCATGAATGCTTTTCTTGCTTATTCGATTCTTGATAGGATTTCTTTTTTTGGATACACTGACTATTGATATTTGCTCCCAAATATTTTATGGAATTTACCTGTTCTATTATTTTGACCCTTTGGCATACACAGGTACGTTTATTGGTGTCTTTGAAAATACTAAAGTTTTAGTTTTGGAAACGTTTCGATGTAAACCAAACATTTTGTTGTGGTGAACTACCGCATTTATTATATTTTGTAGTTCTTGTGCGTTGCTTGCTATTAAGACAGTATCATCAGCATATCTGATGTTGTTTATGCTGATTTCGTTAATCTTAATTCCGCCTTGGACCTCGTCTAATGCTTCTCTGAATACAAATTAAACAGTAGTGGTGATAAGACGCAACCCTGTCTTACTTCTCGTTAGATTTGTATATCTTCGGATATTGCGTGCTCTATTTCAATTGTTACCGTTTGGTGCCAGTATAGTTCTGAGATAATTCGCAAGTCTTGTTTGTCAACTCCAGTTGTTCTCACAATTTCGATCATCTGTTGATGGTTAACGCAGTCAAATGCTTTTCGATAGTCAATAAAACATGCATATACATCTTCATTGATGTCTCTGCATCGTTGCGTTAACACATTTAAAGCAAAAAGAGCCTCTCGTGTTCCCAATACATTTCGAAATCCGAATTGAATGTCACTCATCTGGACACTTCTTGTAAATTCGTGTATGGATAATTCTGAGAAAATTTTTAAGGACATGAGACATCAAGCTTGGTAGTGTGTCAAGTTTAGCAAAATACTTGAGTTTGCTTACTTGCAAATAATCTAAGAGTGGCCTAGTTTACTATTTCCACAACAAAGCTAACCTACTGATAGACCGATTGGTCATAGGTACTATGATATAAAGTAAAGTAGACGATGAATCGAGGTCGAACAATAATATTTGTTTGTTAGCCAATCATAATAGATCATTTATTTGAGATGTAATTATACTTACTCGTAAGCTGTAATTAATATATTAAGTAATGTTATTGGTACGCTATTTCGTGTATACGTAAGCAACAAATAAACGATACATCACAGTTTAATATATTAATCAACCTCTCCCAAGTCAAGATGTAGTTCCATAAGTAATATCGCCAGGAGTCGATGTATCCAGCATTATATGCAGAACGGTGTACATACGAGTTCTAGTTTTGTTGAAGTTTCGGATGAAATCCTTTCTTAAATTTCAGACTGCATAATTTTATTTTGAGTCTTTCGGTATATTTTGGGATCTCACAATTTATCAATAATTTAAGATTTATTTACATCTTCAGATCAAAATAAAGAAACTTATAAACGATAAACGTAGTAAAAATATAAACAATATCTTTGAGTGCCGCTACTGACCTCACAATTTTCCAAGAAATCCTTATCTCCGCTATATTTAGTTGCTGCATAATAAATCTAAACGCAATAACCAGTGTAGAGAAGTGCATTTCCAGAAATGTTGCTAGTTACATTTTAGGAAATGACTTTAACTTCCTTGGTTGCTTTTCTTTTGTGTGTTAGCGACTAGACGTACAATAAACAACGATGCCACCTTCCTTGACACTATTGTATCGTCTGAAGAAAGGGTCGTTTTTTATTTTAATTTTCTACTGAAATGTATTGTTCTCTTCTAGGTAAGATGTTTAAATATGTAATTTAGTTTTGATGAAAATTAATCAAAATTGTGATTAAAATAGAAATAGAAAAGTACATTGAGAAGCTGGAAGATTGCAGGAATGTATATATTATCTTATTCGAAAAATATTCTGAATTATCTTATATAAAATTCAGAATATCGTTGTATGTAAGGGTAAGAATACGCCCAACAAGTGAAAAATGAATATAAATGCAGCTCCATAATTATAAGAGCATAGCAGCTATGAAAATGAAATATCTCAGAAGGATTTCTGAAAAGACCAAAATGGATAGATATGGAAATGCAGTAATAAGGCAACATATAAATCAAAAATCTCTACTGGAAAAATGTACAGGATATAATCAGAATGGTATTTAACTAAGAGTATAATAGAAGCAAGAAGAAGAAAGAAAAGAAGCAAACCAAAGAAAACTGGAAAGATAGAATAAATGAAATCGGAGAAAAAAGAGGAAAAACAATTGAAGGGGGTGAGAGTAATGAATGCAGACCGGAAAAACTGGAAGGAACTTGAATCAAAAAACATTAAAACAATCAATTCGATGATAAAAGGTACAAGGATTAACGGAAGAAAGAGAAGATATTCACGCTAATAAAGAAACTATTAAAGGGAACAAAAAGGTAAAAATTTTACAACTGGAACTAGATGCAAACTTCTGGGGGGACAACTGAGCAGTGAAAACTAGAATATTCATTACTTAAACAGTGTTACACAATGCCGTTGAATGTATAAAATAATACTCTCTAATAAAAACTGTTTTTGTCCTGATAGCGGAGAGTGAAGACGACATACAGAGGATACTGCATCATTTCAACATGATGGCTAAAAAGTTCATCATGAAAATATCGCCACCAAAAAAGAACCAATAAGATACAGACTTAGATTTGACCAGAAATTAATCACATTTTCTGGCAGTATGTAGGTATACGAAAAAACAGCAAGGAAACAAAAGAAGCTATACCAAAAGTTCAACCAGAAAAGTAAAATATAGAGCAAAATATTTTAGTCATACTCGACGCTTCTCAGATAAAATTAATAAAATTTTAGCGCATGAAGAAGCTGCTTAAGGGCTTTAAAAACAAAAGAAAAAGATAAAGCAGTAGAACCAAGTGGCAAAAACAAACATAAAAATGTTGACTTACAGGTTTGTGTAAGAAAATTATGGAAGTGGCTTAAATGCCAGACGAATGCAGAAGAAGTATTCTACAAAACAAAAGGGTTATTCAATAATGCACAAACTACAAGGCCCAGAAGGCCACAAGAAGAAGTTATAAGAATAACTATTACAAAATCGAAGTCACCAAAAATCGTCTGTAATAGTTGCTGTACATTCAAAGATCAGTTCAATAAATTAACTGATTTAATTTCTAAGTTGTCAGATAGATTCACATCGATTAAGGATCGTCTCGAGGCCTTGTAACAACCTTCTCAAACTAACTCAATGGAGTTCGAGGATTGTGTACAAGAAGCAAATATTCGTTATTAGTTTCCATCCACGTTTTTCGTATTGGAAAGGATAACAATAGTAATAAGCCTAGGCCATTAAAGGGTCAATTTACAGATAATGATAGTCCATTATTTATGTTGCGCAATAAGATGAGGTTGTTAAGAACCCAATTTTCTAGAGTTCATATGAAGGATGACATAACTAAATATCAAATAAACTATTTGAATAAAGTGCGAGAGGAACTTGAAAAACGTAAAGTACTTAACAAGGAAGTAACAATAAAGTATATTAATAAAGTTCCAACTATTATTAGTACTAACCAGAAAATTCCGCAAAAAACGAATAAAGTTGACAACAATCTTCTAATTCCGGTATTCATATTTCCGATATACATCTTTTTGGGATGAAGTTCCTCTCAAATCGGTACAGGAAGTTAATGATTTTGGTGTTACGGTCAACCAAAGACGACAAACCCGAAATGAAGTCTGTTAACAATCGATGGTTAAGCATTTGTGAGTTATTTAGCTAATATCTTCAAGGAACAAATAAAACTCTTGTCGATGCAGAAGCAAAGACGTTTGGTTTCATTAACCATATTGAGTTATGCAGAAACATACTAAAAACCAAAACTTTGAATAGTTTCATTGGCTCTAAAAATGTGAAGTGCCTAGCTGATACCGCTTTACTTGTTATTGTCAATCATCTGAATATTTTATCAGCTGATCTAAAAGAAAGATTTTCTGGTTTAAAAGAAATTGAGTTTCCAACATGGATGATACAGCCAATGTTAATGGTTTGTCTAATTTATCAAATATGCAGTATCAAGAAAAACTTACAGAATTGCAAAATGATGAGTCATTTAAAACTGTATTTAATATAAAGGAGCGATGGCATGGCTTTGTGAGGAAACAGAAATCAAATACCCAAAATCAACCAAATGTGCAGGAAAACTATTGCTGCCCTTTTTATCTTCATATTTAGCTGAAAATGGATTTAGTACTGTAAATTATTTACTGGCAAAAAAATAAATAAATCGGCTAAATATAGCACAACGTGGACACTTGAGACTGAAGCTAACCCAATTGGAACCTATTAACCCTTTCAGTCATGTTGGGTATAATTGTACCGATTATTTTGAATGCATATATAATTCTAGAGGAATATGTAACTTAAATCCTTGTTCGTAAGAGGTGCAGTGCAATGTTGACATTTTTCAAATATAGAAGTACAGCAAACAAACAAACAAACAAACAAACAAACAAACAAACAAATTATAGAAAAGAAAATTGTGACAAATAGAGAGTTACATATGACTTTTGTAGATCTTGAGAAGGCATATGACACAGTCCCGCTAAATAAACTATGGGAAGTCCTGGGCACATCAAACATACATCAAACATTGGTTAGTGCTCTCAAAGATCTATATTATGGTTCAAACTCCCAAATGAAATTCGGAAACCTCTTAGCTGAAAAATTTGCAGTTACTAAGGGTCTCAGACAAGGATGTTGTATCTCTCTTACTCTATTTAAGATTTATATCTCTGCAGCTCTGAAACAATGGAAAAGGAAAGTCAAAGGAATGGGTATACAATTGAACGATCAGGATTACATATATACTTTACAGTTTGCAGATGATCAGGTGGTGATCTCAAATGACAAAGATGACATGGAATACATGCTTAGAAAACTAATTAAAGAATACCAGAAATGGGGATTAAATATCAATTTAGAAAAGACAAAATACCTCTCAATTGGAGCTGAAGCAGAACAACTCGATATCGATGACAATCAAAAAATAAATCCATGCAACGAATATAAATACCTGGGCGTCATCTTCGACCGTAGTGGAAAAGACGAACGAGAAATAGAACATCGAATTGTACAAGCACGAAGAGCTATAGCATGTTTGAACGGAATTCTATGGAGTAAAGAAATATCGAAGAAAAGAAAATGGAACATCTATGAGACAATGGTTAAAACTAGCCTACTTTATGGAGCTGAGACATGGAGAATAACCGAAAAATATAAGAAAAAGGTCGAAGCCATGGAAATGGATGCCATCAGAAGATCGATGAGAATATCAAGAGCCGACAGAATACGGAATGAAGTGATAAAACAACAAATGGGTATAGAGGGCACTATAGTTGAGGATATTGAGAGAAAACAGCTCATATGATATGGGCATGTGAGCCGAATGGGGGACGAAAGATTGCCTAAAAAAACGATGATGTGGCAACCCCCAGAGAAGAGGAAACGAGGAAGACCACCACAGAGCTGGAACCTGGGAGTTAGGAAAGCGATTAGCTCTCGAAATCTGGACGAAAACCTAACTCAAGACAGAATACAGTGGCGTTTGGGAGTCGGACAACGTCGTAAGACATAAAAAACCGAATATATATATATATATATATATATATATATATATATATATATATATATATATATATATATATATATATATATATATATATATATATATATATATATAGAAGTACAGCTCAAATTCGATGAACATAATTGCATTAAATAACTAAGTGTTATTTTTATTTTCGGAGTAAAATGCCTCCAATAAAATATTTAACGGATGAGGAACTACTAGAAGAGCTAGAAAAACTGTCCGACATAGAGGGATGTGTTAGTGATGATAGTGACTGCGAAGAAGAAATACAAATAAGACAGAGAAATCTCCATATGATAGATGATGTCTCAGAAAATCAAACCGAAGGAGAGGATGAAGAAGAGGATAATGAGGAAGAAAATGATGAACAGGGTGAAAACGATGGTAACTATAATAGCTTCATAATTTTAAAAACATATGTAAAATGGTTACAGAATGTTCAATATGTAACACGATAATTGCCTAATACAATAACCCAGGTGTTTAATGAAAACTGTTTTGAGGAATATCCAGTTACATATTTTATAGGATATTTCCCCGAAAGTTTATTTGAAAATTTCGTTCAATACACGAATACATATACTTTTCAAACTGGAATTGATAAATTTTTACCATGTAACATGCACGAAATAAAATCGTTTTTTGGCCTTAGTATTCTAACAGGCTATCTAAAATTTCCAAGACTCCGAATGTATTGGGACAGATCTTTAAAAATCCATATTTTTCAAGACACAATGACATAGAATCGTTTTTTCACACTTCTCACCCACTTATATTATGTTGACGATCTGGAACCCAGATAGAGCAACGACTAACTATGGAAAGTTCGACCAGTTTTTGAATCTTCCTAAAAATGCCTAAATCATGCCCTTCAAAGGGAGATTGTCCATAAAGCAAACCATCATAAACAAACCCAATCCATGGGGAGTAAAACTGTATTTATTAGGTGGTGAAAGTGCAATGATTTACAATTTTCTAATCTATCAAGGTAGTACCACAGAAATAGAACCTTCTTATTTGAAACATCGATAGGGTGCAGCTATCGTATTGCAATTATCAAAAGTACTTGAACCAATTAAGCACGCATTGTACTGTGACAATTATTTTACGAGCTATAACCTTTTACATAATATATAAGCTATAAGATGCCTTTGAGATGTATATATACAGACGAATGTTGAGAATTCCATAGGTACAAAGAGTTACTAATGTTGAGGTACTTTGTCGCATGTGTAAACAAAAAGAATTACTAAGAATAGTCAAAGAGAGGAAAATGCAATACTTGGGTCATGTGTTGAGAGGCGAAAGATGCGAATTACTTTAAGTTATAATGGAAGGAAAAGTACAGGGCAAAAGATCAGTAGGAAGACGCCAGAACTCGTGGCTGAAAGATCTAAGGAGATGGTTCGACCGCTCATCCGCAGAAATCTTTCGCGCAGCAGTTTCCAAAACTACAATTGCCATTTGGATCGCCAACCTTCGAAAGGAGATGGCGCCATGAAAAGAAGAGAACCTTTTACAAATTCTCAACCATAAATCAATACTTGTTGCTGGTACTGCGAGGATCAATAGATTTTCTAAACCACCTCTAACTGATGTAAAAGATTTTTTAAAAAAAGGTAGAGGATCAACGGAACAAATTATCTTTTCTCATGGAATTGTAGTAACCAGATGGTTAGATAACAAGCCAGTGATAATGGTATACAACTTCGTTGGGGTTGGTACAGAAGATGTTGTAAAACGATGAAATAAAAAAACAAAATGTTTCATTGACGTAAGTCGATCCGAAGTTATACAAAAGTATAATAAGTCCATGCGTGGCATAGATAAAACAGATGCTGTTATTGCATTTTACAGAACAAAAAATCGTTGCAGAAAGTGGACTGTCCAACTAATCTTTCATGAAGTTGACATGGCCCTAACAAACTCTTGGTTACAGTATAAACGAGACATTAGGACTTTAGTAATTCCACTAAAAATATCATGGACCTTCTACACTTTAGGATGAAAGTTGGTGAAGCCCTCATAAAAGTCAACTCTTTCAATAACCAAAAACGGGGAAGACCTTCAAGCGATACATCTAGTCCAGTAGTCGCTGCAAAACGTCAAAACATTGAAATAATACCTCTTACTGAGGTGCAATTTGATAATACTGGACATTTTCCAAAACACCCGCAGCTACCTTTACCTTTAAGATGCAAAAACCCTGGGTGTACAGGAAAATCAAGATGGAAATGTCAGAAGTGCAATGTCCATTTGTGCCTTCAAAAGGAAAGAAATTGCTTTTGTATGTTTCATATGCACTAGTTTTTTAGATTTGTTAAGTACTTTTGGGTACAAAATAACCCATAATAATTTTTTTATATATGCATGCTATTATTTTTAATGTCCAAAAAGTGTTATATGAACTGTTTTAAGTACATTCTAGGCAAAAAATGTTTTTTTGTTTGCTGAAAAAAAGCACATAAGAATTGTAGAAAGACTAAGGTGGGGCATGGCATTAAAAAGGTTGGAAAACACTGTACTAGAAAACTCACACTGAATTGAGTGCGATTCGTCCAGCTGTTCCGCTTAGTTGTCTGACCTACAAATCAATTTATCAAGTGACAACAATATTGGGAAAGAAGTCAGTGAACAACTGGCAAAATCAAGTAGAACAGCAGGATGTCTTACGATACAATACAAAGAAATAAACATCTAAACTTATATAAATGTGTAGTTAGGTCTATTATGGCATATACCTTTGAAACGAGACCAGAAAGTAGCAGAACAGGAGGATATCTGAAAAAACGTGAAATGAAAATCCTATGAAGAACAACACTAATCGACAGATGAAAAAGTAACGACGTCAGAAACACGTTCTGGATAGACAACTTGCAATGACTGGTGCAATTTTGCTAGTTCTATCTAGAAAGAGTGGAAACGATAATACACTGAGTGGCTAAGGTAAAGAAAAATACTGTCCAGATAAAAGTTGAAGAAGAAAATTTCAGAACGCTTAATTTAAGAATATCTATGAATTATAGTTTTATTACAACACAAGTGGACCAAAATGTTCAAAATTCTACATTTTTCATATAAGTACTTTTAACTCTCTATCGATATTTTTAAACATTTTTACAGAGCAGAAAATAACAACAGCTTAATAACTTTCAAATCTTGGATGAATTACTCAAATAAATACTAATTTTTATCTATTTTCTATTAAAACATCAACCATGGAATAGATATTTGTTGTTTAAAGTCTTACAAAAACCACTAATAATAATTCTTACCAGATATATCAAGACTCTACGCAATATCAAAAAAGAAAACCTTATTAAGCCATTCCAAAACCAAAACACGTGCAAACAATTTAAAACCGGCACGTCTACGGTCCACGGGCCAGCATGCGCTGAAATGCTGCTCTGATCTGCACCCGTCGAGATTTAGCACAAAACTGAACAACGAGATGTTGCCTGGACGATGACGACATTGTATTTTGTAAAGAGGAAAAGGATCGGCAAGCGGCGCAACGAAATTTAAGAGGTTTGGTAGTTTCTTTTCCCGACAATTTCTCTCCTCTTCCTGACAATTTAGACGTAAACAATAATTGAAGACCGACGAACCATCCCTCCATTACCGAAAAATGTATTTAACTTTTTTACACGTCCCATTTATAGCTTCAGATAAAAACACAAGTCTCTTTCATAATACTTTCAATAACAAAGCAGTTAATATCAGTCAATATTCTTTTTAATTCGAAACAATCTTTGGAAACATCAGAGAAGTCGCTTCTTCATGGTAAAGTTTGAAACAAATGGTAACAAGTCTTAATATAGAATATATAGGAAAACAAATTCGAAATGATTTACATTAAATAAAAACTTTAATTTAATAAACTATAATTTTTATAATTTAAATCTAATAAAAATAAACTAAAAACAAAATAATTTATTAAATACATAGAACAGAAAAAGATACAGCCCAATTAACGATCAACAATACGTGCACTATGAGAATCTCGTGCACCTTAAATAACTTTTGAACGTATAATTTTTAGGAAAAGCAAAAAAACAAGACAATAAAAATTTGAAGGGGGAGACATTATATCATATTTAAGGTTGCTATGAAATGCACCCTCTCCCCCTCGTATCATCCCTTTAATTGTTTTAATTACTTTCCCCTTTTTTATTTTTTTGGATTCTCCTGTTTGTACTGATTTCAAAAATGTATAATACATTCGGCTGAAAGTGATTAGTTTATAAGACAGAAAATTTTCCTTTTAACAAGATAGTCTCTTGTTAAACTCTTTCACCTTAATTGACTAACAAAATGGGTTGTTGCATAGTTTAAACAGTACTCGTAATAAGTAAACAACAGCATATAAAACCGTCTATATAAGTAAATATCACCAAACTTGAGCAAGTTGATAAAATCGTTTAGCTTGGACAGCAATTAAATTGTAACGCAGAAAGTCACGGCGAAATTAGCTCTAGGATAGAGCAGGCTAGAGCGGCTTTTAGAAGGATGTCCAAGGTGTTATGTAACAAAGACCTAAAATTGACATTGAGGATCCGCCTACTTCGCTGCTACGTATTCTCGGACTTACTTTATGGTGTCGAGTCCTGGACTGTGAATAAAATCGATCTAAATCGCCTTGAGGCTTTCGAAATGTGGTGCTATGGAAGAATTTTGAAAGTTTCCGGGGTGGAGAAGATTCGAAACTCCACAATACTAGAACGTCTCAGCAAGACTACTGAGATCATAAAAAGCATCAAGCAGAAAAATCTGGATTATTTCGGACATGTAATGAGAGGTCCCAAATATAGGTTGCTACAAAATATCATGCAAGGAAAAATAGCAGGCAAACGCAGTCCAGGACGAAGAATAACCTCATGGTTGAAGCACTTGCGAGATTGGTATGGTGTTGATACAAGCATGCTATTTAGGGTGGCAGTGAATAAAATTAAGATAGCTAACGTTCTGAAAGGACATGGTACATGAATAATAAAGTAGTTTAAACTTTTTAAATATTTAACCGTACTAACTGCAGTACCTTCAATAAGCAACAAACAAAACACTTTTTATTAAAGTTTTATCAAAGGTTTTCGATGATATTTGGACATTCATTGTAATCGGTTAATAGCCAATGACAATTTGTTATAACTTCTAACAGACTATTTTGATACGTGTGCAATTTGATCGCTGAGAGAAAAATACTAAGGAAAGTATATGGCCCGGTACAAGAGGAAGATGGCACATGGAGAATCAGGAGAAACGACGAGGTTAATGAGTTAAATGAAGGTTATGACATTGTAAGATTTGTGAAAAGTCAAAGACTGTCATGGCTGGGACATGTGCAGAGACAAAACGATGCAAAAACAACAAAGAAAATGTTACAATGGAAGCCCATAGGAAGGCGAAAAAAAGGAAGGCCCAGAACGAGATGGTTGGATGACGTGGAAGACGACCTGAAAACAATGAACATAAGACAATGGAGAAGAAGGGCACAAGAGAGATCTGAATGGAAGGACATAGCCAGACAGGCAAAGACCCACCCAGGGTTATGATGCCAAAAGAAGAAGAAGAAGCAATTTGATCGCTGAAATGGTTTATCTTCTTCTTCTTCAAGTTCCGCTCCTATTAGAGATTGGAAATCATTCTGGCAATTATAATTTTGTTGGTTACGCGCCTGTTGGTTACGCATTCACGGAGATTGCTTATCCACGAGATTTTACGTCTTCCTACCCTTCTTCCGCCTTTGATTTTACCCTGCATTATATTCCTTAGTAGTTCGTATTTTTTACCTCTCATGATGTGCCCCAAGTATTCCAATTTGTTTTGCGATCCATCCATGACATTTTCGAAATACGTCGGTAACACCACATTTCGAATGCTTCTAGGTTTTTAATGTTGGATTTTTCAAGTGTCCAAGCTTCAACCCTATACAAAAGGGTAGAGAAAATATAACATCGAAGCATTCTTATTCGGTTTAAATGGTTTATACTTTGCAACAAAGAATCGATATTGTAGGTTTATACTACAAAAATAATAATTGTGCAAGAGCTGCTGCTAGAACTTTTAATAAAACACACCACAATAGACATGTAATTCATAAGTATTTGATTGAACTGATGCAGAAATATGAAGCAATAGGGTCAGTTTGCAATAAAATACATAACAGGCAGGGACTTATACATAAAGAAGCCATCCAAGTAGCCATTTTAGGGCAAGTTAACTTAGAGGCTGAGCAATCACAGTCACTGTGAACAATAAGCAGAGCAATCGGTGTTTCATCTTCTACAGCCTTCCGAGTCCTTCATAAAATTAAGTTTCATCCATACAAAATTAAATTAGTACAAGAGGTAAAGGAAAAAA
This sequence comes from Diabrotica undecimpunctata, assembly GCF_040954645.1. NCBI lineage: Eukaryota > Metazoa > Arthropoda > Insecta > Coleoptera > Chrysomelidae > Diabrotica > Diabrotica undecimpunctata. The sequence goes on along the minus strand of NC_092808.1, from coordinate 4,832,938 downwards.
ATTTTGATCGTCGTCTGGAATTATGCGAATTAATGACACAATGATTAAATGGTTAGATGAACAGACATAATTGCCTATACTGGCTGAGAGTGATGCAAATATTATCCGTTAATTTCACACACAACATCCTTAAAGGTTAAATGTATGGTTTGGTATGCTAGGTGATCATATTATCGTACCCTTCTTTTTCACTGGAAACTTAAATGGTGCATCGTATCTGGAGTTACTTAGGAAAGTGGTTGATCGTATAAGAACAATAGTAGAAAAATATGATAACCTTTCCAAAGATTTGGTTGTATCTGTGCGACAATTGTTAAACGAAACTTTTCCCGCTCGTTAGATAGGTAGACGAGGACAGATGATTCATTGGCCACCTAGGTCACCGTATTTAACACCCCTAGACTTTTATGCTATTCGACCAAAATCTCTAGATGATTTTCGACAAAGAATAGAGAATAAATGTCGACAATTAAATGCAGATGTATTAAGCAATGTCAGAGAAGAATTTCAAAACACATTGTACTATTGTATGTAAAAATTAAGGGGAAAATCCCAGTATTTGGCTGTATACTATAGTTAAAAAACTAATATAAAAGTAAAAACTTCAAATTTTTATATTGGTATAGAATTTTTTTATTAAAACTTGTTAAAAGTGTCGTCCAAAAATTAGAAATGCATAATGTTTTCAATCTGAATCAGATCATCCTCAGTGCATTCTGTTAGTACTTGTAGCTAACACAAAAATCAAAGTGGAGACATCAATATGTGGTTTACGTATTATAAATTTAAAATATAATGCGACCCTAGGTTGATGACATTGGTTGTAAATGTTAATACTTAACGAGCAACATGGTTCCTTGCTCGACTGGAACACGTCATGTGGTTTTTGTCAGTTGTCAGATGAGATGATGAGATGTGATATTGCATTGCTTTTATAATTACTTTTGTTATTGTTAGAATTATTGATACTAAAAAACTTTATAAAAACAGAGTTAAATCTAAAATTTACGTAGGTATGCAGAACTTTCTTTCTCCCCTTCATTTTACTCTATCGGGGTGTTGGATTTGGACTAGCTATTTTCATTTCCATTTACCCATCTCTTTCATTCTTTTCTATTTCCTGTCAACTTTTTTCGCCTGTACTACTTGTGGTATCCATTTTTTTTTTGGTCTGCCTCTTTTTCTTTTTACGATGTTCTTTGCTTGTGGAATTTTATTGTAGTTTTGTTGGGTTGCATCCTCATCAGATGCCCATACCAATTCATTTGTCTCTACTATTTTATTCATTATCGGTTCTTGGTTGGCCATTCTCCCAAAAGTCTCGTTATTTGATCTATCCCATTTTGTCTTTTCAACTATCTTTCTTAGGTGTCCCATCTCTATTGCATTTATCTTGTTCTTATGTTTTTACAGAATTATCCAGTCTTCACTTACATAGAGCACAATTGGTATCAATGTTGGGTTACATATTTTTATCCTCGTCTCTCGTGTAAGTTCTCTCTTTGCCAGTATTGGGACTAACGCATAGTATAACTTGTTTAATTTCTTTGCTCTATTAGTTATTTCTCAGTATATCTCTAAGTTGTAACTATTTCCAATTCGGAGTTCTTGCATTTCATCTTTATTTCATTTTCTTCCTCATCTTTTTTGCCGCTGGTTATGATGATCTTACTATTTTCCTCGCTAATTTCCATTTTTAGTTCTTCTATTTGTTCTACCCATATATCCATTAGTTTCTGCATTTTATTCTTGGAATCTGCTATTAGTACTATGTCGTCCGCATACATTAAGGACTCCATTTTTACCGGCTGTAATCTATGGTATCCTATTATTGTCTGTGTTGGTTGCTTCTTAGTCTAATATTTCTTATCAATTCATTCATTACTATTGTGAATAGCAAAGAGCTGCGACTATCTCCTTGTTTAATACTTCTCTTCAGTTAAATTCTTCTGATCTTTCCCCTGTTATTTGTACTCTTCCTTTTACTTCTTTGTAAGTAGGTACTTTCTATAATTCTTATTATTTATTTTCTTCCCTAACCTTCCAATTGGTCATGTCATACCGATGTAATGGAATTGTATTGCAACGTTGTCTATTTGTATTGTATGTCTATGGTATATGTCTATGGTCCGGTGATAGACATATAACACACTGACTGCTGTCATACAGTCGCTTGCCACCAGTGCGATAGAGAAATCATCGTTTTCTCGTATCTCGTTTTCTACGTTATTGAAAAGTGAAAAAAAAATTAAATATGAATATTTTCTTCATTGTAAAAATCCAATTGAGTAGTGTATTCTATTTTTAAATAGTTGACATTTTAAATATTCCTTACTTATTAACTATTATGAGGTTTTGGCAAAGCTGTGTGGTTCTGACGTCGTAAATTTTGAGTGACGTGCATTGATTTTTATATGAAAAATTCTATAGGTGCAACTAATACAAACTAAAACAATTAAAAATCTATCAATATTTGTAGTTAAATCTGTTCAGGAACAAATCAACTATTTACTATTTCTCGTAAAATTTGGTTTACCATTTACCAAATTCTTCAACATTTTTTTATCCCTACACTTGAAAATTCTTTAGAGATAAAGAGATATTATTGTGTGTCTTATAATATGTATATAAAGCATATCTGAAAGATGTCCTGCTACTACTGTAAATACATACACACATAAAATATTATTTTTATAAGCGATTTCTTTCTCTTTCTAGAAAGTGTAGGAAACATGACGTTTTGTTGCGTTATGTACATTTCTGGGACTACCTTGTGTCTGTGTGTAAAATATTAAGTTTACTTGTGGGAAATTCAACGGATAGCTCAAATGTTTTCATGACCCATAAACGTATTTGCGGTGTACAGCAAATATTTCACAAAGGGAATCTTCCAAGGCGTGATTTACATATTTCAAGTATTTTTGTACTGCGTATATACGTCATATATATATATATATATATATATATATATATATATATATATATATATATATATATATATATATATATATATATATATATATATATATATGTGTGTGTGTAAATACTTTTTTCTTTTTGGGTGTGGTAGTCAATAAAAATAGAACTTTGCTAAGGCGTACTATTTATTCTGAATCCAAGCTTTCGGTGGTTTTTTGCCACCTTTATCAAGGTCTACAAAGAAAATTACTATGTTGTAACAATTTGAATGGTGCCAAACAAAGGCTATAAAAAACTATAAAAAACTTACCCGAATGTAAGATTCGTGGCATAAACAACAACGTTAAATAACATATTAATACTGAAGTTGCAACTAAACTTAAAAATGTTACTGTTAAAAAAACACTTTAAAAATTAATAAATACGTTAAAAGTTAAAAACAAAATGAAGGACGACATGTTAAAACAGTCGTCGTTGCAAGCTTGATTTCGGTCACATTTCACGAGCAGAAAGAGAAAGTGGGTGGACAATTATTGTTTAAATGGTTTGAAGAAAATACAAAAAACAACTTTGAAACTAACGTCTCACAAAATACTGTTTATGAATTTTGAGTACTACCAACTGTATTACCAACTTGAAATTAAGCGGGAAATTAAAAATGTTATTTATAACATAAGCAATCGAAAGAAAATAGTATTCAGTAAATAGGTTTAGAAAAAATAATAACTCAAACAAAACAAAACTGAATTAGTAACTGAAGTTTGATCAAAAATATTCAATTAATAATGAGATTTTAAAAAAAGAGAAAAGAAAAAAAGAAAACTCTAAGATGCAAAATAGCTCAGTCAAAAGTCAATATAAAATTGTAAATTTTGCTAAGATTCTGGATCTCAGATCTCTTATTCAGATTGTTATTATCACTCTTGCTGATATGTACCATCTCTAAGAAAGTTCTTTTAAATTTATTTTTCTCTCTGGCTAATATTTTTACATTGTTGAAATCTATCTTATGGTCTAGATCGATAGTATGCTCTGCCAAAGCACAAGTAGGTTTGTTTAATCTACAGCCGTATCATCTAGCCGTATCATTTCTCATAAGAGTGATTGTAAGAGAGAACATGTCGTCCTTCATTTTGTTTTTATCTGTTAACGTATTTATTAATTTTTAAAGTGTTTTTTTAACAGTAACATTTTTAAGTTTAGTTGCAACTTCAGTATTATTATGTTATTTAACGTTGTTGTTTATGCCACGAATCTTACATTCGGGTAAGTTTTTTATAGTTTTTTATAGCCTTTTTTTTGGCACCATTCAAACTGTTACAACATAGTAATTTTCTTTGTAGACCTTGATAAAGGTGGCAAAAAAACACCGAAAGCTTGGATTCAGAATAAATAGTACGCCTTAGCAAAGCTCCATTTTTTATTGACTCCCACACCCAAAAAGAAAAAAGTATTTACATATATTTTTTCCAAACTGGTCAAAAAACTTTGGACTACTTTTATATATATATATATATATATATATATATATATATATATATATATATATATATATATATATATATATATATATATATGTCTTTGTTTTAATTTTTGATCAAATAATATTTAATTGCTCAGGGTTCTTTACTACACAATAAAATTTATTTTACTTTCAATTCGTCGCTTCCTGGATGCTGGCTTTCTTTAGGATAGACAAAGGGAATAAATATTATAACACAATTTATAACCTTTTAAAACAATCACCATTTATTTCAATACCATATAAAAATTGTATACACTGAATTATCTATTGCTCAGAAAAAAAGAAAACTTAACTCTGTTATTTCCCTTTTAAAACCAATTTATTTAATTTGCTGCAGATTGGTTCTCATTAAATTTCTTAAAAAATAAACAAAATTTCTTATATGGTAATTTTCTGACTTACGAATTCAATTCTTTTTTATTAAATGTTTTATGATATGAGTTTAAATAAAATATATGGGGTACATACAACGCTTATTTCACAAACAAATTGACTGACCATTTTTTATCTTCTTTTTGCGATGTCTCCCAACGGATACTAACTTAGTCTCTGGATTGTGTTCCCGAAATACTGTAAAATTTTCCAAATCACGTGTGGCTCTGCTTCCTCAATCCAAAAACTGTTACACAAAAAACAGCACTCTTTCAGTTTCTCTCCAAATTAAAAAAAAATTACCTCCGACTCGTTTCACAATAATAATGGGACTCTTTCAGCAAATTGCGTCTCCCCCCTCTAATGGCTATCTTGTACAAACTTTATATAACTTGTTTCCTTTTCTTACAGATTTAGGAGTCTAAGGAAATTGAGATTCTCGACCTGGGTCTCGATTCATCTACAACTATTCTGCTCACCAACTTAAACTCACACACAAAAACTTATACTTCTTTTTCACACACTGTTCTCAAACTTAACTTCTTGTTCTGGCTGTTTAAAACACAATAATGGTTCCACACACTGTTCTTAAAGTGGACTTCTCGTCCTCGATTTTAAAAACACAATAATGCAAATCTCCTGGTTCAATTTTCAAGTCGACTGTCCTATTCTCCTCCCCTAGTACTTTTCAGCCAATCAACATTCATTTATACAAACTCATCCCACTACCAAACTTTAAATTTTCCTAATTTTAAACTTCAAGAAATCAAGCGTGTTTACTGTAATTGGTTTTTCCCCCAATTAACAGGACATGATATTGACTAAGCTTTCTTTTGTTTTGCTACAGGCAAATGCCTCTTTGTAAAAGATAACATCTATTTATAACATTACCTTTACCATACAATCCATTACATATCTAACACTTATTACAACTAAAACGTTATATTTATAAATTTTTAACCTATACAGGGTCTTGAATATTTATCATCTCATGGTATTTTTAAAATAAAATTTATTTTATTTTCTATCTGTTTTAGAATCATAATAAGATATATATATATATATATATATATATATAGTATACTCCCTCTATAACGAACACGGTTATTACGAGGTTTCGCTTATAACGAGGTAAATTAGATGTCCCGTTTTTTGCCCGGCCGTGGCTATAAATAAATACCCTTTTAACTGCCGCCCGCAATAAACTTCTTCTGTTTAATCTACCGACCGATATTGTGTTGTCGGAAATTTACAATTTATGATTCACAAGTGTCAGTGTAGGGGGTTGACCATTCGCGACAAATAATAAGAAGGTCCTAATAGACAAGATGTGGAAAGTGCTTTAATCGTTGTAAGAAACTTTATTCAAAGACAAAACGTGAATGAAAAAGCATACAACTGATTGGCGCAGGGTTTTGGCGCATGGGTTGACGCGAACATTTCTGACAGTAGGGTTTTGGTTGATGGATGGAGCGGATGGTATTTTCAGTAATGCTTTGATAGGTGATCAGTGAAGTAGTGTCTGAGGACTTGGGAGACTGAGACCGCGGAAGCCCTGAAGAAGACATCGAAGAGGATGTTGAAAGGTCGGCACAATGATAATAAACGCGGTTCAACCCGGAAGACTGGTGAGGTTAATTCCTCTAATAGTATTAATATTACCTATGCTGAAAGACCTTAATACAAAAATAGGGATACAAGCCACGTTAAACGAGCAGGTAACTGCGACTAGAGACGAATCGAAGAAGAAAAAACGATCAAACAGATTACAGAAATAATTCAAAATGTAAAGGAAAAACTCTAAAAGGCAGATAAAATAATAAAGAAAAAATCATTGATGACAGATGAGATCCTGAAGCTGATGGACGAAAGAAGAAAAGCCACAAATGATCCAGACATATTTAAAACCATAAATATAACAAGTGATTGTAACATTTCTCTATGTGTAAAAATATTGAATTAATATTGAATAAGTAATAAAAATTGATATTAAATGCACGTGGCTACGAAACAATTAGCAATCAAGTGGCAGAACTCTCCCCTATATCTCATTCGAAATCGGAAACCTCTTAAACTTTCCATTTTTCGATTACACGTGACGGTTAAATTAAAAGAAAATGAATACTCTGCTCGTCAAGCCCCGCATTTTCCCTCATTTCTTGGTTCTTGCGTATTAATTCGAGTGGAAATAAATTCTTTCGCAAATTTTATTTGGATATGCACGCCTTGTTAAATTATTCCGATGTATTGAATTGCAGCATAAAGAATTTCCGGATGAGCTGATTCAGTTCTAACTAAAAAGCCTCTGCCGTTCAAGGAAAACGAAAGCATGTATATAGATTTGGAATCACAAGAAATTGATTTACTATACGGGGGTCGAGGGTCGCGATTTCTTACAGTGAAATTAATTTCGCGTGATTAATTATATATCACCATTGCCACTTTTGCTGAGCTGCTGTCAGTCAACAGCTTCAAACATAGCGATTGTTAATACATTATTTCGAAAGAAGAAAGTCAACTCATCACAGTCATTATGATGGACAAAGTTAAAGTCAAGTATAGACTATTTCGTGACCGAAAAAGAAGATATACAGATTGAACGAATTTAAAACGGAACATACAATTTAATATATGTCTGTTTGAACTGCATTTGAAATAGTGGACTAATATAAAACTTGGACAAAAATAAATCCATACCCGGTGATAGACATTGTATAAAATATCGTTCAACTATCTGTCTTCTTTAAAGGAAAGAGGAGCTTGCCTAATAGTCGGAGAGATAGAGCCGAAATTTTGAACTGATCAGTAATATGACATTTCTCTATTGGAATATATTCATTGTAACTGGGTTAAGACTTCGCCTTACAGGCGGACGCCCCTCGTGGTACAGGGGGTGGCTATACAGGGATGAAGTTGTAATTTTTTTCGGAAAAATTAACGATCGATAATATGGCTGAAAATTTCTTGGTATAACTAGACGAAATCCCAAAGGGCGGACGCGAGAGTGGATACATAAGGGGTGGCGGACAGGGATGAAATTGCAATTTTTTGGGGAAAAATTAACGATAAGTAATATGTCCGCCATTTTCATGGCTCATTATTTAGCCCCTAAAAACTCTAAATCCAAAAGAGCGGACAGCTGGGTTGGTACAGAGAGCCATAAAACGGGGTCAAATGTACCACTTGCCTGCGCATTTTCGGTCTCGGTAACAATTTTCAAACTGATTTTATTATGATATTTTTATACCGATTGATTTGAAAATTTGTATGCTCACTTCTGTTACTATTCTGAAAAGCGTCAAGTAGAGTTTGCCTCAAAATTTTCCAAAAAAATTTCCGTAAATGAAAATTTTCGTAATTTTTTGAGGTAAAATCTAATTTGTAGAATCCTTTCGATTTTCTGTCAGTTATACCATGAATTTTTCCAAAAATTTTTAAACGATTTTTCCGATAAGAAAAAAAAATTTAGAAAAACTTCACTCTCACTGATGTCATCACATTCATCATCTTCGTCACTTTCACTTTCAATAATATCACATTCATTATCTGCTTCATTTTCAATCACTACTTCTCGAATTGATTCTGGCATCTGAGGTCCACTAAACCATTTGAATTTATATGTTTCATCTTCAAACTCCCAACCATGTTCTTCAACAATCAATTCTGTTGGTACTTTTTTATGAGCATTTGTCCAAATATTTGAAATATAATGGACTCGCAGTAGATGTTGGTGTAATTCATCTTGACATGGTGGTAAGCTTGAAGCATTGAAATTTTTTTTTTTAAAGGCTCGTTCATATCATGCAACTTATACTGCCGGTTAAATAGTGAAAATCTGACATCGTTTACTTTTCTTTTTGGAATTGTTCTCGTCAGTCCTGTTCCATATAAGTGACATATGAAAGTTTCTAAGGTTTCAAAAACTTCATTACAATCGAAGTCAGTTTCACCAAGTTGGATAAAAGCATCTTGATACTTATTACATTTAGCGCATGCGTCTAGAATTACTGATCTAAATGGAACGCGCATCATTATTATTTTAAAATTTTAAAATAATAATGATGCAAAATTAATGTCCAAACAGAATTTGTAAAATTATAATTAACTAATGAAAAAAAAAATTCAATTAATTTGAAAGTTAAAAAAAATATTGAAAATATCTAAGTACAAAGTAAATTTCAAAACTTAAAAAATTGATAATCCCACTATTAAATTGATTTTTATTAATAATTATTTGTAAAATGTAAAAGGAATTCTACAAATTGAATTTTACCTATTGATAAATAGAAATAATATATTTTGTATTTGATTATTAATGTAATAATAAATCAAATTTTTCTTATATCTGAACAACCATTATTTATGCAATATAAATTTAAAAACCTTTTTATTGTAATAAAAAATAAGTAAAAATACTATTTGTTATACCAAAAATATTTAATAGTTAACATAAAATTACTTTAATTTAATAAAATATCAAATATCAAACATTTATTCAATTAAAAATTAATTCGTAAAATATTTATATTTAAGAAAAAAATGTGATTTGTAAAGTAAATCTAAATAAATAGTTTGAAAAAAAAAACATTATCATAATATCATTTTAAAACTACAAAATATTCTATAAAAGATTCAGACGATGACGTAGAGTTTTATCAAATGTTTTAGAAAAGTTTTTCTAATTTTTTTTTCTTATCGGAAAAATCGTTTGAAAATTTTTGGAAAAAAATCATGGTATAACTTACAGAAAATCGAAAGGATTCTATAAATTAGATTTTACCTCAAAAAATTACGAAAATCTTCATTTACGGAAATTTTTTTGGAAAATTTTGAGGAAAACTCTACTTGACGCTTCTCAGAATAGTAACAGAAGTGAGCATACAAATTTTCAAATCAATCGGTATAAAAATATCATAATAAAATATCAGTTTGAAAATTGTTACCGAGACCTAAAATGCGCAGGCAAGTGGTACATTTGACCCCGTTTTATGGCTCTCTGTACCAACCCAGCTGTCCGCCCTTTTGGATTTAGAGTTTTTAGGGGCTAAATAATGAGCCATGAAAATGGCGGACATATTACTTATCGTTAATTTTTCCCCAAAAAATTGCAATTTCACCCCTGTCCGCCACCCCTTATGTATCCACTCTCGCGTCCGCCCTTTGGGATTTCGTCTGGTTATACCAAGATCTTACTCTGAGCAAATTTTCAGCCATATTATCGATCGTTAATTTTTCTGAAAAAAATTACAACTTCATCCCTGTATAGCCACCCCCTGTACCACGAGGGGCGTCCGCCTGTAAGGCAAAGTCTTAACCCAGTTACAATGGATATATTCCAATAGAGAAATGTCATATTACTGATCAGTTCAAAATTTCGGCTCTATCTCTTGGACTATAAGGAAGCGATAAGTGGTTTGACAGCATAACAACTGCTTGTGTAGTCTAGTTTTCACAGTGATTCTAGGCAACCTATTTGGGTGGAGTTTTGACTTGTTCTTGAATGAATTCAGAATCCAGCAGCCCGCTGAAGTATTGGATTTTTATAATATAATTATTTGACAACCTTTTGTTGGCCAACCACCTAGAGCGGAGTTGAGCCGAAATACATTGATTTCGTATGTTCCGTTTTAAATTCGTTCAATCTGTATGTTAATGTAAAGACTGCAGGTAAGAGTCCATGAAACTATACGTCAACCTACATAAGTTGTTTGTGGTGGATAGTGAAGTAGTGGTGAAGAGGGCACTTTTGAACGTTTTTTCTTTTTTAGTGTATTATGACTTACTTTGCCTAAAATTATTTATTTTAGGTATCGAAAACACCATTAGCACATCTAATAATGTATTATTGTTTATCAAACTTACCAAGAAATTATCTGAACATACAAAAAAAAAACTTTACATATCATAAGAAAAATGTTTAAAAGTTCCCCTAATAGGGGTAGCTTTGAATTAAGAAGGGGCGCATTTGAATGACCTGAAAATACTTTAAAAAATCGGTTGTAAAGTCGGTTTTACGGGCGAAGATTTTACGTGACAACGTCTTTTTCTCGGTAGAATATTTATTGATATGAATATTATTAAATTGCACAATAGGAACAAGGAATTGAATGAAAATAAAAATTGCAAAAATTTTAACTATAGAAATATATTTTGTTTACTAAAACATTGTACATGTAAACTCAGTTTCTCAACTTTTGTGTCAATCTAACAATTAATCAATCAATCATAGTTTACGATAATAAAATATTAGTGTACAATTATTTACCTTTATTGTTGTAGTTGTTGTAAATGACGAATCTAAGCACTCCACATTTTCACTACAGACACAGCTGACGATACTTTAACCACACGTGTGAACTTGTATTATGACGCTTTCTCGGTTTTCCAACGCCAAGAACGCTCGAGAAAGACAGAGACACAAGCACGCACCGATTCAACGCGCCTAATTCTCTAATGCTGCGCGCGCAGCGGACCGATCATGTTTGAGTGGGAGAGAGACGCAAGGCATTCGCCGGTCCGGCGGGCCTCTCTCTCGTTCGGTGACTCATCGTAACAGACGTGAGCGGGCGTTACACTTTTTCATGAGTGACTCCGAGCCACAACCTAATTTAAGACGTTGTCACGTCAAAAACAAACCAAAAAATATAGTTTATTATTGAAAGGACAATATTTACCATCTAAAATGTTTGTGCAATCTTCATATCCAAAATTATATATTACTTGTAAGCCTATAAAATTTGTCTTGTGTTGTGTTAAAAGATATTAATATTTTTGATTTTCATTTTTAAGTACACTTTTCGAAATTCTTTCAACAATATACTTTTTATTTTTATCTTATTTTTTCATTATTTTATGAAATATAGCCCAATATAAGAAAAATCGACCATGTTGATTTTTTTTTTTCAAAATAAAGGTACTTTAAGATTTTAAACTTTTTTTTATTTATTAATAGACAGTTTCGGCTATCTATTCAAAAATTTTCGTCTTTGATTTTTTTTTGCTTTGACAAAATTTTATATTCATTGATCAGGCTACTAATTCCAAAACAATTTTATTTTACAAGACTCATATTTCGTTATAACAAATTTATAAAAAGATTATTTATAATTGATGCTAGCATTCTGTTATTTTCATTTACACAGACGTCATCATTTTCTAATACATTATTTTCATGCAACTCTTCATTAATATGCACCGGATTTACGATAATAGCCTGGGAAGTTAGGTTAGGTTAGGGATACCTAAAGATAAAATATGGAATCTACGTTTCCACACTCCATAGGATCTTTTTACACAGTTTCTATTTCGGATTTGTGACTCGTTAAATAAAATTTTTGCAGGTTCATTTGGAGCTGCTAGAGGTGTTATCAAATAATTTTTAATACCATATCCACTGTCGCCCCAGAACCAGAACAAACATCAGATTCTGACTCATCTAATATGCCAGATACTGAAATTAAAAATCAAATTAAAGGTGTCAACGTCTGTAGAAAGCGTAAAATGATGCGTAAAGAAAAAAAAGGTAGAAAGCGTGTAAGAAATACAAGTGGGTGGCTTGATGTGAAGGCTACGAAGGATCTAAACGTAGGCATCGAACACACAAACCGTAAGGGTCAACTTATTCCTGCCAGACAGATGAAGAATCCATGCAAAGAAGCCTGTAGAAATAAATGTCGAGAGAAAATAAGTGAGGAAAATAGGAAGATATTGTTTAAAGAATTTTGGAAAATTGGTGATCACACTAGACAATGGGATTACATAGCAAGATACGTTAAGAAACAGGATAAAGAGCAAGTGAGAAAAACAGACGGCAAATCAAGACGAAATTTCTCTAGAAAATATTTGCTCGCTCTTAACAACGACGACATACCGGATGCAAAGCTATGTTTCTCAATACTTATGGAATATCCGAACAGTGGATAACAACCGCTTTAAGTAAAATTGGAAACAGTGGATCCCTTGAGGCAGATAGAAGAGAGAAACACGCTACAAGACCAAATAAAATTGATGAAAGCATCTTAAACCCGATACGACATCACATTCAACTTTTTCCTGTGGTGCCTCCCCACTACACCAGACAAAAGTGAACAAAAATGTACTTGGAGGGTCTTAAAGTTGGAATAATGCATCGATTGTACTTAAAATACATGCAAGAGAAAAATGTTGTAGAAGTAGGCACTTTAAGACAATACAGGGAAATTATTAATGTCGAGTTCAATCTTGCATTTTTTAAATCAAAAAAGGACCAATGCAGCCTCTGTACAGCCTATCCACCAGCTAGTCCAACATTTCTAATAAAATAGCTGCCAGATCTTTAAAGGAGGCGGCGATCAATGATAAGTCAGTTTATGCCGCTTGTTTCGATTTACAGAAAGTCCTCGTAACGCCCCAATCTGCTGTGAGCGACTTTAATTTACAAGAGTAAACTCGCCACATATAATTTTACAATTTATGATATGGAAAATAACAAAGGCTATTGTTATGTGTGGCACGAGGTTCTTTCTAAAAGAGGGCCAAACGAAATAAACAGTTGCATTTTGCATTTTTTAAATCATCAAAAAGAAATCGAAGTAAAAAAGGTTATTCTTTAATAACTGTGGCGGACAAAAACACAACCGTTTTATTTTCTCACTATTTTCTTATGCTTCTATCAATCTCAATATTCAAATAGTTCATCGATTCCTAGAAGCAGGGCATATACAAAACGAAGGAGACAGCATGCATGCTGTTATTGAAATTGCCAAAAAGCGGCAATCAGCAATATACACCCCTGATCAATGGATCATGTTGATTCGCCTGGCAAAAGTGTCTGGAAAACCATACATTGTAGAAGAAATGGCACAAAGCGACTTTTTTAGTTTAAAACAAAATGTGAAATTAGAAAATTGAGACAAAGATAATGATGGAGAAAAGCTAAAGATAGGCAAGATTAAAGAAGTGCACTTTTTATGAGATATGCCTCATAAAATGAAGTTCAAATATGACTATGCCGATGAGCTGACAATAATAACTTTAAAAAAGATTAAAAGAAATACAATAAAAAACGATAATTCTAAAAAATTATGTACCTCGACTGTATACAAGATTGCTTCCAATAAATGAGAAAAAATTGAATGGTTTACTTGATTTATGTAAACCCAGAGGAAACAGTCTTCCTAGTATTCCTGAGGTTTACCGTTAGTTTTATTTTTCCCTTAAAGCCGAGAATGCGACGAAAATGCAAAAGGGACAGAATATTAAAACTAGTAAAAATATGGAAGCAGAAAGTGGCAACAATAAAGAATATGAACAAGATTCTAATTTTAGTTATTCCGATTAGTTCTAGAAATGGTTTTTATTAATATTTATTAAACAGTAATGTTTTCTTTCAATAAATCTGTTACTAATTCTAGAGTAAGTGTTTCTTTTTTCCTTAAATGCTTCGACGAAAACTATAGTAAATCTTCAAAATTTAGCAGAAAAACAAGTTTTTTTGTTATGTTTAATTTGTGAAATTCCTTAAAACCCTTTATATAATAATATATAAGAAATTTAAGTGTGTAAGCCGTATTTCTTCCAAAAATAACGCCATTTCTTAGAGCGAAATCTGCGAAAAATTTTCAAACGTGATTATCTCAGTTCAACCAAAAGTGAGTTACAATAGTTTTCGTTGTATGGGTCGAAATGTTACAAACGCACCACTGATTAGCGGTTAGTATAGTGTTCTGGTCCTGGTCTGTTGTATATAATTAGGAGACGGGACGAGACCATAAGATCGTTTTTAATAGGTTTCAAAGGCTTATTTTGTGATACCGTATGGTATCACTGAGCGGTAATGGGTTAAAAACATGTTAAAAATATAGATCTAATTAGCTTTAGATTGAAAATGTCAAGTCCTATCGTGGATGGTAACAGAGATTTTTAATATGATTTAGTATCAGTGCCTTACTCGCAAATTAATTTATTTTATACAATATTCAATAAATTTTTAAACTAAAAAAGGCATTCATTACTTTAATAAATCGTCTTTTCAAGTTTAAATAATACTATAATATTGCGTATGAGATATGTTATTACTATCCTGAGTAAAAGAATATTGTCGAAGACATCCCTGGAAGGTATACAAGAAGAATTGTTCTGTGCCTTGCCAAGGAATATAAGACAGACGAAAAGTTTTTCCATAAAATGAAATGCGGTTAGTGAAGCGTTCAAATGCTCGTCAACGATACGCTTTTTATCTTTTTCTAAAGTCAGCCACCAGTTTTCCTGAAGAAGTTTCACAGACTTCCGCCGCATGCCGCTACCACTTTTTTTAACTTAATACGCCCCTTCCTAATCCTGTTATACCATTTCCAAATATGTTTTAACTTTTTTGAAAATACATTGTTCTCACGGTGTTGTTTTGATGTTCCAATTCTGTTAAAAGAGGGTAAAAGTGGGGTAATGTGACATTTATTGAGGGTATTGAAAATATATGTCAACGACAACTTTTTTAGATAATACGAGGAATCTGAGAAAAAATGGTATTCAACACTATATTGCTGAATTTTAAATATGGATACTCAAAAATTATTTCTTGTTTTGACATAGCTTTAGTGATAATTACTCATACTCATAGGGTACAATACATACATCAATACCCATACACATGGGTATGAGACTCAGTTGTATAGAAAACCAACACATACCAACAGATATTTAAATTTCAAATCAAATCACAATATTAATATTAAAAAGGAAATCATTAAATTTATTATACGATAGAGCCAAAGTTACTTGTTCTAACGAAAATTCGTTCTTGGAGGAAAAAATTTGTTAACATCTGTTTTATTAAAAAATGATTATCCTTTATCGTTTATAAATAAGGAATTTTCAACAATCGACCGAATAGAACAGAACAACTTAGAACGAGATCCTATAGCATACACAAGGAATAATACGAGGAAAATAACAATACCATACATAAAAGGATTATCAGAAAAACTTAAAAGGATAGGAAATAAATTTAACATTTTAACAACATTCAAAACAACAAACACATTGAAATCTATTTTGTCTAAAACCAAACCTAACAATGAACAAGAAAGGACAAAGAATTGCATTTATAAAAACCTTGTGAATGCGATCATTTATATTTAGCTGAAAAATCAAGGCAGGCCATTAAATGTTAGAATAAGTGAACATCAATCTTATATCAAAAAAGAGAATTTGATAGATCTCAAATATGTAAACACGCATGGGATAATGAACATAGGGTTAATTATTTCTTCTTCGCCCATGTTGTCTAGTGGTATTTAAGTATTTTTCAAATGTTCAGAAAAGACCTGAACTTTTTCTTGTTTTGTTCTAGCCCAATTTTTATTAATTTTAATTAATTTGTCAGATTGTAGGTATTGTAGGAGTGATTGTCTTAAAATTCTTGGTTGATTTCCATAGAAAGTAGTTGTCAGATGCAAGATTTTTGATGTTATAGTCGATAGAGTTATTTGTGAAATATTTAATAGCAGCTTGAACTCTGTCTATAAATCTCTATGCAAATTTCTTTTGTCATAAAATGTTAGCATACTGAAAGTTTTCATTCAATATGAGTTTTTATACAACTGCGAGAACCCTTTACCACTATAAAAACATTAATTTGAGTTTACAAAACCTCAATTTATTATTACATATCTCAAGTTTGCTTAGTCAGCGCCTTATGTAAAAACGTAGTTTCAGCATAACACAAAAACACTTTTAAAGAAATAGAATATTACCCAGAGAAATTTGATTAAACTAATATTTGTCTTTCCGAAGTAAAGGTTGGACCTTTCTGTTTAGATAGTCTAGAGAGCACCGTCTAGCGAACTATCGATCTTTTTTTCACGTTCGTCATGGTTTCCAGTATAATTTTATAATGAACAAATATGGTTATTGGTTAATTAGTTAATAGAATGGAATATAAACGGTTAAATGTTTATAATGTAAGTTATTAATGTAAATTATTCTATAGCTCTGTGTGTGTGTCTCTATTTATTTTGTTTATTAATGAGATTGATTTCTCACAGTTAGTACGCCATTAGATCCTATAAAACGTGCCTTACCTGTATGAAATTAATTATTTAAGAAAGGAAAAAGACGTGATCCTACAAACTACAGATTATTGTCGATTAATAGCACTCTTAATAGATTTTTTTGCAAGATAATAAAGAACAGACTTGAAATGGCAACGGCACGAAAACTGAGTAAAGTCAAAATGGTTTTAGATCCGAGATCCGGCAGGTTCTGTGTAGATCTTCTTCTTCTTCTTCTAATGGCGCTACAACCCTTTGTGAGTCTTGGCCTGCTTAACAATGTTCTTCCATTCTGCCCTGTCGGATACTTTCCTTCGCCACTGCCTGATGTTCTTGGTTTTAAGATCCCTCTCTACGTCGTCTATCCATCTTTTACGGGGCCTTCCTCTTGTTCTGTTTCCTTGGGGCTTCCATCTCTGGACTACTTTTACAGCTCGATTATCTGGCATTCTTTCTAGGTGACCAAGCCAGTTTGGTCTTTGTGATTTTACAAATCTGACAATATCTGCGCTCTGCATTAGTTCATCCAGCTCGTGTTTCATTTTAATTCTCCATGAACTATCGCTGCATTGGGTTGGTCCAAATATCTTCCTTAGTATTTTGCGCTCAAATATTCTCAGTTGATTTTCATCAGTGGTTGAGAGGGTCCACGTTTCACATCCATATGTGGCCACTGGTCTAATTACTGTTTTTTAGATTCTCAGCTTAGACTCACGATTCAGTAACTTACTTTTCATTAAGTCTTTGTATGCATAAAAACACTTATTACCGCTAAGAATCCGTGCTTGTATTTCTTGACTGATGTTGTTGTTGTCATTTATTATTGAGCCTAGGTAGGGAAAAGTGGAGGCATATTTGTAGGTATGGTTGTCTACCTTCAGATTCTCATGTTCGTTCGATTTTGTGCACTCCATATATTTTGTTTTGCTTTCATTTATATATAGACCAAACGTAGCAGCTTCTCGTTTCAGTTCTATGACTTTTTCGCTCAATAGTTCTGTGTAGATAATCTCTATATTATACAATAAATAGTAGAAACGACATTTGATAGAAGAAGAAACGCACATTGTCGCCTTTATAAACTTAAAGAAGGCGTATGGTAATGTCAAAATTATGGAAAAGTTTATACGAACTTAAAGTTGAGTAGCTGATATTAATATTATCAATACATTTGCCAGAATTTTAAGTCGAGCTGTCTTCTTTTGGTTTGGATATGTTTCTTTCAAGTAAGACGTTAATCAAGATGGAGGCCAAGGTATCTAGCGTCTGTTACTGTTGGTATTCTTATATTTTCCACTCTTACAGGTGGGCATATGTTGTGACGGTCGGTAAATGTTATTTGAGTTGATTTTTTTTGTTTACTTTTGTTCTCCATTTTGTATACCAATTACTGAGTATGTTCAGGATTTGTGAGACTTGTATGGAATCTTCATTTACAGCTAGTATTTCTATCGCCAGCAAAGGAAGCGATTGTAGTATTATTATTTTTTGGTATATCGGCTGTGTAAAGTGAAAAAAGCAGCGGTCCTTAAGCACCGATGGTAACATCGAACCTAAACATCGATAGTAACGATATATCGAAAAGCAAACATCGATGTTATAGGAATATCGATGTTTTTACAAATGTTGAATAATGCGAGAATAATAAATTAAATAAGTAATATATAAACTTGATTCATCATCATATAACGGGGGTCCTACGCCGATTGCCGATTCAGCCTCCATCTTTTCCTATCTCTCCAATCTCCCTCTTCTAAGCCTCTAGATTGCATTGTTTTTGTAATTTCTCTTCTCCAGGAATTTGGTGGTCTTTCCCTTTTCCTTCTTTCTGGCGGAACATACATTAAGGCTTTCTTTGGCCACCGCTCCTCCTCCATTCTCATCACGTGACCATACCATTGTAATTACCTTCCTTGTATTTTATCTGAAAGAGTATCTCTAATTCCTGTACGGTTTCGTATTTCCTTATTCCTGATTCTTTCCATTCTCGATACTCGACATGACCTTCTAAGATAATCCATTTCCACAACGTCTACTTTACCTTATTCATTCTTTGTCATCGTCCAACATTCGGCACCATATGTGGTAATTGGTTCTACAATTGCTCTGTATACCTACGCGAAGTTTGGTATGCATCTTTATTTTATTAGACCACAGTAATGAATTCAGTATTCGGATGCATAACCGTGATTTACTTGCTAAAAAACGTGGTGTAACTTTGTAACCTTAACCTAATATTAAACAATTAGAAATTATCTCTTAACAGATATCTACCACACAACACAGAACAACCAAATTATTAGAAAAAAAAACAAATAAGTAATATATTAAAATTATAATCCCACATATTGTTTATCAATATTTTGAAAAAATAACAGTTTTGATAGCAGCTTTCCTTTTATCCTGTTTCGTTGCTGGGATTTACAGGGAAACTCCAATAAGCGTGTCATTATATTACTAGCCAGTGAAAGCAGTAATCTATGCTTAATTAAATGGTGTTCGCTGTTTTCATTTAACATCGATGTTAACGAATACCTAAATATCGATGGCAGAACATCGACCATCGAACGTTCAACGTCGATGTTTTTCAATAATCGATGAACATCGAGCATCCCTAGGTTGGATTGTCGATCTATTTTATATTTAGGATTTGAGTAGGAGGAAATAGTTACTGGATAGTTCTATTTTTACTTTGTAAAGCAAACGCTTGTGAGATGTCTAGAAAAATTGCTTCTTCTTCTTAGCCTTCTGTCGTCCATGTTTGGACATAGGCCTCTCCCAACTCCTTCCATCGATCTCTATCCTGAGCAACATATTTCCAATTTGATTCGGCTATTCTTTTAATGTCATCAACCCATCTCATCTGTGGTCTTCCTCTTGGTCGTTTACTTTCGTAAGGTCTCCAATGTTGTATTGTAGTATTCCAACGTTGGTCTTTCTGTCTAGCAGTGTGGCCCGCGAAGCTCCATTTAAGTTTGGCAATTTTTGTTGCTATGTCCTCGACTTTTGTTTTGGATCTTACCCAGTCGTTCCTCTTTTTATCTGACAGTCGTATACCTAACATTGCTCTTTCCATTGTTCTTTCTGTTGTGGCTAGTTTATTCATGTTTGCCTTGGTTAGAGTCCAGGTTTAACATCCATATGTCATGATAGGAAGGATGCATTGGTTGAACACTTTGCTCCTCAAGTATTGGGGTATTTTGCGGTTCTTAAGTATCCAACTAAGTTTTCCAAATCCTGCCCATGCTAGTCTTGCTCTTCTAGTAATTTCCGCACTTTGGTTCTCTTTGTCAAGTCTCAGGATTTGGTCTAGGTAGATATATTGCTGGATTTGTTCTATCTCACTGCCATTTATAATTATACGTCTGAGGTCATCTGTGTTTGTCATTATTTTTGTTTTTTTTTTATATTCATTTTGGACCGACATATTGGGAGCTGGCTGCTAGTTCCTCCATCATAATTTGCAGTTCGTCAGTGAATCTGAGGTGGTTTAACTTGTTGCCAATAACGTTAATGCCATAGGTTGACCAATTTGTAGTTTTGAAGACGTCTTCTAGAGCTAGGTTGAAAAGTTTTGGCGATATTACGTCTCCTTGTCTCACTCCTCTCTTAATGGGGATGGGATTTGTATTTTCGTCTAGTTGTACGATCATAGTTGCATTTTCATATATATTATGTATTAGTTGCCTATATCTCGAATCTATTCTACAATTATTAATAGCTTGTTCTATGGCCCACATCTCGATACTATCAAACGCCTTTTCATAGTCGACGAGGGCAAGAAATACGGGTAGTTGGTATTCATTTGCCTTCTCTATCAATGTTCTCATTGTCAGCAGATGGTCTGATGTACTATATCCTTTGCAGAAGCCAGCCTGTTCAACTGGTTGGTAATTGTCCATTTTGTAGGTTAACCGGTTGTTAATAATTCTCATAAATAGTTTGTATACTTGACTGAGCAATGATATAGGTCTATAATTCTGTGGATCACATTTGTCCCCTTTTTTGTGTAAGAGTATTACTAGACTCTCGTTCCAGTCTTTAGCGATCTTGCTATTATGGAGACATCTATTAAATAGCTCTGTTAGTACAGGGATTGTTAATGTCTTGCTTGTTTTCAAGAGCTCCGCAATTATACCGTCGTGTCTTGGAGCTTTATTATTTTTTAGCTCTTTTAAAGCTCTTTCTATTCCGAATAGAATAGACTAGAAAAATAGCGTTGCAGTATTTCTTTTCTTCAAGACTGCTTACGGTTTTGAGTAGGCTGATGGGTCGATAAGATGTTACTTCATTCGGATCTTTTCCTGGCTTAAGAATCATAATGATTTCAGCAAATTTCTATATTTTAGAAAGTATGATAAATTTAGCATACGGTTAAATATAACTCTTAGCAAAGTAATGGTCTTACGAGGAAGTTGTTTGATTACTTTTGCCGAGTATAAATCATAACCTGAGTTTTTTGACTACTTGAAATGAGTTTTTATTTTGGATTTTCTGATCATCCTCTTCGCTAGACTCTATATCCCAGTTTTCTGAATGTGTAATTGCAAGTTTTACCTTTGTATTTGAGGTCTGCCCTACAGTAGATGAGTTGCTTGGGTTGCAGACATAATGCAGATACTTGTATAACTTTAATTACCAAATCATTCCGATAATAATAAAAGAGCAGTTTTTGCGGGAGGTGCTGAACTTCCCGCGGGAGAAAGCGAAGTCCAGTTCCAAGTCTCGTGCCGCACAGTGGAACAAAGTTCGGGACGGGACGTCCTGCGTTCTTCTCTAAGTATGTTTCATGCTGTAAATGGCCAATATGACCCTGCTATTAGAAAAAAACAAAAACGATGAAAAATCGTTTTTTATTCACACGCAGTTGGGGTTATGTGTTAAAAACATAGAAACATGTCTAAAAGGGGGCATGAGCCGGTTTGAGCATGTTCTGGTCTGAAAATCCCAAGACTAATCGCGCTATCAGAAATAGCAAAAACCTATACCAAAATTCGTTATTTATTGACATGTAGTTGAGTTGATGTGCAAAAAATGGGAGAAAACACGAAAAAAATGGATTTTTTTCAAATTTCAAGAAACTTAAGTTCTTGAAACAGCGATCTATGCAAATACGTAGTTTCTAGAAAACAAGTAATTTGATATTTGACCGTTGACGTATGTTAGTACGAATTAACTTGTTGATGTTAGTGTGCAGACTTTGTTTACAAATTTTGTGAGAAGCGAGTATTAGGTGGCAAGTGAATATTTTATGGTATGCAAGAATTTTTAACAACTATATTACGTTGTATGTATTAAAAAAATTGCCAATTTTAATTTTTAACTGAATTATGACTTAGGTCACACTTACCTCGTTTATATTGCCTACTGGGGTAAATGTGACCACGTCAACTGGGGCAACTGTGAACTTGCAAAACTATCTTTTAATTTTTAATTCTAGATTGAACATGGTGAGAAACTATAAACGGAAGTCGGATCAGATTGGAACTACTAGATATTGTTCGGGAATTTGTTACCATAAAAACTCCATTTAAGAATAACACTTCTGGAAATGAGTTGTTCGGGAGTTTTAAAAAAGTCACCAACTTAGCATAAAAAACCTTAAGCTGTGGAGTACTCAAGAAAAAAAAATAACAGATCCTTTCATCATCCAAAAAATTTTGATATTCTTAAAAAAACTTTAGTTCAGCTAAAATTAGAGGACAAGCCGCAACTCGTGTGGAATATGGACGAAACATCCAGTTCTCACGACCTCAAAAAAACCAAAGTCGTAGGAGCTAAAGGTAAACCAAGTTCCAGAACTACTTCCGGTTTAGGAAGAGAAAACACCACGGTTCTTTCAGTAGTGTCTGCATCAGGGACGAAGGCACCACCACTAATCGTATTCAAGGGAAAAAATATTTAGGATTCCTGGCTAACAGATAACAAGAACTCATTTCCAGTAACTGCTTATGCAGCCAGTTCCAATGTATGGATGGAGAGTGAGGTATTTTTTAATTATTTTAAAAAACGTTTATTCCTGCATTAGGAGAAAATAGGCCGGTACTGTTGATATATGATGGTCATAGTACCCATATTAATATTGAACTAGTGGAATTAGTACGACAAAATGATATCACAATCATCAAAATTCCTCCTCATACCAGTCACCTTCTGCAGCGTTTAGATTTAGCCGTATTTAAGTCTCTAAAAGACGCTTGAGACCAACAACTCGTAACCTGGCAGAGACATAAGACTGGCCTTACAATTCCAAAAAAAGAGTTTTCTCTGACGATAGACACTACATGTAAAAACGTAAGCGTAGAAATGATCAAAAACGGGTTTAGAAAAACTGGTATGTATCCATTTAACCGTCATGTCATACCAGAGAAAAAATACCACCCTGAAAGCCTAAAAAGATGAAAAGAACAAAAGAGTTTAGTAATATGGATGCTATTACCGCCGGCAATATTGATCAGTCGGTAAATAAAGACCAGATTGTGGAAAACCATACAACCAATATTTCTGATGTAACTCCAAGTAGTAGTTCTTCAAAAATAAGTTTTGAGGAGCTGCTATTAAACACTGTTAAACAGACAAATAAGCAAAGTCCTTCGGCCTCAAAAAGAAATAAAGTAGCTGCAGGGGCATAAGTCGTTACTTCCGAAGAAGTTCAGAATAAACTTACAGAAGAAAATAGATTGAAGAACATAAAAGAAATAGAAAAACAAACAAAAGAAGAAGAACCCAGAAAGAAAAAAGAAGCAAAAATTTAAAAACTGAGGAGGATTAAGAAACGAGAAGAAACTTTTAGTAGCTCAGAATCGAAAGAAGATTTGGTAGAATATGTTGACTATGAAGATGATTTAGATCCTGAAATATTTGAAGAAAACGAGCAAATAATTGAGAAAGAAGTGCCACTAGTTGGAGAGTTGGGAAAGACCCAAATCGCACTGGGTATTCGGGTGGTTGTAGAGTACAAATCTAAAAAACATATTAAACATTTTATTGGAAGAATTGATAACAAGATTGAAAACGAATGGAAAATTTGCTTTTTAAGATATAAAAAGAGTAGTAACACCTTTTTTTGGCCTGATATAAAAGACACGGATATGATAGTTGAAGACGATATCGCAAAAACTTTACCATAACCCGTTAAAGACAGAAGGGATCATTTTAATTTTGACGTAAATTCTGTCAGGTTGAACCTTTAAATCTTAAAAAATTTGTAACCTGCTTAAAAATAAATAAATTAAAATTTTTCAAACACTAAAAAATTCATTTTTTCTTGCAATTTTAAATTATTTACACTTGCCCCAAAAATAACACACGCTGTTGTAAATTGACGGGAAAGTGTGAA
This sequence comes from Diabrotica undecimpunctata, assembly GCF_040954645.1. NCBI lineage: Eukaryota > Metazoa > Arthropoda > Insecta > Coleoptera > Chrysomelidae > Diabrotica > Diabrotica undecimpunctata. The sequence continues at coordinate 4,808,754 of NC_092808.1, read as the reverse complement.
CCATGGATACTTAAAAAAAATTTAACATAATCTCCACATCTCATGTTACGAAAGTGCATAAATTTAAGTATATGTAGTAAAGTCCGTAAGCATTCTAGGAAAAAAAATGTCATGACTAAAAACATCTCCTAAATCATGCAAAATATGTCATAAAAATCATCTAACTGAAAACTAGTTCACACTTTGACGGGTTCACCTTAACATAAATATTTTTTCTGCGAATTGGTCAGGAAATTTTTCTTAGAAAAAACCTATTTTTTGCGATAGGTGACCCCTGAGCCACCTAGAGAGTTATACATTTGTCTAAAGAGGTTTTTAAATAGGTAAATCTAAATCCGCTATATTCTTTCCACTGAGGTTATAGGGACTGACCAGTATAGTTGACGCAAATATTTTTAAATTTTCGATTTTAGAATAAGCAATAAGTGGAAATCGAAATGTCAAAAAAACTTATTTTCAATTAAATAGTGGTTCGTTCCCAATAAATGTAGTAATACTTCTAGAAACAAAACAAAAAAGGTGTGAGATAATATTACCTTAAAAATTACTTAATACGTCTTATAAAAGTTTTAAAACAATTACCTTTTAGTTACTTTATATTACAAAGGAATTCCAAAGTTATCCATCAAAATTAGACCTCTTTGGGAGGATCTGTTAGTTCAAATATCGGCGTAAAAAGACAAACGAAAAGTGGAAAACTGGTTCATGCAGTGGCAAAGTTTAAATTGTCAGAGCCGAGGGCAAAATAATATGCATGTAAAGTAGTACAGTGTTTACCGACTGAGACCTTATGCCGAATACCAATGCCTTAAATTGACAATAAAAGACTATGTGATTTACAAAATAAATAGCTTTTGTCTCTCAAATTTTTGAATTATTCAGCAACCTAAACACGGCTGTGACGAAGTTGAAATTTTTATTTTTATTTACGATCTAATTATTGTGTTCTGCCGGATAAATAAAGTAGGACGAAAATATTTTAGCCAAAATGTTTCTTAAAAAATTTCAAGTACGGGATTGCTACGTATTTTTAAACAGACAAAGTTAAGATATTTTTGTGCTTTGTAGCAATTTTCAAATTAATTTGATATAGATCATAAATTCCGAAAATAGTCTAGATCAGCCCGCACATGATATGCTCAATTCTTCTTCTTCAAGTGCCATCTTCGTTCCGAAGGTTGGCGATCATCGGGGGTATACGTATTTTCGAAACTGCTGACCGAAACAATTCGTTGCTGCTACAGCTATATCATTCCCGTAGATTCTTTAGCCAGGAGTTTCGTCTTCTTCCTATGGACCTTTTTCCTGCTATTTTCCCTTGCATAATTATTCGAAGCAGTTCATATCTTTCGCCTCTTGTAATGTGTCCCAAGTATTGCAGTTTTCGTTTTTTGATTGTAAATGATATTTCCTTTTCTTTATTCATTCTTCTCAAGACCTCGACATTTGTGACTCTCTCGGTCCATGATATTCTCAGGATTCTGCGATACATCCACAGTTCAAATGCCTCTAATTTTTTGGTATCAATATTTTTCAACGTCCATGACTCCATTCCGTAGAACAGCACAGGAAGTACGTAACATCTCATCAGGCGAAGTTTCATTTCAAGGCTCAAATCTCTTCCGCAGAACACTCTCTTCATTTTAGTGAATATGGATCTGGCTTTTTCTATTCTTATTTTGATTTCTGCTGAGCTATCGTTGTCTTCATTTATAAAAGTGCCTAAATATTTGTATTTGCTAACTCGATCGATAATTTCATTGTGTAAATATAAATTTTGGACATTTTGTGTTGATTCCGATATTACCATAAATTTAGTTTTCTTTATGTTCAAAGATAGTCCATATTCTTCGCTGCAGTCTGCTATCTTATTCACCAATGTCTGTAGCTCTTCAAGTGTTTCTGCGATCAGAACGGTGTCGTCGACAAATCTCGGATTGTTTAATCTAACACCATTTATTTTAATACCTCAGAGAGTATTCTATTCATTACGTCTTCGGAATAGAGATTAAACAGGGTTGGTAACAGTATACACCCTTGTCTCACACTTCGCTTTATTTCAATTTAAATTCTCAATAGAATTTCTTTAAGCCACAACATGCTAATTTTTGTGGGCGCATCTACCAAAATCTAAGGTTTATTCTGCTAATTATTTGAGCGTTTTGTGGTGGAGTTAAAACGGCTAGTTGGATCGTGACGTATGAGGTGTCACGTTAAAGGGTTTACCGAATAAAATACGATGACAAAAAAATTAAACATGGCGGCATGCCAAAGGGGCTTTAGACACGTATCTTTTCTACTATCAGACCAATCGTGACTTATCTGTTGAACAAGACTTCTTAGATCTTCATACGTAGCTGAGGAACTAGATAGAAAGCAAATGCTACATACAAAAAATGGAACGAGGGCGGTAATCTCTATGAATATAGCTTCTAGTTACATCTTCTTCTTCTTCATATCTCCGTATTATGTCCATTGCTGAACGTTGGTTATAATATTAGCTATCATCATTTTATTCACCGAAGCTTTGAAGAGGAATGATAAAGACTGAATAAACTACTCATGTAGATTATGAAGTAATGATGTTCTTCTTCGACCAGAATCCCTTTTTTTACATATTTTACCCTAAATAATAAGATGGAGTACTCCATATGGTTCTGGGGGTCGCATGACATGGGCAAAATACTCCAATTTTCGTATTTTTAGGATTTTCACTACTTCGGGTTGTTTTCTAAAGAAGACCCCAACAATTATAGAGGTATAAATCTACTTAAAACCGCACTTAAGCTTACCGCAAAAGTCCTAACCAACAAAATCAATAAACTAACAATTTTATCAGATGAACAACAAGGATTCAGATCCGGAAGATCCTGCGTAGACGCCGTATTTGTACTAAGACAAATTACAGAAAAGACCATCGAGTACAATAAACCAGCATATCCATGTTTTATAGACCTGGCAAAAGCTTTCGATCGCATCCAAGTCGAAGACGTCTTCCACCTACTGTATAAAAGAAACATACCAATCATACTATACAAACCATCAAAAACATCTACTTCCATAATCAAATACAGGCAAAGATAAATGGAAAACTAACACAGTGTATATCAGTACAAAGCGGAAACAGACAAGGTGACTCGTTAAGCCCACTTAATCGCCGAGACCGAAGACGAGCTCCAAAGATTAAGAAATACAATATGATATCAGCAGAAAAAACCTAATGTATGACAACATCTAAATAACCACTACGATGTAAAATTAAAAGTGATGAGAAAATAATAAATCAGCAGGCAAACCGGAATCTCTTAAGGACACAATCTAAGGAAGGAAGAACAAACACCTAAGACAAGACACAATAACAAGAATCTATAAAGCAGCAATTAGACCTATATTAACATACAAGGCGGATACAAGACCTGACAGGAGTGAAACGAACACATTAGTAGAATATCACTGAATAGGATAGTACGAATAGCACTAGATAAGTCATCAAATGGACGAAGAAGTTTTGGCAGACCAAGAAAGAGATAATACGATAATTTAAACAATTTAGGAAGCTAATATTGAAGAACAAACAGGCTTTAAAGCCTACACTCAAGAAGGAAGAAGAAGAAGAGGGGTTGTTTTTTTAAATGTTGTAATACCTCTTCATTTATTAACTTAGTTTATCTGTAGTAGCCCATTTCGGGCGGATTCTTTTTCCTAAACCAGGTAGTTATATGTGACGTCATGTGGCACCATCACTACCCCAAAAACCCTTACCAAATACATCTTACAGCACTCACTTCGTAACACGTTTTAGCTGCTTTTAGTTGTAAGATTTTACTACATTTTTTCGTAAAATTTTGTATTTTTTACAAAGATTCAAAATATTTTTGTGAAAGAAGCAGTTGTGGATATGCCAGAGGAAGTAACTCCTCAATACTGAACCATATTTTAAAAATCTCACCCTTCTAGAACTTGAATCAAAATGAATGAAATTTTTTATATAACTTTTAATATAAATGAATGTTTTTAGTTACCCCTACTTCTCGATACTGCATAAGAGTTAGTTCATAATAAATATTTGAGTATACAGTGATGAGTGTCTTACCACCCGGCAAAATAGCGGAAAGGATAGAAGACAGATTAAGTTGTGAGATAGTACGAGATAAACCTAATTTTTAGACGTGGCTATTTTACTTAAGTCATATTTATACGGATGACCTCAAAAATATTTTATTTTAATAATTTCTGATGTTAGAATAAATGATTGAATAAATTAAGATATATTATAGTAAAAAACATTAATTAGTAGCGATTTTAAATTATAAATCTTTAAGTTGATTTAATAATAAAAATAACTCAACTGGAATATTTGAATAAACTAAAGGTAAGTATGTTCCGTCCGAAAACAATTATTGTATGTGGAATTGGTGTTATAGTTAGAGACGTGGTCTATTGACAAGAAGATTGGGGTTCAATTCACACCAAGGATAAAATGTTTGTTTTACTCAATCAAAAAATAATAGAAAATATGATACATATTAGGTAACAAGTTTTCAAAAAACTCATTATTTACAATTTATTCTTATTCCAATGTTATAAAATAGAAATACAAAATAATTCAAATTCAATTCCAGTTTTACAGTCTTCAGTTGTGAATGCAAAATAATCCGGTGAATCTCAGTGTTAATATCAATTCCTCTGTACAGGTACATTTACAGTTCTCTGTCCTCTGTGCAGTTTATTTTTGTAGAATTTTTACTTATCTAAACATTCTTTGTACAACATGAACCACTAAGACAAATTCTAATAAAGAAAAATATAGACAGCCGAGATATTCGAATTATATGCAACCTATATTGGAATCAAACAGCAAATGTGAAGGTTGAGGGTAGGCTAACAGAAGAAATTCAAATCCGTCGAGAAGTCCGGCAGGGATGCATCTTGTCGCCACTTTTATTTAATCTGTATAGTGAAGCTATTTGTGAACAAGCACTCGAGGAAGAAGATCTTGGTCTGATAATAAATGGTGAGACGATCAACAATATAAAGTATGCCGACGATACGGTTCTCCTAACGGGAACGCTAGTAGAACTACAACATCTCGTTCAAAGTCTCAATATATACTCTAACAGTTACGGCTTGAAAATTAATTTGAAAAAAACTAAATTTATGGTAATCACGAAATCAAAGAACATCAGAGCTAATCTTGTAATAGACAATACAACGATTGAGCGTGTGTCCTGTTATAAATATCTAGGTGCTTGGATCACAGACGATACTGATCAAACAAAAGAGATTAGATGTAGAATAGAAATCGCTAGATCAGTCTTTAATAGAATGCGCAAACTCTTTTGCAATCGTGATATCAATATAAAGTTACGAATACGAATGCTGCGGTGTTATGTCTTTTCTACCCTGTTGTATGGAGTAGAGGCTTGGACACTAAAACGGTTGACCACAAAAAACATCGAAGCTTTCGAGATGTGGTGCTATAGGCGCATTCTCAGAATATCATGGATGGACCGCGTCACTAACACGCAAGTACTCCAAACTTTAGACAAAAGATGCGAAATTCTAAATGAGATAAAAACTAGAAAGATGGAATACTTGGGGCACATTGTGAGAGGTGAAAAGTACGAACTTTTAAGAAATATCATGCAGGGCAAAATTAAGGGCAAAAGAAGTGTGGGAAGAAGAAAAATATCGTGGCTTCGTAATCTACGTGAATGGTTCGGGTGTAGTTCGATTGAACTTTTTAGGCGCGCTGCTAACAAAGTCGCAGTGGCCATGATGATTTCCAATCTCCGCTAGGAGTGGCACGAGAAGAAGAAACATTCTTTAAACGTTCTTTTAATTTTGAAGAATTTTTACTTTTTTTTTTCAATAAAATATTTATGTTTACCTTTAAACACTTCTAATACTAGCAACGAGTGCCATAAATGTTTAGTGATTCAAAGCAAAACGCTCTCTGCATAATTTCAAATTACTATTCTGTGACAAGAGTGTATAAAACTCCTCAAATCGCAGTAGAAATTATTCTTGGTTAATAATTTAAAACTTTAGATTAAATAATCACTATTAATTAAATTATTTTATTCACATTTTTGCTTAATTGTGGTCAATCAGTTTTTACTTTATGCCAAATTAAAAATGGAAATACGTCACACAAACGACGTTACACATAATAATTATGACCGAGGTGATTTAGCTCGAAGCTAACGTCTAAATGTGTGAGACTATCGATAGTGGTAATGTAATGTAATGTAAATTATAGGTTTCTACCGATTATTTCCCACCTCTACGAGTTTCATCTCTTTTTATTTCACAAGGTAACTGTGTTTTCTATCTCTTACGTTAAAAAGCCGGGTGGTAAGACACTCATCACTGTATACTTTCATAAACAGTTTTTTTCAAAGTATTCACAAGTTTTTACAAGATAAAGTAAAAACGAAAGTACTATGAATAGTACAAGCTGATGTATGAATTTGTTATTTAATATTAAATTTCAAGTTTTAAATTAAAAAAATGGTTTAATAATAAGTACTTACCTTTCTCTGACATATCCATAACTGCCCCTTTTCACAAAAATCACTTGAAATTCAAAAAAAAAATTGCAAATCATACAAAAAAGTGTAGTAAAATCTCACAACTAAACGCAGCCAAAAAGGGTTAACGAAGTGGGGTAACGAAGTAAAATTTGTCCGGTTAGGCTATTTGGGGTAGGGGTAGTTCCACATAAAGTCACATACAGAGTCTTACAAAAGAGTCAGCACGAAATGCTAGTTTTCGAAATTTCCATTTTTGGCCAGCTTTTTATATAAAATACTACACTCTGTGGCGACGTTAATCAAATCAAGAAAAATAAATCCTATATTAATTCAAGTAGATTATCCCGCTTAAAAAAATGTTGTAATATTACTGGCTGAAACAGTGTCGCCAAGTGAAAACTCTTTTAAAAATAAAATGCAAATATTGACCCAATAACATCAATATTAATTTTTATCGTGTTTGCTTCCAGCTGAATTCAATTCGACTTAGAAGCTTCTACCGTTTTATCCGTCACAAAGAATGTATATTTTAGACATGTAGTGTCAACTACAGTTTAAGAAGCAAGCACAAAAAGTTGATGTCACAGAAGTGTCATGTATTGTGTGGTTAATGCCTTATAAAATATTTATATAAACATGGATGTATCGAAGAGTGTTTTTGTGTAGTAAGTCAATTTTATAAATCAGTTTACAAAATTAAAATACAAGTGTAGACAAGGAAACTACTACATTTAATTACCATTATATTAATCAAATATGAAAGATGCATGGACATGGAGGAGTCCAGATGGGAAAATAGAAGACGAGATCGATTATATGATATCCAATAAAAAACATATATATCTGATATAACCACTCTAAATAAATTGAACATAGGTAGTGACCATCGATTTGTCAAGTCCAATCTAACTATTAATTTTATATAAAATCATACTGATAGCCTGGAATGAGGAACAAATCCCAGAAGAGTGGTGTATTGGGATCGTTTGCCCGCTACACAAAAAGGGCGATGAATTAGAATGTAGAAACTATAGGGGAATAACCCTCCTTAATACAGCATACAAAATATTTTCGAGGATTTTATATGGTCGCCTGAGTGAATATTCAGAGGAGCTTCTTGGCGAATATCAAAGTGGTTTTAGGCCTGTTCGATCAACAACAGACCAGATCTTTGTGCTAAGGCAAATACTGGAAAAAACCAATGAATTCAATATCGACACATACCATCTTTTCGTAGATTTTAAATCGGCCTATGATAGTGTCCTAAGAAATAAATTGTATGAAGCCATGGATGAATTCCACATCCCCGATAAACTGATAAGATTGGTTAAGGCTACAATGCGTAAAGTTGTTTGCATAGTCGAAATACAGGGCGAACAATCACAGGCATTTGAAACGCATGTTGGGCTGCGACAGGGAGATGCGCTGGCGTGTCTCCTTTTCAACATAGCTTGGAAAAGGCGGTCAGGGATGCCCAAATAGACAGCAGAGGAAACATTTTTAATAAATCATCCCAAATTTTGGCATATGCAGATGATGTTGATCTAGTTGCCCGCACAACACGCAAGCTAGAAGAAATGTATACCACCTTGTCAAACGCCTCAAAAAATATATACCTACAAGTAAATGAGGAGAAAACTAAGATAATGCATCAACACCCAACAATAGAGCCAGAAACATCGGCCACCAATTCACGGTTGATAATTCTACCTTTGAAGTGGTGGACAAATTCACATACTTAGGCTCCCTGATCACAAAGGAGAATGTCATGACGGAAGAAATCAAGCGAAGAATAATCCTAGCAAACAAATGCTATTTTTGACTGAGTAGACATATGAGAAGCAGAAACTTAAGCCAAAAAACAAAAATAACCATATACAAAACTCTTATACAACCAGTGTTGACATATGGGTCAGAGCCATGGACCATTTCCAAGGCAGATGAACATCTCCTGCTTATATTTGAACGAAGGATCCTGAGAAGAATATTTGGTGGCATCTGTGAAAATGGTGTTTGGAGAAGCAAGTACAACTACGAGATATATCACAGATATAAACATAAATTTGGTGGTAAAGACGTAGTATCCTTTATAAAAATAGGAAGACTAAGATGGGCAGGACATCTGGCAAGATCACAGCAGAACAACCCTCCTAGAAGAATCCTTATGTCACAACCTGTGGGAAGTAGAAGTAGGGGTATACCAAAACTCAGATGGAGGGATGGTGTAGATGAAGATGGTAGACAAATAGGCGCAGCAAACTGGCAACAGTTGGCAATGGATAGAACTAACTGGCGTAATAGACTTGAAAAGGTCGAGGCTCTTTTATAGGGCTGTAGCAATGATGATGAATCTAACTATTAATACTAGACAAGAGAGGAAAAAATTAATATGCACACAACGATTTCCTATACTTATAGAGATGACACAAAATGGGGACATATATGAGAAAGATCTGAAGAAAAGACTTACACTAATGTACAAACTAAAAGAAATGCAACTAAGTGAACTTGTAATTAAAACAAAAGAAAAAAAAGAGGATATACAAAAAAAGAGACAGCGTATATAACATTGTAGCGTTTCATTTTCCTAGCCCTCAAAATTTTGATAGTGCTGTACCTCTAATACCTCGTGGACTGTGAATACGTCTTATTTTCAAGATTCCTCCTATAATTAATTTTGTTTGGGTGTATTTATGTTAAAAGTAGGTAGTATTTCTCACGAAACCAACTGCGTACTCTAAAGTCAGCTACATTTCTTTCTTGAGTATCTATTAAGATTTTCTATATTACCATTCAGTGTGGCAATAGGGTATAAAACACACAAACGCTCAGATTTCAATTCAATCTTAGTTTTGCGATAGCCGCTGATACCAAATAATAAAATTTTACAGTTTTTGTGGTAAAACGCGCCTTTCATGCGGTAAGTTTTATTGTAGAAAGATTTTTCTCATCTTCCTAGGGTTTCAATATCATTGGACCGAGGCGCCCTTGTTAATTATTTCATCACCTTCTGCACTATATTTTGATTTCTGTCGATTATTGAAGACTCCGACCTTTCTGGAGTCTTATATGTCTTTTTTGCCTTAACATATGCCCCCCCTCTCCCAGAGGTGACCGACTTTTAAAAGTCAGTGTGTAAGTACATATTTTATATAGACTACTTTTGTTAGAGTCAATTAGTTTGATTAATAAAAAGTCACGCATTATTTTTATATATAAAAAATTACCAGGAGAGGATAAACAAACTCCTAAAGTACGGAGAAGCAGATCTGAACAAACAACTATTAAAATGAATCCAAAAAATAATAGAATAAAACAGAATTCCTTAAGAATGGAGATCAAGCATCCTAATACCTCTCTTCAAAAAGGAAAACAAATCATCATCATCATAAGTGGCTCAACAATCCGTTGTGGATCTTGGCCTACTTACAAAGAAGTCGCCACTTCTGTCTATTCCTGGCAACTTCCCTCCATCTTCTGACCCTTAGAATCTGTAGGTCTTCTTCCACATCATCAATCCATCTCCTTCGTGGTCGTCGTCTGCTTCTTGTGTCCCCTGGTTTTGAAAATGTCAATCTCTTCGTATATTTATGATCTGACATCCTAGCAATGCGTCCAGCTCATCTAAGTCAGAATATATGGATGGATCGGTGTATCACTGATATAGTTCAAAGTTGTATCTTCGACGCCATAGCTCATTTTAATTTACATCCCCAAAAATCTTTCTAAGAATGTTTCTCTTAAAAATACCAAGAAGTCTTTTATCATTTTAAGATAAGGTCTACGTTTCAGCCCCATATATCCAAACCGGTCTTATTAAGGTCTTGTATATATTGAGCTTTACTGCACGATTCATATTTTTATTTTTTAGATGTTTCAGGAGACCGTGAATCGTTTAGTTTGCTATTGCTATGCATCTTTTTATTTCGTCTCTTGTCGTGTTTGTTGCGTTTAGTAGCGATCCAAGATATGTGAATTCTTTCACTTGCTCAAAGGTATGGTTGTTAATTTGAATTCTCTGTTGGATATTTCGGGGGTTATTAGAAACCAACATATATTTGGTTTTTTCGTCGTTTACCACAAGTCCTAATTATTTTATCGCGTCCGCCTAAAACACTGCACCATGTCTCTCATACTTCTGCCCACCATAACTATATCGTTAGCGAATGCAAGAATTTACGTCGATCTATTAAAAATAGTTCCATTCATTCTAATATTTAATTATCTGATTGCCTTTTCCAAGGCAATATTAAAGAGGAGACATGCCAGCGCATTCCCCTGTCTTAGACTATTATTAATGTCAAAGAACGTAGAGTTTTCTGCTTCAATTCTAACGCATGAGCTTACGTTTTGCATTGTTGGGTCAACTTCACTAACTTAGGTGAGATCCCAAAGTGTATCATTGCATTATATAATGCAGTTTTTTTCACACTGTCATAGGCTGCTTTGAAGTCGGCGAAGAGATGGTGTGAATCAATGTTATATTCTAGTGACTTTTCTAGAATCTGCGTATGTGCTTGAATTTGTTCTTAAGTCTTTCAAATAATACATTACTAAAGATTTTATACGCCGATGCTAAAAGAGTAATGCCTCTTTAGTTCTTACACTCCAGTTGATCACCCTTTTTATGCAATATACCATGTATTTCATATTATTCCCTTTAGCCGCTCTTCTGGTACCAATTCATTCTGCCATATAAGTACTATCAGTTTATGGACTGCTTCAAAAAGTTGATCACCACCTTTTTTATACATTTCCGAACAGATTTCATCGATTCCTGGGGCTGTATTGTCTTTGAGATTTAGGATGGCATTTGACACTTCTTTTCTGTTGAGTTTTCACTGTGTAGTTGACGTAGATTTTGTTGATTTTCTATGTTGTAACCACCTTCAATATCATTTATATTTAGATGTTCGCTGAAATGTTGTGCCCATCTGTTAAGAACTGAGTTTTTATCATGTAGAATTTCACCGTTAGTGTCTTTACAAATTTTTAATCATGGATTAAATTCTTGACGGCTAATATTTAAGGATTTGTAGTATTTCCTTGTTTCATTTCTATCGAATAAACTTTGTATCTCATTGAGAGTGTTCTGTTCGTATTCCCTCTTGTTACGTCGATGGATACATATTTCCTTTCTTCTAAGACGTCTATACTCTTCTTTTTTTCCGTGTACAATCTGCGTCTTGGTTAATGTATTTTTCTTCTTCTAAGTTTTTTGTCCTTATTTGATCTTCTATTTGCTGTCTGTATATATTTTCAATGTCCGGATCTTTTGGTTTATTAATATTGATTTTTTCTCTCCTTCTCCCGATCTCCTTTTTTAAATTGTATATTCTCTCTTTAAATCGTGGTTTAATTAAATAGTGATCACTATCTATGTTTGCTTCTCTAAAAGACCTAACATCTAATAAGTTAGAACAGTGTCTTGCATTGATGATTATATGATCTATTTGGTTAATCTTTCCATTAACAGGAGATTTCCAAGTTCCCTTATATTCTTATACATCGCAAAGTTTATGATTCTGAGACCGTTATCAAGGGAGACAAATAGGATCCGAAAAATTAGAAAATTACAGAGGAATTAATTTATTAAACACAACACTAAAATTAATAACCAAAGTGATAACAAATAAACTGAATGAAATTATAACACTAGCAGAAAAACAACAAGGTTTTGAGTCGGAAAGATCATGCACCATATAATAAGGCAAGTGCAAGAGAAATCATTAAAATAAAACAAACCCTCATATCTATGTATCGTGGACCTTAAGAAGGCATTTGACCGGATCAAATTAAAGGACGTTATCCACTTATTGTACGCAAGAAAATTGCTTGTAGGAATAATCAAAACGATCGAAAATATCTACCAAAATAACACAAGTAAAGTAGAGAGAAAAGTAGAAGAAGAACAAACTGACCCTATTGAAGTTGGCAATAGGATAAGACAGGGAGATTTCCTGAGTGCTCTATTGTTCAACCTGATTATGGATGAAATAATAAAAAATGTAAGAACTAAAATAGGATACCAAATGGGAAAAAAACAACTTAAAATAACAACAACGTATTCTGCACCAATGTTAATTTAATTTTTCCAAAAAAGACAAAATGCATATTGCAACAGAAAATTTACTAAGATGTATATTGGAGCTGGAAGGTCAGATAATAGAACAAGTGATGGAGTTTAAATAAATCTCTAAACTGAAGTGGAAGATCAAGTGAATAGAGAAAACAGAGCCACAGGTTTCGGGAATGAAACAATATGGAGAAAAACACACCTGAAAAAAAATATCTCAAATAATAATAAAAAGATGCATCAATATTTATGGAAGAAAGAGACAACAAAAAGAGGAAAGGAAAGAAGCAGCCCTTATCAAATATATCAATATAATCAATATAATGTAGCAAGATCTGGTTTTTTTTAAGCCCTTCTCTCTATTCGGATTGCCGAATATAGGCCTCTTCTAATTCTCGCCATTCATCTCTGTAGTTTGAAAGACGTTTCCACATTGGCCCTGCAGTTTTTTTAATATCGTCGCTCCAGCGCATTTGCGGTCTTCATCGTGGTCTTCTGGCTTCACATGGCCGTCAATTTCCGATTTCACATTTTAGATATCGCCATATTCCTGTTAGGAGGTTTTTTAGCCTTAATACACCACGCTGTCTAGACGGGTTGGTGAGTGATTTTATACAATTCCTAAAATCAAGATATTGCCACTTCCTCCATTCACACCGTACCGAAGGTATTCTTCTCCGCCGTGGCTGCCGTTGTGGACTTCATCCGTGACCCTGGACAAGAGACCCTTAGCAGGTACTAGTTTCCCGGGTCAGGAAACACCTGAAATCTGCGGAGGGCAGGGATTGATTCATTTTCCCTGATAGGACTATCCAAAGGGGTTCCTACCCGCTACCTGTTACTTATACTGAAGATCTGGTTACTTATACTGAAAAAAAAAAGAAGTTAGCAATACGAATATAACTATACTAAAAAGTTATTAGCAGGTCAGGGACACATCATCCATAATTAACTACAATGAGCACCGAAAGATGAATACCAAGGTAAAAAAACACCTCTCAGAATTTAACTTTAAAACATGGCTAATACCTATAAGGTCGTGGACATTTAAGTTAAATGTTAAATTGGTATTACTACCACCGTCAATTATTAACATTTATATGTTAAGATTGTAGCAATTTTTCTTGCACTCTGTTTAATTTGCGTTTAAAAATCTTCGAAGAGGAACATTTTAGTGTCTCCAGAGTAGAATAAATATCAAATTGTTTAATAAGGTTCTGAAACTGTTTTCTTGTGGCATGTCTAAGTTTGGCGGTTATACAATTTCAACATATTCTTAAATAATCTTTTTAAAAACGATTTCGGGAGTGGAAATAAAAACGTCACATTTAAGCTAATCAAAAATTTAATTTTAATTTCTATAAATTGTGGCTTAATCCCATACAAATACAATATTTAATTAAATTGTTTATCTATACCAATTGCCTCGGGATAAAGCAATCACTGTCTTTTATTTTAATCAGTTTTCTGTGTTTCGCCCATCCAGATTTATTTTGTGTTACTAAATAATTTATAATTTTTAGAAAATAATTTCCACATTGGAAATCGAAAGGCAAAACAAAATATAATTCTCATTACAATAAATTGTGACGTAATGCCATATAAACACCATATTTACCGTAGACATGCCCTAAGAAAACAGTTTCAGAATCTTTCTATAATTATTATATTTCATCTCGTCATCGAAATAAAGAATCGAAGGATATTTTTTTTATTATATCCGTGCCGGCACTGACCTAGAGCAAAATGTCTTCTTTAACGGGATAGTGCATCAAGAATCGGCAATAAATATAAGTGAAGAGCAATAAAATAAATCTCGTCCGTACAGTATAGCAGGAAAGTCTCGAGAAGTCGAAAAGAAAATGAAAAGAAGAACGAGACGGAACATATCAATTTACACATAACACAATAAATCGAAAAACAATTCCATTTGCATGCGAGCAATTCATTTCAGTTTGTGCCTCGTTTAAGAGCGTTCCTGCGGCGCAACAGCAATAGCATCATCGGAGGCGGCATCGGAGGCGGCATCGGTGGCGGCGGCATCGGCCAAAATAATAAAATAGTGCCGACTACGATCTTGGCAATTCATCTTCGGAATTTATCTTGTGTATTGGTTTACAATGCTGCCGCCGATACTGCCAATGCCGCTATGACTGCGGTCAGCGGCATAATTTAATGGTACCTACGCAGTTGGAACTTTTAATTCACTAACGGCTGCCATAACAATACGATATTTATTCGATTTGGTTAGACAGCTTTCCTTGGTGCTTATTTAACACAATAAAATATATAATTTGGGGTAGTTGATGTATCTAGATTCACAATTAAATCAAAATAATAGATTAAATGAGACATTAACAAAATAATAGGTATATTTAAAAATTAGAGCCAATTCTATTAAAAAAGAAGTGTAAGGTTGAGTATATAAAGCATATATTGATATTAAAATGTATTATTAAATAGGAGTTAAATCTGATTCTTCTTGTATTTTTATATGTTGTATTCAATAACCGAATTCGGCCATTGACCGAAATTTATACACACAACGCGTTACATTTTTCGTTTATTTCTCACATCGCGTTTCGGGCATTTTACTACTACGAAGACCGTCGGACACACACGATGATTTTTTCGCGTTATGGGCAATACAAATGCCCACAAAGAGAAACCTAATTTTATTTAAAAAATGTAAATAAAAATAAAATTTAAACACACAAATTTTTAGAACGAAATTTCTTCATTTATTTTTGCATGTCAGCGGTTTATGACACTTTGAATTACATTGTTTGTTCCTTTGTTTACAGGAACATCTGTTGTCGCTATAGAATCTTTTACAGTTCCATCTGAGAAAACCTTGACCAGAACCTTTGGATGACATGCTGCAGTTCTCAAGGGTATATTCGTAATACTGATATCTTTTGATTCAAATATGAATTGCGAATCGGTTTTAAGAAGTTCATTTCTTGAAATTAATCTATTCAGTGGTCCATTCTCAGTACTGAATTTATACAAGCCATTATTATTAATTTCAGAAACAATGGCTAATACATTTCTTGGAGTTAATCGACCTCTATCAACATCCGGCTTTCGAATTAAAACATTAGTCTCTTTTTCTAAAGGACCAAATCTTTTATTTGTCTTACATATCCTCTTTGATGTCTGAACTCTAATCATTTTATGTGATTCTTCTCTTCATTTAATATTCTCTTTTTTCTTTGGGTTAACTGATCATTGAAATTGCCGTTAACTTTGCCTTCTTGTATATTGGGTGCATCTTCACTATTTTTAATCAGGTTATTATTGTCCAGGATTTCTTAAGATTCATTCATATATTTGTCCTGATTCTCTAAATTCTCTTGGCAGGGTTCTACACTGTTGCTTTCTTCTCCATTTTTTTAATTATCATTATTATGTTCGTTTCCCATGCTATTTATTATTTCTTCCAAGTTTTCTTCATTTTGTAGTTTATCAAGAACATCTTTCGGAAGGTCTGCATCTTTTAACCCATTTGTTTGTCTGCTACCAAACATGGCCTCACAAGGGCTCCTACCAATTCCTCTATGAAAAGATCTGTTTTTCTTGGACTGTATAAATCTCAACCCATCAACATATCCTGGACATCTTGATTAGCCCTCTCTACAGAGCCTTGACTTTGTGAGTGTCTTGGTCGACCGTGACCTATTTTTAGACCAAGCCACATAGTAGTTAGTTCTACAATAACCGAGGTGGCAAACTTACGGCCGTTATCACTTTGCAAGATATATGGAGCACCTACTAGACAAAAAATATCAACCAAGTGGTCAGCTACTTGAAGTGCTGTTTTGGTTTTCAATGGTCTTAAAACAAAAATTTAGTCAAATGATCCTGGTAGTTTAAAATAAAGTTATATGGACCATCGGGCTCTGTTTGCATATCTATGAGGTCAACCTACAATGTGATTAATATTATTTTTTTATATCTAAAAATTATTAGCTCTTTGTAATTACCTGACATCTACAGTTCATTATAGAAATTACAGAAATTATAGGATTGAAAACCAAGCCTATCTTTGGAATTTTCTTCAACCGGCATAACCTGCACTTACTAAAGTATAAGTTTAACTTGGCAAAGCGAGAGAGAGAGGTACCTAAAGACTTTGCCTAACACATAGGTAAAAGAAAGGGAAATATTCACCCACCTTTTTCTCTTTTATGTTCTATATATATATATATATATATATATATATATATATATATATATATATGGGCTATGGGCACAATATCAAATAATTGCTCAGGATGAACCAAAAATTTGGTTTCCTCTTCGTTAGTGTGTCTTTTGAATTGCACGTGCACAGAACACAACGCGTTCTGTGCACGTCAAAAATACCCAAAACGCGATGTGAGAAATAAACGAAATTCACAACGTTGTGGGTATAAATTTCGGTCAATGGCCAAATTCGGATATTAAGTACAACATATATAAATCTTGTAATAAATTTAGGCGTTAGCTATGTTTTGACTGTATTTCTGAGAGGTATTGTCTGTATACTGTTGTCCTTTCGGATTGTCATTAACTTACAAATAAAATCCATCATAATAGTAGGTCTGGGAACAATAAATAAGCCGAAAAAAATGTTGTGGGCTTTGGAAAAAAGGACTCATGTAAGGACTACAAAGGAATTTCACTAATCGATACTACATATATTAAAACATACTGGCTTCGATTCTGCTATAAAGATTATTCACCCACACCCTACAGCGAAGAAATAGTTGGTGACGACTAGTGTGACTTCAGACCTGAAGGATGCATAATCGATTAAATATTTACTAATATAGCTCTTTTTTTCTAGTTAATAGCTTTAGGTTATAATTTCTTCTTTTAAAGTGGAGCTTTTGACAGTGACTTCTTATCAATTTTTATTACCGCCATAAGAAACGTCATTTTTAATATTAGTTTATAGTTTCAAACGTTGTTTCTTTTTGTCGAGAAACGTAATTGGGTTTTATTAATGAAACTTTACTGATTTAAGAAATAAACATTACTACAAAACAACATTTTTGCGTATAAATTTAAATACAAATGGCAAAACTAAGATTTGAATTTACCATGAAGGCATTGGCGAGTGATAATAAAACAAATATCATCACCATGAGCTGAATTGATACCAAGAAAAATGATATATTTATAATGTCAATTAATATGCAAAATATTTCCAATCATGAAAAAATACTGGCCACAGCAGCTTTCCAAAAAGTAAAAAGAGCCCTATGGGTACTAAAGAAAAGTGTAGATCACGTTAGATGAAGATACTTCGAACGTTTATATGGATAAAGATGGATAGAAAGTGCTCACATGGAAGAATCTCAAATGTCCACAACCGGTGTTTTAATAGAAGCTTTAGAACAAGTCTTAAAGGGGGTAACTACATTAAATGAGAATTAAAATATGAAATCTGTGAAAAACCAAATATCAGAAAAGATCGTTATAGAAAAAATCACAAGTAAAAATGTGAACGTCTTACAATGGATGAAAACATTTGAAAGTGAATATACTGAAGATTTTTGCTTTAATCTGTGCCTTCTGAGAATTGCAAGGCAAAACAGACGTTGATAAAGATGTTAATAGAGACATGGGGAATCTAAAAATTGCATTCCACAACATATCTCCTCAACTAAGCAAAAATCCTTAGCGAATTTGGTTACTAGTACTCATACAGAGTATATCGGAATAAAAGGAAAAAGACAGTTAAGATTTGATTTCACGTATAGTGCGTCTGTGTATCCGTTTATACGTATTTCGCCCTAAAAGGGCTCTTCAGAACGTCTATTCACAGTCGCTCTGAACGTGAAAATAAACCTCTTCTGTCTTATTAAGCAACTCTAACATGGCTTCGTATGGACCGTTCTTTAGAGCCCTTTTAGGGCGAAACACGTATAAGCGGATACACAGACGCACTATATGTGAACTCAAATCTTAACTGTCTTTTTCCTTGAATATACTAGATTAAAAATCTATCAAAACATTGATAAAATCGAAATTCTAACGTCTAGTTCCACCAACGTGATTTAAGTAAAAATTTTATGTTCAGAAATAATTTTAACTTAAGTTCGTTGAGTTTCGTTCCACTAACTAAAAATATTTACTAATGTACAAATATTTTTGGTCAATTCAAGTCACCTACTATGATGACAGCAAAAATTTTATCTTAAAGCATGGATTGAAATTCATCTTCTGTCTTATATTGACATATAAGAGAGGTTAAATTTCTTCAGTTGAGGTTACGTTAGGTTAACTAACATTTTTTCAATCTAATTTGATTTTTATATTCCTATTCTATTTTTTTTGTAAATTCTACCGTAATCTATAGCATAAAGTAGTCCAGTATCTATAATAGTTTATAGTGTATATAAATTCGCAAAATACACAAGAACCATCACCATTTACAATAAATAATTAAATGAGATTACAGACAAAGACAGCATCAAAAGTGACAGAAATGTTTTTTTTTTTGGTGTCCCTTCATTAATAACCAGTCAACAGGTTAAGAATTTGGACAATTTTGCAAAGTTGGTATCTCTGATAACTTAAGTTTTTTCTGTGTTAAGTTAAATAAAAAATTGTATGGTGAAACACAAATTTTAAATAAGAATTTTTTTGACTAAGCAAAACTTTAAGATTTTACTTAGATCACGTTGGTGGAACCGGCTGTTAGAGAAAGTCAAAAGAAAAAAGGCAGTATGCCTAGAGTGTTTAGCCGTAAAAGAATCCGTAAAACATTACATTTAGAAAATTTAAACACAAAAGCTAAAACTAATGCAGAATTAGTAGTGTAGTAGTGTCTAGGGATTAAAGAGACTGAGACCTCGAAAGCCCTGAAGAAGACATCGAAGAGGATGTCGAAAGCTCGGCGCAATTATAATCCACGCGGTTCAACCCGGAAGACTGGTGAGATTAATTCCTGTAATAGTGTTAATCTTAGCTATAGGTTTAAATGTACTAACTGCGGAAACCTTTTAACAAAATTTAAAAAACAAATTTAAAAAAAAAAGCTTAAAAAGTGGTATTAAATGACGTATTTTTGCATATTTCGTTCATAATTAAAAAGCTTCTATTAATCACCCAATGCGAAATATCCTTGAGTTTCAAGTTCCTGAAGGAAGTAAGAGAGAAAGGCCAAAGAAATTCTGATGGAGGATACTCATGCAAAACAAGGACATGTTTGTGAATGGTATTGATATTGAGAAAAAGATTTTATTGAAGAAATTAATCAGAGAAGACGATCCTGTATATCGATAGTTGTCGCTTGTTGTTTTTGTAGTAAATTGTTATTTATATTTAGGTGTAGTGGCAAAATACTATAATTGTAAAAGAATTATACAGGGTGAGTCATAACTATTAGGACATAGACTAAGGACAGGTTATTTGGACCAAAATATGGCTATTGGGCCAAATATGCCTTAATAAAATGTTGCTGGGAAAAAAGATACAGGGTGTTAAAGTTAATTTTTGTTTTTCGTTTTTTGCTAATAGTTTCCCTGTATATTTATGAATTGCTATCAAAATTGGCACAGAGGCATAATCTTAGACAAGAAATAGTATTTTATTTACAATTTTACGTTTTGTCATAGAGGGTGCCACGTGGATCATTCCTAATGATCAAATTGAGTCTAAACTTTTTCTGATGAAACTTTTTAGTAATTTTTATTAGAAAATATGACGTAAACGTCATTTTTACGTAAAATTGGTACTCTTGTTTAAACATGATAATTTCAACCGTTTTCGATAAAAACGCAGTTGAACTGCTTAGAGTCTTAAAAAAGGATTTCAAATATTATTTCATTTATGAAAAGTATGCTTTGGACTGTCAGATAATTGTTGTTGGTAAATGTCATTTGTTTAGAATAAATTATTTTTGATGTGACAGTGTAGTGTAATGTTGCATTTTTTAAAAGTAATCATTACTTTTTTTGATTGAAATGCCTCGTCACAATCATTTTACTAATGAAGAAATTCGAGATATGATTTGCGTATACGCACAAGAAAATTTTTGCGGTCGCTCGGCAGCCAGAAGGTATGGAATGTTATATGAAAACAGAAGGCAACCAAATCACAAAACTTTTGCAAGATTATATCGTAGTTTAGGTGAAACTGGGTCATTTCACACTAAAAATCGGGGTGGTCGACCGAAACAAATCACACCTAATCAAGAAGATGAACTTTTGGTTCGAGTAGATGAAAATCCTGAAATAAGTTCACGACATCTATCAGCAACAACAGGAGTAAGTCAGTCGTCTATTGTTAGAATTCTAAAAAAAGAGAACCTCCATCCTTATCACTTCACTCCTGTTCAAAATTTACTTCCAACAGATCTTCCACGACGGTTACAGTTTGTTTGTTCAGTTACGTATTCTGAATAAACATCGCAATGACAGA
This sequence comes from Diabrotica undecimpunctata, assembly GCF_040954645.1. Classification (NCBI taxonomy): domain Eukaryota; kingdom Metazoa; phylum Arthropoda; class Insecta; order Coleoptera; family Chrysomelidae; genus Diabrotica; species Diabrotica undecimpunctata. Next base: position 4,787,727 of record NC_092808.1, on the reverse strand, counting down.
CACTTTATTATGTTCACCGACGAAGCAACTTTTAACAGACAAGGGGTTTTTAATTGGCGAAATAGTCATTATTGGAAAGAAGAAAACCCGCATGCTATTAAAGCTAGACATTTTCAGCATGAGTTTAAATTGAATATTTGGTGTGGCATTATAGGCGATCAACTACTAGGGCCTTATGTTCTTCCTCCGAATTTAAATGGAGATTCTTATTTATTCTTTTTAAAAAATACTCTTAGTGATATTTTAAATGATCTATCACTGGACGTAAGAAGAAAAATGTGGTTTATGCAGGATGGAGCGCCACCTCATTTTTCATTAGCTGTTAGAAATCATCTTAACGACGTATTTCCTCAACGATGGATTGGCAGAGGCAGTGATTTTCAATGGCCACCAAGAAGTCCTGAGTACAACCCACTAGATTTTTATTTTTGGGGACATATGAAGTCCTTAGTTTATGCCAATGAAATTAATACACGAGACGAACTTTGAAGATACATTCAAAATGCAGCTAATCTTATAAGGGGACAGAATAATATTTTTTTAACGTCCGAAAATCCTTTATAAAAAGAATTATAAAATGCATAGAAATCGGAGGAGACCATGTAGAACATTTAGTTTGAGTTTTTGTGAGTTCTTTTAAGTTAAAGTGTGTTTAGTTTTGATTTATCGTCTAAACGGAAACCTTACGTTAGTTGCAACTTTGTTTATTAGTTTGGTATTTGATAGTGGAATTGTAAATAAAATACTATTTCTTGTCTAAGATTATGCCTCTGTGCCAATTTTGATAGCAATTTATAAATATACAGGGAAATTATTAGCAAAAAACAAAAACAAAAATATAATTTTAACACCCTGTATCTTTTTTCTCAGCAACATTTTATTAAGGCATATTTTTGGCCCAATAGCCATATTTTGGTCCAAATAACCTGTCCTTAGTATATGTCCCAATAGTTATGACTCACCCTGTAGTATAATTATAGTGATTATAATATGTTTAACCAAGGAAATAAAGATAAAAATTTTATTTCCTTGGTTAAACACATTATAATCACTAGAAAATTTAATAAAAATAACTTTTATTAACAAATAAAAACCTTTTATTCGAAGCATAAATTTGCTCAAAATATGTCATGGTCAACGGTATGAAAGTCTGTGAAAGTTCTAGAAAAGGTGCTTATGTCATATTTTCTAAGAATATTTACAAAAATATTCCTATTAAATTAACGAACTCCGAATTTCCAGAACGCTAAGCAATTTACACTCATTTTCTAGTTCAAAGTAACTTTTTTTATAGTAAATATACACTAACCACATTTAGGTCAGTGGGGTACAACATTATAATTAATAATAAACGAGCTAATGGAAAAACCAATAAAAGCGCCCTACATACTCCGATCACTCAATACTCTATCTATCAGTCCACTGTCTATCTTCGGACTGTATTCACTCAGTCAGAATATGGATATATACGTCGTCATCGTCCTAGCCGCCTACGATTAAATCTAACAATTGATTGTTGTTATGGCGACGGTCGCATGTGAAATGTGACCAATAAACAAACCTCTGTTATATTTATTTGTGGCTTTTAATGATAAAACATTCGTTTGTTTTTTTTTTTAATTCCTTGTTATTGGGGGTGGATATGATTTTTGGGGGAGTTATTTATGCATTAGTTTGGTGAATTTGGTTGTAGTGAAGTTGGTTTGCCATTTTTTACAGTTTTCGGTAAGTTACTTTGTTATATTTTAAAAATAAATAAAAACTATAATGTTTTAGCTATGATTCTGGTTACTGTGATCGATAATAGGTAAATAAGTTGTTTGTAAAACCTTACGCAAATAGTTTATTTTGTAAATTATAGATTAAACTCTGCAGAAGTTGTCTTCACAAGTCAAATTGTACCAAAAGTACTCTAAATACATCAACAATCAAAATTCAGTTATTTTCTTCTCAGATTTGTACAAGAATTTATAATAATAATACATACATTTTAATAGACAAACTTTAAATACATTTTATATAAATGAGCAAATCTTAAGGATTTAAGATTTGCTCATGGATACTTGAAGTAGATCGACATATTACCTAGCATTAAATCCTTGCATCATTGATCATAGGCATAAAACCATGTTTGCCTGTCTATTTGGCAGTGAGAAAAAATAGTACCATCAATGTTGAATGGTATACTTTTTCCAATGTCAGTTTGCCAAGCGTCGGCTTTTGAGATTCTTTGATGCCAATGCCGACCATTGGCGTGGAAATTAAGAAAAGGGATCAGTTCATCAAACGCATATTTCAAGAAAAATCATATAGTTTTTATTAATTTTTACATAATTATATTCAGGAAAATTTCTCAATTTTTGGGCAGAAATTGTTTAAACAATTTTTTAAACAAATTCAAAATATCACCTTTTGTGCTCCAAAAAATATTTTTTAGGTTTTTGGGTGACTCTAAATAAGATCTATGTCATTTTTCTCAAAAGTTAATAGTTTTGGAGATATAGGCGATTTAAAATCCGAAAAATGCGATACCTAATATGCATTTTCGAGGCTTGAAAAATATGTAAATGAGTATTTTTGAGATTCAAGACTAAACTAAAGTCTCAACATTGATTTTGGTGAGAAATCGGGGCAATATTTTCCGTAGCAGAAAAAGGTGATCTTTTGAATTTGAATTGTTTCCGGCAAAAATGTCCGGCACCCTTCAACCTTCGATTTGTTTAAACGGGGCATTTTTGAATAGGACTCTTCAAAGGACAGAATCAGTTTTTTTTCAAATGGGAGCGGGCTCACAACATCGAATAAATAACAAATTAATTCTTTCAAATTAAAGCTTGTTAATTTTAGTGATTTATAAGAATATTGGACTTATTATTTAGTTTTTACATAAACCATAATATTTTTTTACAATTATCTGTAAATAATGGCTCATTCTGTCAGAAAATTTTAAAAGATTGTCTATCCAGCAATTAAGATAGTCAACTGAAATTTAATTTTTAAACACGGCCTACTGTTAATGCACAAACAGGGTGAATCTTCAATATTTTGCTTCGAGTTAGAGATATCGGAAAAAGGTATTTGGAAAAGATGTTACAAATATTATTATAACCCCACATAACAAAGTTTTATGTCAAAATTCGCACTTTTACTTTTTTCATTAATTGAAGAGCTTATTTCCAAAGTGTCCAACATGAGCTTCGCAATTTTTCCACACATCGCTATTAATGCCACTAATTATTTCTCGAATATTCTCAATGGCCACTGCGCTTAATGTTGGTGACTGATTATATTTTCGCAATCGTTTTTTTACGGTACCCCAAACCATTTCAATTGGATTAAAAATGCAATAGTATAGGGGTAATCGCAAAAGACTATGGCCGTGCCTGCTGCAAATGGTGTCAATAACGTATTCGTTTTTAAAATTCCGACTTTTGATCATTCTAATTAATTCTTTCTTTATTGGAATCTTTTTAAGAACAGTGATGTTTTTAAGTTGCATAAATTTTAAAATTTCGTCCTTTTTCGTGTTATTATTAGGTATTTTATTTAATATGCGGGAAAGATACGACGCATTATCCATAACAATCACTGAATTCGGCGGAATATTGGGCAAGAGTTGTTCAACAAACCACTTTTCAAATAAATCGGCTGTAATATCTTCGTGATAATTGGCAGAAGACTTTGTTATATTTTTGGCCGACAATAGCAATGCATTAGATACAAAACCATCTTTGCTTCCGGCATGAAGAATAATAACACGTTTTTCTCGTGAACACGGTGTATTTAACGCACACTTGTTTGTGTTGTCAACCCAGCCGTACTTGACAACATCATGCGTATCGAACCAGGTTTCATCTAAATAGATTATGTTTCTGTTTGAATTACGATACTGTTTTATTTTACTCAAATACTCTCGTCGAAGTTCAACAATACGCCGAGATTCCATTATTACCATTCGATTATCTAATTTCTTATATTTAAATCCACAACTTATCAAAATCTCGCGCAGTGTTTCCAAAGATGTATAATTATATTCAGGGAAATCTCTCAATTTTTCACGAATCAGTTCTAAAGTAGGCACTCTATTCTCTTTGTAAAAATTGTAAACTGTTCGCTGAATAACGTCTTTTGCAGCATTGTCGATCCTACCCAATTTTTTATTTGGTCGCTTTCGTTTTAAGGAATGATCTGTAACAGTGCCTAATTTAATAATTGTATATATCGTCTTATACCCGATTTTTGTTAATACATGAATTCTCGAAACAATTGCATTATCAGCCATCCCAATATTTTCTTTTTTCAAACACTCATACATATTTAAAACTATTCTTTGGGATTGTACGTGCAAATCTTTATTTTTTAATTCGGGGCTGTCATTAACATAATTGTCATTATTTATTGATAACACAGAAGTTGATGCATCTTGATCATTCGTATCAAATGGTCTCCAAAATACCATCCTAGAAAAATATAATATTACTTACCTTATAATAAGCCTCCGCCTCTGATAGCTGGTTGCAAAATAAAATATTTTAGGGTGTCACATAGCCAGACAAACAGGTGTTTATTACGATTTATGGCTTTGCGCTTCGCTGTTGCCATAATGCATGAGTTTAAAATTAGTGAATATAACTTTAATATTATCTTATATTAATATTATGTGTATGAATGTATGAATATTAATATATCTACAATTTTTCATGTTTCCAGGTAAGGTATAAAATCAATGAAATTTGAAAAAAAATAATACAATTCTTGAAACCGTTTTTGAGAACTTGGATTCTTAAGAGTTGTCTGATTTCTTAAAAGTCTATCATTATATCTATAAAAGTATTACCGCTAAATTCACCAACATGGCAACGTCGATATAGATGGAACGTTCAAATTCTCTCCAGACTACAATGTTGCCGATATTCGAAAATTACTTAGAGTATAAGTAATATATACAAAGTTGACGGTTGCTTTAATTCATTAGTGAAGAGTCCATGGAAATATTAGTACCTAGTTAATTAATTTATAGATATATTTTTTGAGAATATGTTCATATTATTTTTTAAGAGTGTCGTTCGTTGACTAGCAATTGAATAATAACGAATAGAGAATAGAGAATATTTTTTAAATACAACCTTAGGAATTTTAGGAAATATGTCTGACAACCTTGATTTGAAAGGCGGTCTCTTTGATACCAGAATGAGGCATGTTTATGTTGGAAAATTATTAGTGGATGTACTATATACAACCATTTGTTTGCCAGAAGTGAGTGATAAAGAGCCAAAATCCGTACCATCAATAAATAACTTCTATCTATATAAAAGGCTACGACGACAAGTCACACTGTTTCTCCGGTGGGGTAACTACACCATCTAGGAAAGAAATCTGAACAACTAATATCTGACATTTCAATTATATTGTGTTCTTGAAACAGATTGTTGTCCTATTGTATTTAATTGGGAGGTAAAAAGACTGGCCCTTTCATGAAAGTAAGGTTATTATTTTAAAAATTAAATTTCTAATCCTTTTGAATGTTTGTTGATCTTAAAATATTAGCTGAGAATTCGCTAATCGATAAAAAGTGTAATACAAAACTCTAGCACTATTATGAATTATTATGAAATAAATGAACCAACAAAAAGAATAATTGAAGAAAAAAAGCAACTATACAGAAAATAGCTGACTACAAACAACGATAGTTTGGCCAAGGAGGCAGTACAAAACGGAGTTCATTGTAATATTTGTACAATACGTGACATCTCTAATTTGATTAAAAATAAAATAATGTTAAAATGGGAACGACAGTGGGAAAACGTTGTAGAGAACTCACAAAATACGTATTTTAAAATACATCTAACCCTACCATCTCCACCCCAATATATTTTCAACTATTCCACGTCAAAATTCTTTTCGGCAAGTGTTTTTCGACTTAAAACAAATCATGGGCGATTTCCATCGCACCTTGCTAAGCTGGGCATTATACAGTCATCGGCCTGTAGTTGTGATCAGAACTCTTACGGAGATCTCAACCATATATTCTTCGGTTGCAAAAAACATGTAAAAAAATCAGATGATTTAATTCGTAAACTAATTAAAATGAAATATTTTCTTCCATTAAATCTATCACACATTTTATTAACTGCCAATAGAAACACTTTAGAACTTCTAGTAAATTTTATTAAAGAAGTAAAAATAGAAATTTAAAGCAGCATAACCCTCAACTTTGTATTCATATTATAAGAAAAGTTCTGTATACAACTTTCTGTGGCAAATGGACTTGATTCCGTGCCATTATCCTTCCACACACACACACACAAACAACGATGAAGTTTATAAAAAGTATAGAGAAAAAGATAGAGATGTGAAAAAACAAATAACACCAAAAGAATAAAGAATGGGAAAGAACCTGCGTAAATATTGAAACATACATAGGAGGTACAAGAGCTTCGGACTCATTGAAAGTACTAAGAGGATTGAAAAAAAAAATCAAAAGAAAAAATTTAGTTGGGAAATATACATTACAAAGAATGGAAGCACTATTACAAGGAACTGTTAACAGAATAAAGACCACAATTCATTGGAAAAGAAAACAGGCAAAGACGAAGCAGATCCCCACAACAAGAAATAAAAATAACAGATAGGGAAATGAGAACGGCCATAAAAGCAATCAAAAATAAGAAAGCACCGTGATCTGGAAGCATCTCACCTGAGCTCATAAAGTATGGCTCAAAAAATTACACCGGATGATAAAATGGATACTTCAGAAAGCCATAAATGGCGAACAGCTCCCAAAGGAATGGACGGAGGCATATATGACATCTACATTTAAGAAAGGAGATAGAAAACGATGCGAAAACTACAGAGGAATAAGCGTAATATCATCAATAGGAAGACTATATGGAAAGATACTGCGAGAAAAGATAGACTGTTCTTGTCACTTGTTGTTCACAGTCTTGCTCATTATTTACGTATCTATCTGTGTCTTTGCTGCTTTTCTATAATTGCTAATGTCTATTGGTATTGCCAGGTTCGTCATAATATTTTTGGAGCAAGGGTTTACTAGTTTTTTGTCTTTATTTTGACTATATTTTTATTATTTATATTATTATATATATTTACACCAATTCTTACATCAGTCCCTTTCACTTTTTCTTCTCATACAAGTTTTCTAATTGTTTTCTGAATTTCTCTCTCTTTATTCGTAGTATTGTCATTGATGTTGATGATGTTAACATTTCTTAGTTTGGATTTTTTTTTATAACCTTTACCTGCAGCAAGAGCAAAAATTGGCAACGAACTCACTGAAAGTGTGCAGATCAAAAGAGGTGTCCGTCAGGGGTGTATATTATCCCCACTCCTATTCAATATTTATTCCGAAGAAATATTTAACAAATGTATGGAAAATGCAAATGAGGGCATAAAAATAAACGGCGAGTTAACGAACAATATAAGATATGCCGACGACACGGTGATCCTTGCCAGTACCATAGACGAATTACAGCAGGTAATGGAAAGAGTTTATTCAGTTAGTGAGGAATACGGCCTGAGCCTCAACTTCAAGAAGACAAAGTGGATGCTGATAAGCAGGAAGCAACAGCCTGCTCGACAGTTACGGATAAGTAACATACTAATTGACCATGTAGAATCTTATGTGTACCTTGGCACCAACGTAAATGCAAAGTGGGAACAGGCCACAGAAATTAAGGCGAGAATAGAACGAGCTAGAGCAGCATTTAGCAATATGAAAAAGCTCCTCATGAGCAGGGATTTGTCTCTTCCCCTAAAACTACGTCTAGTTAAATGCTACATTTTTCCGATCTTACTGTATGGTGTGGAGGCCTGGACGCTAACGGAGACGCTCACGAGAAAACTAGAAGCATTCGAAATGTGGGTGTACCGACGCATTCTTCGTATATCCTGGACCGAACATGTCACCAACATAGAGGTAATCCAAAGAATCGGAAAGGAGAAAGAAATCGTGAATACAATTAAACAAAGAAAGCTTGAATATCTAGGCCACATATTGAGACACGATAAGTACCGTCTACTGCAATTGATTGTCCAGAGAAAAATAGACAGTAAGCGAGGGCCAGGCAGGAGAAGACACTCGTGGCTCCAAAATCTGAGTAAGTGGTTCGGGCTCACATCGGTCAAACTATTCAGAAGCGCCGCAAACAAGATCAGAATTGCCATGTTAATAGCCAACGTTCGCAACGGACAGGGCACTTGAAGAAGAAGAAGAACCTTTAACTTCTCTTCATGTTCTACTAAATCCATCAGGAAGATTTTCTCTCCCAGTTTGTATGCGTTTTTAGTTTCAACATCTATTTTCAAATTATGTTTAACGAAGTTTCTCATTTCCTATTTTAAAAGGCTTTGATCGTATGTATCAATTGCTAGTCCAGTCATGACCACATTGTTCTTTCTTCTTTGTTTTTCCATGAATTCAATAGGTTCCTGTATTTCATTTAACTCCATTTTAATTTCCATGTTTTCTTTCTTTGGGTCTTTATTTTTATCTCTTAAAGCCTTTTATGGACAAAATACAAAACAAAATCTGAGACACGCACACACATATATACACACTTAAAAAAAATTATTTCCACAGAATATTATTTCATCAGCGTTTATGATAATTAGACTTAGGCAAATATGCAAATTGCATATTTTGCATATAATGCATAAAAAATGTCCAATTTTGCATATTTTTATAAAAGTGAGCATAAAGTGCATATAATTTGAGAATTTGGTGTTAACTATATATTTTTATATTCAAACTTACAGATAGTATGAAAATGCAAATATTTAATTTTGTTTTATAATCACTTGGTATTCAAATTCTTGATATAGTAACTAATAAAAGACAGCGGCTTATAGTTTTGTCACGTTTTGTCCTGGAATTAAGGGTTTGTGTTTGCCAGTTTATGTCTCTAGGTAAAAATTTTTATTTTGACGGTCAGTTTCACTTGGTTTCACTTTTGTTGTAAAATTGGAGGCGTAAACAATGTGTATTTTTAATTGTGAATAATTATTGAGCTTTGAAAATGCCGAAAATAAGCAATGTTTCAACTTGGATAAAACCTTACAAAGAGCTATCTATGGATATGGATAAAGTTTATTGCTCATGTTGTGGCAAAACTGTAAGTACATACGTATTATTTTTTATTTTATTTTAAAAATTTACACGGTGGTACAAACAAAGATTTTAAAATTGGAGATTATGTTTAAGAAAAGTACCGACACAACGCTAGTTCGCAATAAATCGATGTATTTTTTCTTTTTTCAAGCATTTTTTAAACTCCTTGCGATAAAAAATAGGATACATATTTAAAATTCAAATCATTCAATAGTCTACTGAAAGGTCGCTAACATTTTTTTTTTTTCTAACAATAGCATAGTTTGCTTTAATTTTTCTAAAAAAAAAACATATTGTACCGTTTTTAAATAAAACGAGCGGTTCGAATTTATATAAATATATTTATTAATAAGTTTACAGTTCGGTAATATCTTGACAACTAAAACTAACTCATAACATCGTTACATATATATACCAAAAGTATTATTCTAGAATAATCCAAAGTAGTCCCACCTCTAATTCGCCTACGTGACCGGTTGTTCTCTCTCTCTCACTCGAAACATCGCGAAAGTTCTCGAAGCGTTTTCGAGATGCAACCGAAAGCATGTTCGTAACAATATATATTGGACTTAATTAGGTGCTTTTAATTTATGCTCACAGTATTTTTTCTTTAAATGTAAACAGAAAAGACCAAGAGCCTCTTGTAAATATTTGGGGGTTCTTCTTTCTTGTACATACATTTCTTGACATTTTCCAGATTACTACACCGATTTTTATTTGATTTCATTTAAATATTTTAATTGTTATGCAAAAACGGTTCATTTTTAGTTTATTTCTACAATCTTAGATTTTAAAATTGGGTACAACTATAGAATATTTATATTCTTTTTTAGATTTTATCTGAAAAAAAATTTCAAATAGATCAGCATGTCAGAACCGCGAAACATTTAACTAAAAAAGTAAAAACCACATCCGGTGAAAAATATCAACCTTCAGTGTCCAAGTGCTTTCAGTCAAGTTCCAAAAAACAAACCAAACAAGAAATTTTTAACAAAGACTTGTGTCGTGTATTAGTATCTTCTAATATACCGCTTTCAAAATTATCTAATGAAAACTTTAGTTCTTTTTTAAAAAATTATTGCAAACAAAACATTCCCAGTGAACGAACTCTAAAGAGAAATAATGTCAAGTTGTTATACTCCTCAGTTATCCACAACATAAAAGCCGAAATAGGTAATAATTACTTTTACATATGTGTGGACGAGACCACTGACTCGTCAGGAAGATACATTGTGCACTTTTTGATTAGTGTACTTAGCGATGAAACCTTTCCAAAATCGTATTTAATTTCCTGTAAGCAAGTGGAAAAAACCAACGATTTAACAATATCACGGTTTCTACAAAAAGCATTAGCAAACTTTTTTCTTCCTGCTGCTGGGCCTAATGATAAATTATTCCTTATTTTATCTGATGCCGCACCATATGTGGTGAAAGCAGGACAAAATTTAAAAATATTTTATCCAAACTTAATACATGTCACTTGTTTAGCGCATGGAATAAACAGAGTTGCGGAGGAAGTAAGAAAATAATTTCCACTAGTTAACAGTTTAATAGTGAGCGTCAAAAAGGTATTCCTGAAATCACCTGTAAGAATACAATGTTACAGAGATATGCTTCCTGCTGTTCCACTGCCACCGCAACCCATTTTAACACGTTGGGGAATATGGTTGGAAGCAAGCTTATTTCTATGCTGATCATTTTGTAGATTAAAAAAAATAATTAACCATTTTACGGATGATAGTTGCCAATCTTTATTGGAAGCTAAGCAAGCCTTTCAAAATAACATCCTCTAACAGCAACTGTCATTCATAAAATCAAATTATAGTTTTGTCCAGAAAACTATAACTCAATTAGAATCCTCAAAATTATCATTGTTAGAGAGTAGTTTTAATAAAAGAATTTGAGTCTTTGTGTCAAAACGTTAAAGGTACTATAGGAAAGGAAATTTTTCAAAAATTTAAAGTAACCATGGAAAAACATAGTGGTTACCAGGTTCTTTCTGAAGTAGTTCAAGTACTAGCTGGGACATTTTCCGAACCACTTAATTTAGAACCATCTATTAGAGTAAATTTGAAAAATGCCCCAGTTACATCAGTTGATGTCGAAAGAAGTTTTTCTATTTACAAATATATGTATTCAGATAGAAGCTATAAGTTTTTATTAGAAAATTTTGAACATCATTTAATAATCTATTGTTACCACAATTCAAAATAATATTTATATGTTAAAATAATTGTATATGTTATGTATTTATAATATTTAAGTATTTTGTAAATAAAAAAATATTGTAAATATTTTTTATTACATGCATATTTTCTAGATAAATATGCATATTTTGCATAAAACACTGCATATTTTTGCATAAAATACTGCATATTTATGCGCATATTTCATACTTTTTTATTTGCATATTTGCCTAAGTCTAATGATATAATTATATTTTTTAATTGCTTTACACAATTGTAGGGACCTACAGTCTAAAATTTAAAAAATTTTCGGTCTAGTGCAATAGTTTTGCACTTTTTAGATAGTTTTTCAGAAGAACAAAATACACGTCTTGCTGCCGAACGCAACCATAATTATAGTAATGTGTTGGTTGTAAAGGCATGATACTCAACGTAAATCATCACTATGAATAATCAACTGACATTTATTATTAATTATAATACATTGAAATATAAAGTTAGATTAAAACACTTGATGTTTTATGTCAGTTTGACAAGTATCTTTTACAGTACAATGTTATACACAAGAGATTTTTCGTTTTGTATATTGTAAAACAAGCCTATATAAACCTTTTAGTTTATCTGATGGCTCAATCCAAAGACAAAATGAGTGAAATCGACGAGCACATCATGAAGCGGTTCGACATCCAGAAAAGACTAGGCAAGGGGGCCTACGGCATCGTCTGGAAGGCTATCGATCGAAAGACCAAAGAAGTAGTGGCTGTGAAGAAGATTTTCGATGCATTTAGAAATCAAACTGATGCTCAAAGGACCTACAGGGAGATTATGTTCCTACAGTCGTTTAAGAGCCATCCTAATATTGTTAAACTGCACAGTGTTCACAGGTAAGATTGTTTTTTTAAAAGCATAGATTCATCATTAGCATCAGCTTTTTTAAGTCTGTTTGTATCGAAAGCCTTTGGTATCCATTATTGTATCTCTTCACAGTGGTTCTATTCCCTATTTATCTTCGTACTGAGCTATGTATAGCTGAGTCTTTTATAGACTTTTTATATTCAGATCTTATCTGTATAGTTTATTTACTTCTCTTATGTGATTTATTGATGTTTGTATCGTTTTTAACATCTGTGGCATGTTTAAAAGTTTCTTCGAAGTATATATTAAAGAGAAGAGGGTACACTATACGTCCCTGTGGTACTCTGGATATCTCTTTTTATATTCGCAGTTTGATTGTAGTATGTTTTTAATAATTCTAAAGTATTCATCACCTTTACCAGCTGCTTTCCTTACAACATGAGTTTGTCGTTTTTTTTAGAATTTAATTATAATTAATGTTGTTATTTTTAGAGCTGCCAATAACAGAGACATTTATTTAGGTTTTGAGTACATGGAAACTGATCTACACAACGTTATTAAAAGAAAAACGATCCTGAAAGACGTTCACAAGAGATATATCATATACCAATTACTAAAAGCTATCAAATACATACATTCTGGTAATGTCATACACAGGGATATGAAGCCAAGTAACGTTCTTTTGGATAGTCTATGTAGGTAAGGAGAAAAATGGATAAACTAAAACCTAAACAGTTAATTTTGTCTTTTAAGAACGATTTTCGAAGTAGATATCGAAACGTTAAATAAAAACTATTTGTAAGTCCTCTTACACTCATTTTAATTTATTTACTTTATATATATATATATATATATATATATATATATATATATATATATATATATATATATATATAATTCTACAGTATTTACTGCCTTCCCTCGTTCAACCGTTTCCATCTCTCTCGGTTGTCACATTCTCCATCGTTTAGGCCTCTCTTACTCATGGCGTCGTCTACTTCGTTCCTCCAGGATTTTCGGGGTCGTCCTCTTTTCCTCCTTCCTATGGGGCTCCATTCGGTTATTCTCTTTATCCATCTGCTGTCACTAGTTCTTACATGTCCATACCACTTTAGTCTTTTTTGTCCTATGTATGTTAGTATGTCTGTTTCTATTGATGTTCTTTGCTTTATTTCGTCATTACTTCTCCTATCCATTCTTGTTACTCTGCAGCATCTTCGCAGACATTCCATCTCTGTTGCTATTATCTTACTGTTGTTTTTCTTGTTTATGATCCAATTTTCAGCCCTATACGTCATAATACTTCGCACTAATGTTTTATAAATCTGTGTTTTTGTCTTCATATTTAGGTGTCCATCCCACCATACTGAGTTAAGTTGTTGGATTGCTGTTCTTGTTTGTCCTAATCGTTGTGTAATTTCTTCCTCTGTTGTTGCCTTTTTCGTGATTATAAACCCCAAGTATTTGAATTTATCCTTTCCTTTGATTGTTACGTTGTCATCAATCTGTAGATCTTCTATGTCTTCTTCACTTGTAGATAGGTACTCTGTATCGCGAGGTTAATATCTAGGCCAGCCTTGGTATATTCTTCTTGTAGTTTCTTCATCATGTAGCTGAGGTCGTCTTGGTCTTGTGCAATCACTACTTGATCGTCTGCAAAGCTTACCGTATATAGGTATTCGTTCCGTACCGGTACTCCCATGCCTTCGCATTTTCTTTTCCATGTAGTCAAGGCTTTTTCTAAGTATATTTTAAATAGGGTTGGAGATGTGGAACAACCCTGCAGGAGCCCTTTTGTTGTGGTGAAATCTCCTATGATTATTGTTCCCATTTTAATGGACACTTTATTTTCTTTATACAGAGCTTTTGTAGCTTCTATGAGTTCCGTCTGTATTTCTAATTTGTACTTAAGTAAAATATTAATTGTAATAAATTAATTTATTACACGTATTTACTATAAGTACAAATTTATTGTATCGACTGCCCCTAAAATCTAAATTGTTCCTTATATATAGTGCGCCTATGCTTCCAGAAATCTCTAGACCAGTGGTTCCCAAACGGTGGGCACTCCTCCCCTGAGGGGCGTGAGAAAATGTCAGGGGGGCGCGAGACAAATCGAAAAGTAAATTCAATTTAGGTAGTCTTTCTAAAATTCTAAATAAATCATGATGTTTAAAAAATTAAAACAAACCACTGTAACATCTGACTTTACACATAAATTTGAAATCGAATGCTTGAAAGAATGGAATGTGAGCCGTTCAATGTGGCAATAGCGCGCATTTGACAACTGAGCTCTACCAAGCACTGCCTCCCTCATTCCCTCCCACCATCAGACGCAGGCCAGCTAACCGCAGCTAATCAATTGTAACTAAGTGTTTGAGATACCTCGGCCTAGATTGCACGTATTTTTGCATTATAAAAGCGTACGTGTTGTGAAATTTTAATTGTCGTAGTTGACTTTGATACAAATATGGGTTTATTTGTATGCGTCAAGATAATGTCGAACATCCTCAGTGTATAATTTGCTATGAAGTATTAAACAATGATGCAATTAGACCTAATCGTCTTGAAAGACATTTATCATCCAAACATAACTCTTTTAAGGACAAACCAAAGGAATTTTTTGCCACAAAATCTGAAAATTTAAAACGCATGAAGTTGGATAGTACTGGTTCTACGGCTCAGTTATCTGAAAAAGTACTTCATACAAGCTATCACTTCTGATTTCTAAAGAAAAGAAGAGCCATATTATTGGAGAGACGCTTGTTAAACCGTGTTTGTTAAAGACAGCTGATATTATTCTTGGAACGCATAGTAAGCAAAAGTTATTTCAAATACCTCTCTCTCTGATAATACTGTGATACGTCGCATTGATGATATGGCCGAACACATACAAAATCAAGTAGTTGATGCATTAAAACAATCGCCATTTTTTGCTATTCAGCTAGACGAGAGTACAGACATAGCACAATGTTCTTAGTTAATTGTTTATGTTCTGTATATTGAAAACGAAAGAATGAAATACGAGCTAGTCTTTTCTACTGAGTTGGAGACCACGACAAAACCTATTTATGTTATGAAAGCAGTGTCACACTTTTTTGACAAACAGGAATTCTCTTGGCAAAAACTGATGGGTGTATGTACGGATGGCGCGCCTTCAATGCTTGTTTCTCGCTCAGGATTTGTACAATTAGTAAGAGAGAAAAATGCTGATGTGACTAGGATACATTGTGTTATATATCGATAAGCCTTGGCAGCAAAAACTCTTTTAAATGAACTGAATGCTGTCTTAAAGTAGTGAATTACATAAAAAACAGTGCGTTGAATACTCGACGGTTTAAAACTCTTTGTGAAGATTAAGGGAGTGATCACAAAACACTGCTATTTCATACAGAAGTATGATGGCTCTCAAAAGGAAACATGTTGGTAAGATTATTTGACCTTCGAGATGAAGTAGCCACCTTTTTGGAACAGCAAAAGCAAAGTGAACTAAGCGTGACCTTCAAAAAACATTGTACCCAAGTAATATTGGCTTATTTGTCAGACATCTTTGACTCGTTAAACAGCCTCAACCTAAAAGTGCAGGGTGGAGACACAAATATAGCTACTCATCGTGATGCGATCAAGATTTATATTGAGAAATTGTAACTTTGGATGTATAAAATATTAGCAAACCCCTGTAATTATTCGAGTTTCCCTAAAGTAGAGTCAATTTCAGAAGAAACACGCTTCAAGGACATTTATGAAGGATCAAGTTTGAAAATCCAAATATCGTACCATTTGAACCGATATTATTGTATCTTATGGCAGTATAAATACATGTTTTGTTTTCTATGTAATACTTATTTGTTTTTGTTTTGTTCCTAGGCCCATAAAAGTTATTGTTAAGGCGTGGGGGCGCGAGAAACTTTCATTTCAACAAAAGGGGGCGTGTTACAAAAAAGTTTGGGAACCCCTGCTCTAGACGCTGTTAAGTTTTGCTTCGAATCATTCGACCAGTTTCTAGAATTCTAGTTACGTCCGAACATCGTAGAATTCCGTTGGAATCGGTATCAATGGCGTAGCAAATGCTTCAGCGTAACAATATTAAAACAACTTTTACGTACTTCAGTTATTTGATTCTACAACTTAAAATATTCACCCTAATATAGAGGAGATAAAATATTAAGGGTTAAGTAAAGAGGTGAAAGAAAAACTATTGACAACAGCTGGATGAAGAAAATAATAGGGTGAGGCTCTTTATGATGAAGGAAGGAGATTACTCTAGAAGATATGTAGAAATAAGATCGAAGAAGCCATGTAAAAGGAAAAAATATACTGTAATATAGAATAATATAAACTACTCTATTGTTTAAATTGCGCAAAACTTGCGAATGTTTGTTGTTTTACGTGTCGCTACATTGTGTCTAACGTACATAATTTCTTTATTGATTCTAATATGTTTGCAATATCATTGAACTGTAGACATTTACATTATATAAAAAAATTTTAATGGACTATTTTTAGGTTAGCGGTAAGTGTCAATTTTTTGGCATGTCATCAATTACATACAATCATATAATAATTGATAGTTTTTTATCTAGTTTAATACATTTTATGTAAGAGTTTCATTCTGTGTTTTATAGATGTAAGATAGCAGATTTTGGATTAGCCAGATCTCTTTCGCAAGGATCGGAAGGATCCGTCAACGGATCAGATGGTGATCCTACATTGACTGACTATGTGGCAACTAGGTGGTATAGAGCACCCGAAATTCTAATAGCTAATAGGAGGTATACAAAAGGCATAGATCTATGGAGCATAGGATGCATTCTTGCAGAAATGGTTTTAGGAAAACCTATCTTTCCAGGAACGTCTACGGTGAACCAAGTAGAGAAGATAATGGCGACCATTCCTACGCCAAGTCAAGAAGGTAAAAGTAGTTTTAGCAATTGTAAAAAGCGTGTAAATACGTTTAAAAAAACATTTGAATTCCTCAAAGTTGTGAAGATCTGTGTATCACCTATTTTCTTGTCACTTTTTATATAATTTACTCTTCTCATTTATTTCTTCTTGAATTTCGATTGTCACCAGCAGGTCTCTTTATTATCAACCATATTTCTTGAAGTGTTTATAAGTATTTCAACAGCAGTATATCTAATAATACTGGCAATATTCCTCCAAATTGTAGCAGTACCAATTTTTACCCTGAAGAGACCTTTTTCCCATTTTTTAACATACATCACTCGATTTTTTGTGTTACTGTCCAATATTTTGATTTAGTTTCGCTGTTTACTTCGATGTCCAGTACAAAAAACTTATGTTTCTGGCTCACAGTTTCACTAACTACTACCTTACAGTTCTTGCATTTACGTATCTTCTTTTCTTTTCATAAAATAATGTATTTGGGAGTAATTTTGTCTATTTTTTCCTCTAATTTAAAAAAATGTGTTAACAATCGCCATAATATCTAGTGCTGTCATTTTTGTCTTTGTATAATATTTTATGAATTCAGCTCCTAAAATGGAATTTAAAATAGAAAGCTTACCTTAGAATTTACAATAGACATTGTAATCGAATTTATCAATATTTTTCACATAAAAATAATAATACAATTATTTTGTAGATATAAGTATGGTGTGTATTTCCGGCATTGGATCTTCAATGATCAAAAATGCGTCTGCAGTTCAAAAAATCCCCCTTGTTTCGATCCTAGGCAACAATGTACCTTCAGATGCAATCGATCTTATAAATAGATTGTTGGTGTTTAACCCACACGACAGACTTACAGCAGAAGAAGCTTTGGAACATTCCTATATTGCGAGATTCCACAATCCTGATCAGGAGATATCTCTTGAAATGTCAGTCACGGTAAGTACTAAGAAGAAAAATTATTTCATTTAACATGAAAACCATTAAATGGTTTATTACTGTTTAAATGGGAATAAGCCACAAGTAAAGGTTAAAGTACGTTTATTGACGTTTCAATATCCACTTCGGAAATCGTTCTCAAAAGACAAACATTAGTAAATTTACTAATACAAAATACTTATCTGGTCAGAATAGTCTACGCCTTCTTTGCAGAGTTGTAATTAATTATACATTTCGTTTCACAATATCCTCTTTTTGCCTATTCTGCTTTCCTGTTGGAATCAACTGTTTAGTATGGGCTGAGACACTTGAAATCATTAACACAGGTTTCTTATCCATCCACTTAATAATTATTAGTACATCTTTCTTTTTTCCAATGACCTCTGTTCGCTTCATATTCTTGGACTGGTTAAAAATAGGTGGTTTTTCTTTTCTGTTTCCTCTAAGAGTCCCACAGTACACCATATTTTCTGCTAAAAATCTTTTAACGAGAGGTATTTCTGAATAAAAGTTATCAACAAATAATATTTTGCCAGTTTTGTCTGTGATACACTGAAGTAATTTTAGAACAACTGCTTCAGAGTATGCTACATTAACTGGTTATTGTTCATTTTTCCTGTGTAAATACTTACGTTAAAAGTATAGCCTTCAGAAGAACAGAGTTTGTATAATTTCACTCCATATTTATGAGTCTTGTTGGGGATGTACTGACGAAAATGGAGTCTCTCTCTGAAAGGTACTATATATTCTCTCTAGTAAGAACTCTCTCCAAAGTTTTTATGATCACTGATTGTTTGCTCATTTGCAACTTCTATCACCTTTTGTTTCACTATATCAACCATATAACTTACCCTTTTCGACATTTTAACAAGTACTACTCACACTTCAATGAACTACAATAAACAAACTGAATATACACAGCGACAAGCACCAACAAGTTGAAACGAATGGCAATGACACATGCCTCCCGGGGTCTGTGAGGCATACTAACAATACATTTTTGTTTATGTACGGCACGTGTCTCCGGGTCATGTCTTATATTACCGACATCAGTAGCGAGAATTAAAAATTTGCTATCGATAGCTATTTGTTACACTTATAAAGAGGTACAAATACCATTCTTATTGCTACCGCAAGATGCGACGATTTCAATAATTTTACTACAGCACAGTTGAAAAATTACGCACATGTCCCCGGGGATACGTAAAGCAATCAAGGTGTTAAAAACACAAATCAATCTCAATTGCAATTATAAACCTCTTGTTAAATTATTGTGGGAGATTTTAAAGGAAGTAGAGTGACCTCTTGCAACCTTAAATAAAATTTATTCTACATTACCACTTTATTCTTTAATTTGATTTCAGGTGCCGTTAAACGATGACGTCAGGCTATCTGTAGACGATTATCGAAATAAGTTATACGAACTGATGGCGTCGCACAATCAAAGACAATCTAAACCATCTCATTTCGTAAAGCCAAAAAGTTTTGTACCTCAAGTTTACTCCAAGGTAATTCTTTAACGTTTAATATCTCTAGCGTCCATAAACTTATCTCTCTCTTTAATCTTCGTATATAAAATATGCTTCCACAAATGCGATGGTCAGATGACTTGAAGAAACACGCATGCCCTAAGTGGATACAAACTGCCTACAATAGAGAGACGTGGAAGAAGCACACATGGAAGTCGCCTTTAGACGGACATCAGGGCATTATAAGGAACCAAATAGATTATGTGACAATTAATAGAAGGTACAGGAATGCTATTACTAAGGTATCTGCATTACCTGGACATAGGATCCGACCACAATCCCTTAGTAGCAAATATCAAACTGAGGCTCGCTACAGCTAAAAGAAAACACCAGAAGGCATCAGTAAACATTAGAAAACTCAAAAACAATGAAACAAATGAAGCGTACACAGAGGAAATAAACAATAGGTTCTCTAATATGGCAACTGAGAATGATGTTGAAAAGTCATGGACCACCATAAAAGAATCATTTGATGAGTTGAACAACACTTTTCTACTCGAGAGTAAAACAACTACCAAGAATGAGTTGATGACAGAAGAAATATTAGAGATGATGGAACAACGCAGGCAGTGTAAGATCAGGCAGGACGAAGTAGGGTACCGAAATATACACAGTCAAATTCGTAAAGAAATTATAGCGGCGAAGGAGATCTGGATGACTACACTTTGCGCCGAGGCTGAAAGCCTATATAAACTCGGCGACAGCTTCAATCTTCACAAAAAAATTAAGGAAATTGCTGGTGTCTTCAAGAAAAAACAAGTCACTGGTATACATAATGACCAAAATGAATTAATAACGGACCCTAGCGATATACTTAATACTTGGAAAATGTACACAGCCAATTTGTTCAATGATGACAGAACACAAAAACCACCACAACTGGGAGACCATTTGTAGGGCCCAAGTATTTTGAAAGCTGAAATTGTACAAGCTATCAAACTATTAAAAAGTAACAAAACCCCAGGACCAGATGATATGTACGCAGAAACAATCAAGTTACTTAATGAAGAAAACCTAGACATTATTGTCAAGCTCTTTAACGACATCTACGATACGGGCCAGATTCCAAAAGATTGGCTTCGATCTACATTTATCGCCCTATCAAAAACACCACGTGCGAACTTCTGCAAGGACCACCGACTAATAAGCCTAATGAGTCACTTTTTGAAACTTTTCCTGAGAATACTTCACACTAGATTGTTTAAGAAATGTGAAGAGGTCAGTGGATGGAGTCAGTTTGGTTTCAAAAATGGACTTGGCACGAGAGAAGCGATCTTTAGTATGCAAACATTGATACAGAATTGTTTAGATCAAAGAAAGGATGTTTTTATCTGTTTCATCGATTACGAGAAAGCATTCGATAATGTAAAACATGAATTGATGATAAAATACCTACAAGAGTTGGGATTGGATGCAAAGGATATAAGAATCATTGCCAATCTGTATTGGAATCAGACAGCAACAGTACGTCTTCAAAATTCCAACGAAACAGAAGATTTCTCCATTAAAAAAGGAGTAAGGCAAGGTTGTATACTGTCTCCAATGCTGTTCAATTTATACGTAGAAAAAGCCTTCGCAGAAGCAGTGGAAGACTCTAATAAGGGTATTAAAGTTAACGGCATATTTATTAATAACATCAGGTATGCCGATGATACAGCCATAGTGGCAGATAACATCGAAGATCTTCAGTGCCTTTTGAATGATCTAACTCTTGCAAGTGAAGCTCGGGGTTTGAAAATAAATATCAAGAAGACAAAATCAATGATTATAAGTAGAAATGATTACCCCAACGCAAAGATATATGTCTCTGGAGAAGAAATCGAACAAGTCAGGCAATTCAAATACTTGGGATGTTTGCTGAATGAGGGTTGGGACCCCGAGAATGAAATAAAGAGCAGAGTTGAACAAGCCAGAAATGCTTTTTTGAGGCTTCGTAAGTTTCTGACTGATCGCAAATTGGACTTCAACCTCCGATACAAGATGCTTAAGTGTTACGTGTGGCCTGTTCTCCTGTACGGAATGGAAGCATGGACGTTAAAGGCCAGTTCCATTAACAAACTTGAAGTGTTCGAAATGTGGTGCCTGCGTCGAATGCTCAGAATATCATGGACGGACAGGGTCAGAAATGAGGAAGTACTCAGAAGAGCGGGCTTACAGGATAGGGAACTTTTTAATTATGTAAAAAGTAAGAAGACTGCATACTTGGGGCACATCATACGAGGAGAACGATACACTTTTCAGCAACTGATACTCGAAGGGAAAATAGAGGGTAGGAGAGGTCTCGGACGTAAAAAAATGTCATGGCTGCGCAATATTCGACAATGGACAGGAATCCACAGCTATGAAATGCTTCGCAATGCTGCTAAAAACAGAATTATTTAATCCAGAATATTTAACATCTCACCTGACAAGACGATGTACGGTGGACGCCTACGCAGAAATGCATGGCACCTTAAGAAGAAGAAGGAAGAAGGAAGAGGAGGCCTATGTCCAAAATTGGACAGCAAGGGCTGTATAGATAGATAGATAGATATAAATTATGGATGTTAGGAGAGTATGTAATTATTTTGGGAAGGTGAAGATAAAAGTCTCTTCATTTAAAGCCTCTGCTTTAATATTATTGAGAATATTTTTGAAAATTTCTTCACAATTTAATCTAAACAAAAGTGGCCGTGAAACTCTTCCCTGTCTCACTTATTCAGATAATGTTTACTCGTTTATATTTCAATACAACTAAGTTACCTGGTTTTTCGCTTTTTATAAATATACTATACTAAGACGTTACTTGAAATATGCTGTAGCTGACTTATATTTTTGTTTGTAGGTACACACTTTATAATCTTCAAATTCACCATAAAAAATAAAGAAAATACACTTATATTTGCATGTTTTGAGTAGTTTTTGTGATATAACGCGCCTTATTTGGTATGGTTCGTTTTCCATCTGTAGATGTAGTACCTAGTAGAGATGACGTGCCTCTTTATACACAATAAAAATAACTGTTCTTCTTTTGTAAGGTTTCTAAAAACACTGAAAACTATTTTAAGCATCATGTGACAGTACAAGACAAATCATATATTTCACATTCAGAGCCTAAGATAGAGAGCAAAAAGAACCATTGGATCCATGCTACGACGATGAAATCGGATTCGAAAGTTGTATCAAGACCAACAATTCCTGTTACTTTACACAGAGGTGAGTATGCCACAGTCGGCTCGCGTTAATTCAAACCTACAGTTCTGATTTTAAGTTCCCTACAAAATCTCTTTATATTTCAAAATAAATCAATATATTTTTATGCACTTGGTAATTCGAACGAAAAAAATTATTGTTATATAACAAAACGATGCGTTAATTCCAACTCGACTGCTTCCAACACTCGACAATTCGAAGTAGCAGAGACAAAGAGTCGGAAAGATTGTATGTATCAACGCGCCTTTGTTTTTTTATGATTAATTTGACTATATATTTGACACACACTTCTCACGAATTGGTTTGTTTAGTTATTAGTTACTGTTGCTCTTTTGTTGGTATACAGATTAAAATTTTGTTAGTCATGAGCTCTAGAAAGTATAAATGTTTGACGATTGCTAAAAGGAAGAAGTTAATCCAAAAAGTTGAGGAAGGTGAGAAGAAAAGTGATGTTGCAAAAGAATTTAAAATTCCTCTGAGTACTCTCTCAATCATAATAAAGCACAAGGAGAAACTAATGCTGCTCAAACTGCTGGGGTACGGAAAAGATCTCTTCTTCTTCTTTCAGTGCCTATTCGTTCCGAATATTGGCAATCATTCTGGCTATAATTATTTTATTGACTGATGCTTTAAATAGATTCGTTGTTGTTGTGGAGTTTCTCACAGGTTCTTCAACCATGATATTCTCCTTCTCCCAATTCCTCGCTTTCCGAATACTTTACCCTGTAGGATTACCTTCTTCTTCATGTGCCTTGTCCGTTCCGAACGTTGGCAATCAACATGGCTATTCTGACTTTGTTTACGGCAGATCTGAATAGTTCAGCAGATGACAATCCGAACCATTGCCGCAAGTTTTGGAGCCACGAGTGTCTTCTCCTCCCTGGACCCCTTCTGCTGTCTATTTTCCCTTGAATGATCAGTTGTAGTACTCTACTAGGATTACCTTCAGTAATCTGTATTTAGTGCTGTTTCTCATTATATATCCGAGATATTCCAACTTTCTCCTTTTAATGGTATACATCACCTCTCTTACTTTGCCCACTCTTCGTAATACGGTCTCGTTGGTTATCTTGTCTGTCCATGATATCCTTAGAATTCGCCTGTATAGCCACATCTCGAAGGCTTCAAGTTTTTTCTCCATTGCTTCAGTTAGTGTCCAGGATTCAACTCCGTAATACAATATTGAGAAGAT
Source organism: Diabrotica undecimpunctata (assembly GCF_040954645.1). Classification (NCBI taxonomy): domain Eukaryota; kingdom Metazoa; phylum Arthropoda; class Insecta; order Coleoptera; family Chrysomelidae; genus Diabrotica; species Diabrotica undecimpunctata. The sequence goes on along the minus strand of NC_092808.1, from coordinate 4,763,796 downwards.
ATAACATCGTAGGAGCCTTACTTTTATCTCCAGATTAAGATTGTGGCTTTTAAAGAGTTTGGCCATGTTATTGAATGCACTCCTAGCCTTCTCTATTCTACATTTTATTTCCTGTGAGTGATCCCATTGTTCATTTACTGTTGTTCCAAGATAGTTATACTGTTTTACTCGGTCCACTGGTGTATTATTGATAAGTAGTTGAGCGTCTCTAACTTTATTTTTGCTGATGATCATAAATTTAGTTTTTGTTATATTTACTTTAAGTCCAAATCTTTCACTTACTTCATTTACTTTGTTTATCAGTTGCTGTAAACTGTTCAAACTGTCTGCAAAAATAACGGTGTCGTCTGCATAACGGATGTTGTTTAGGCGTTCTCCATTTAGAAGTATTCCATGTTCGCATTTTTCCAAGGCTTCACTAAATATTTCCTCTGAATATAGATTAAATAATATAGGTGAAAGTATACAACCTTGTCTAACGCCTCGTAGAATCTGGATCATTTCCGTTGGTTCACCTCCAAAATTCGTTCTTATTGTGGCTGATTGGTTCCATTATAAATTTTGTATTATATGCCGATCTTTATCATCCATTTGGGCTTTTGTTAGAATATCCATCATTTTTTGGTGTTGAACTGTATCAAATGCTTTTTGGTAGTCCACAAAGCAGGTGTAAATATCGCAAGTCATATCTCTGCATCTTTGAAATAATACTTGTAGACTAAACAGTGCATCTCTTGTACCTACGCCCTTCATGAATCCAAACTGTGTGTCTTGTATTCTCTCTTCGCATAGCTTGTATATTCTACGATGTATAATTTTAAGAAAAAGTTTTAATGTATGGCTCATTAGACTTATTAGCCTATATTCTCCGCACTTTTTTGCTCCCTGTTTCTTTGGTAAGGTAATAAATTCTGAAAGTAGCCAATCTTTTGGGATATTGCCTGTGTCATAGATATTATTGAAGATTTTACATAGATTTTACATTTTACATAGGAAAAGATCTACTAAAGATGAATTCCCTCATCTGGAAGAAAGTCTGGTCATTTGGCTAAAACAGTGTAGAGAACAAAAAGTGTCTATTAGCGGAAACTTGTTGAAAGAAAAAGCAAAAGAGTTCGCGTCTACCCTAAGCATCAAAAACTTGCGGCAAGTGAAGGGTGGCTTAAAAATTTCCAAAAGAGAAATGGAGTTGTGTTTAAAAAAGTTTGTGGGCAAAATGGAAGTGTTAATGATGCAGTTTGCTTAGGTTGGCACGGTAAATCGAAGACCTTGATTGAAACTATGATGGCCAAGCCATTTTAATACTGATGAAACTGGCCGATTTTTCAAATGTTTACCGGACAAGACGTTTACTTTTAAAGATGAAAAATGTCATGGGGGAAAACACAGTAAAAAGAGATTGATAGTTTTACTTGCAGTAAATATGGACGCATCGGAAAAACTTAAACCCTTAGTGATAGGAAAAGAAGTGAAACCGCGATGTTTCATAGGTGTAAAATCGTTTCCTACGGATTATCGTGCTAACAAAAAAGCTTGGATGACGACAGAACTTTTTAACAATTGGCTTTTAACAGTTAATGTGGACATAAAACGGGAAAAGCGGACAATTTTACTATTTTTAGACAATTGCATTATCCACAACAGTCCTCCTACATTGTCCAACGTGAAAATCTACTTCTTTCCGCCAAATACAACTTCCACTTGTAACAATTGGACCAAGGGATCATCCATAATTTTAAGACGTTCTATCGCAAAGAAATAGTTAAGCTCGTTTTAGAATCTCTCGACAAGCAGCTGACTGCAAATATCACGGTTCTGACAGCTATTTTACTAATTGAGAAGGCATGGAGAGGTATAACACCCCTAACAATTTTTAACTGCTTCAGAAAATCCGGTTTCTTAAAGGAAGATCAGGAAAATCTTTCAATACTTATGGATGATGAAGAACCAGCAATAGAACCATTAGTTGACATCAGCGGTGACAGTTTTTCTGACTTTGTTCAAGTGGATGAAGATGTTGCTGTCTCAGGTTCACTAACCAATGGCGAAATTTTATCTGCGACAGATACGAATGAAAAAAGTAACGATGAAGATGAGTACGATACATTAGAACCTTTGGCAGAGATGTCAGTTAACGAAGCAAGGTCCTCATTCGATACCTTACAAGCCTTCTGTCTACAAAACGAAAGTGATGAAAAAGCATTTCAGGCACTTTTACTTTAAAAAAAAATATTGAGCAGTCTGAGCAGTAGCAATGTGCTTTGAAGCAAACCAGTAACAGTTCTTTCAAAAGATTGATTAATTCACATTATGAATATACATACATGTATGTACACGAATGTACCTCTAAACTTTTGTCATCGTTGCAGAATAGCAGTTAATAAATAATAATTGATCAACATTTAATAATTCGAAGTTTTATTTATTTTTTCTTACAAATTTCGAACCATTTGATATTTCAAACACTTAATAATTCGTAATATTTTAAGAGCCCTTCGAGTTTCAAATTAACGAGAGTCAACTGTATAATTATACCAAAGTAGGGTAAATCGATCTTAATACAGTAAAAAAAAGATGAATTTTTTGTGTGAATTTTTTTTTTATTTAAACAAATATATCCACATCAACCACTAAGGGTTATTAGCGGGGGGACATACACAAACAGTAAGATACATATTGTTACATAAAAAAAATATTTTTTACAATCTGGTATAGGTATAGTTTAGTCATTTTAAGATAACTTAATAAAGACTGTAAATTTGACGTTAGTATACTTTTTAAATTATCACTAAGGGCACACGCGATTCTTTCGTTCTGGTACACTGGACACTCAACAATTATATGTTTCACTGACAACCGAGTGTTGCACTTGGTACACATTGGAGCAGCCTCCTGGTTGAAGATATGCTTGTGTGTAAGGAAAGTATGTCCTATTCGGAGTCGGTTGATGATGACTTGGTCTTTTCTATTATTTGATAAGATGAGTTTGGTTCCTACTTGACTTATACATTCTTTAAGTTTGTTAGCAGTGTGATCCCAAGTAGTTTGCTACGCTCTGTACACGTGGGCTTTGATATTTACTTTGTGATCAGTCCAAGGCATTTGATTTATGATAGCAATACTTTGGTCGGTGGTTGCAATTCTTGCCAGAGAGTCCACTTCCTCATTACCACTTATTCCCATATGGGAAGGTACCCAGATAAAGGATAACTATTTATTGTTGAGAACTTGATTCTTAGTCAGTTTCGTCAGTAGAAGAAGGACTGTTGAGAAGCAGTTTCTTCTTCAATCTGGTGATATTGTTTTTTAAAATTTTATTTTGTATTTGAGAATGTATAAAGTTTAAAATTTCTTTTATTTCTTGGCTTTTGTTTGAATAATTTTTAACAATGCGTTCAGGATGTTTTGAGTGAAGGGAATTTGCCAGAAAATCACATATTTCATGAAAAGTATATATAAAAATTTCATCTTCTTGGGTTTTAGGCTTTTTCTTAGGTTTTTGAGTATCGGGAGGAGGTAGGTCATTTTCAAGAATTTCAGGAGAGGATATTTGTCTTTTGGTGGCAGGAGTAATTTCTGTGGTTTTTCTATCGCTTTCAATTACTAAGGAATTATCTTGGAATATTTTTGGTTGATTCAAAATTTATAATTCATTGTTTGTTTGTGAGGAAGTGGTTTGGTCCTTTGTAGCTGATGCGTGATTTTGTATGGTATTGGGTTCTGGTTCCGTTAATGTTTCAGTATCTTCTTGGTATTGGTTTCGTGGTTGATCTTGTAGCTGATTATATTTTTCATTGTTAGAGTTATGTATATTCACGTGGTGGTCAGTTTCCATTTGATTAATTGAGTTGCTTGATGATGATAAAGAAGGACAGTCAGAATCGTGATGTCCGACAATCTTGCATCTGGAGCAGTTTAAACCATCTATGGAAATGTATAGTCGATATGATGTATTGTCGAATGAGATTAGAAATGAGTCAGGAATTGATGCATTTTCTAAAGGACTTATGAACATTTGCCTCCTAAAGCTGAGTACGTGGCTGTATTCTGAGTCTTGCATGCCTACTCGTAGAAACGTCATGTTGGAGGCGAATTTTATATAGTTTATAAGTGCTCTTCAATTATGCTATTAGGTATAGTAGGACATACATTAGATATGATGAGTCTCTGGGCAGGGGTTATAAGTCTTCTTACTTCAATCTGGTTACCATCAATATTTATATATTTGTGGGAGCTAAGAAATTGATTAACTACATATTTAGAGGAGAGGTAGATGCAGATGCGGTTGTTTGCTATTTTGGATACCCAAACAACATTTTTGGGCTGTACTATTGATCCAACAGCTTTTACATATTCGAAAACTTTTATTCCTTGTATGGTTGAAAGTATAATACCTTGGTCTTTTGAAGGATATTTGAAACCGTTTAATGCATTGGAGTAAGATATATGTGACGTAGTGGGAATATTTCGTGAGGTAGTAGCTGATTCCGGTTCATCCATCTTCCCGCTGAGAATTTACGTACATTGGCACAGAGGATCTGAAGCCGGACCTGGCCACTTAATAAAATTGAACAGCAGTCTAGCCTAATTACTTGTTAAAAGCAAGAACCAGCAAAAAGTTGTTGTTGATAATCGATAAGTTGAATTGAAATCGATAAAATATTTTGCCTTTTAAACTTCTGATTTTAAGGTTATTAATAATGCAGTTTTGTACTCACAGAAATCTACGATTTTCAGTACACTGTCACATTTAACTTTAAGTTGCAAACAGTATAAAAATTAAATGAAATTTTTAATTTTAACTACCAGTAATTAACAAATTTATCAGAACCGATATAAAGCTGTATGACCTGCTAGATATCGGGGCCGGACAAGTGTGAATTTTTATTTTTATAATAAATTCAATAAAAATGCCAATCAGGTAGAAAATATATAGTCTCAGATAGATTAAATTCTATCCTATAACCATCCTATAACAACCAAACATTCATTTACATAAATTAAAATATAAATATAAGAAAAATCCGAGGAATGGTTTTGGAAATTCCTAAACTGGTAAGCAGCGGAGAATGAAAAAGTAACAAAGCAAAAGCATTTTAGTATAACATCATACGTTCTAGAATCCCGATGTTTAGTGTAAATATTGTATAATTTAATGATCAATTTTAGGTGAAGTTATGAAAGCCGGCGGTGATTGTCGTTCGGCTGTGAAAAAGTCGTCAGCGGAAGCTGCGAAAAAGAAGATAATAACTAAAAACATTAGCTTCAACCATGTCGGCAAGACCCACGGGATTATCACTCAAAGCGCATTGATGGAGCTGAGAGCTGCTGGACTACGATGAAACTCTAGGTCCTGTCATTTGATACACAGTATTATATAACACTTTTACTATACATGCATTTTATACCCCTTTGCACGTTGTGTAATTTTTTTATATAAAATAAAAAAAGATCAATTTAATTTTGTATTGTTATTTATATTACTTAGATTTAGATACAGAGTGAGTTTTAAGTACGGAATGCCTCGATTATCTCGGAACAGGTTTGCGCGATTTTTATAGATTTTGGTGTGTGAGGGTCTTGTGATGTGACCGATATTATGATGGTATTTACATTCATTGCTGTCAGATCTTCCATTTTCTGGAAATATATGATTCTTATTTCAAATAGATCACTCTGTACATTTTTTGTCTTTTGAAATCTTTATGAAATACTAACTATTTTTTATTTGATATTCTCATATCTTCATGATCTCCTCATGATCTTCTATATCATATCTGAAAAAGAACGAATTGAGATTTTAATGATATTAGGATATGGTGATATGCGTAGAAGTCAACAAGAAATGTGTAATATCTCTAATATTTTATATCCTAACAAAAATCCCATAACAAGATCTATTATCAGTAAATTAATAAAAAAGTTTAACGAAAGTGGTTCACTAAAATATTTATCGAAATCACTTCGAGGTAATTGAGGCGTTCCAGTACATAAAGTAATGTACGCACTAAAAAAATTAAAAATTGTAAAGCCCCAGGTCCAGATGAAATATCAACGGAAATCCTTAAACTAATAGAAAAAGACTCGATTCACATTTTAGTTGAACTTTTCAATAGCATTTATACATCAGGAAAAATACCACAAGAATGGCTTTTATCCACCTTTGTTATTATACCAAAAAAGATAAATGCCAAACAATGTAGTGATTACCGTACAATCAGTCTGATGAGCCATGTACTGAAAATATTCCTGAAAATTATACACTCTAGAATACACAGAAAACTGGAAATGGACATCAATTATACCCAGTTTGGATTCCGAAATGGACTTGGAACAAGAGAGGCGTTGTTTGCACTGAACGTTATGTCTCAAAGATGTCTTGACATAAATCAAGATGTATTCATGTGTTTCATAGATTACAACAAGGCCTTTGATAAAGTGCGGCATGATCACCTAATCAGACTCCTGACAGAAAAGAATTTAGATAAACGAGACATCCTACTTATAGCAAATATGTACTACAATCAGAAAGCAGTACTGAGAGTAGAGAATAATACCACTGAAGAAATTGAAATAAAGCAAGGTGTGAGACAAGGGTGTATACTGTCACCAACCCTGTTTAATCTCTATTCCGAAGACGTAATGAATAGAACACTCTCTGAGCAATCCGTAGGTATTAAAATAAATGGTGTTAGATTAAACTATCTAAGATTTGTCGACGACACCGTTCTGATCGCAGAAACACTTGAAGAGCTACAGACATTGGTGAATAAGATAGCAGACTGCAGCAAAGAATATGGACTATTTTTGAACATAAAGAAAACTAAATTTATGGTAATATCGAAATCAACACAAAATGTCCAAAATTTATATTTACACAATAAAATTATCGATCGAGTTAGCAAATACAAATATTTATGCACTTTTATAAATGAAGACAAAGATAGCTCAGCAAAAATCAAAATAAAAATAGAAAAGCCAGATCCATATTCACTAAAATGAAGAGAGTGTTCTGCGAAAGAGATTTGAGCCTTGAAATGAAACTTCGCCTGATGAGATGTTACGTACTTTCTGTGCTGTTCTACGGAATGGAGTCATAGACGTTGAAAAAGATTGATACCAAAAAATTAGAGACATTTGAACTGTGGATGTACCGCAGAATCCTGAGAATATCATGGACCGAGAGAGTCACAAATGTCGAGGTCTTGAGAAGAATGAATAAAGAAAAGGAAGTCATATTTACGATCAAAAAACGAAAACTGCAATACTTGGGACACATTACAAGAGGCGAAAGATATGAACTGCTTCGAATAATTATGCAAGAGAAAATAGCAGGAAAAAGGTCCATAGGAAGAAGACGAAACTCCTGGCTAAAGAATCCACGGGAATGGTATAGCTGTAGCAACAACGAATTGTTTCGGTCAGCAGTTTCGAAAATACGTATAGCCCTGATGATCGCCAACCTTCGGAACGAAGATAGCACTTGAAGAAGAAGTACATAAAGAGCGAGAAGGCATCACAAGAATAAAGAACATCAGTTATGACAATAATTCAAGACAAAACCTACAGTACAAGAGTACAGACGAACATCAGTTAACAATTTCTATAAGTAAATCTAGAGAAAACCAAAAAAACAGGATTGAGTAATAATGTTAATAATAGCAAGCAGATCAAATCATAGATCACGTTGCTATCTTTTTTTTTTTGTATTTAATCCTTACGGACCCAGCACTCACAAATTGTAAGTGTCGTAACGAACTACTAAATAAAGGTAAAATGGTCAAAATAATTGTTTATGATTTAATTCAAACCCGAATCGTTCGATTGTGTTATATACCGACTACTTCCGTTTTTGAGCGAAAGTGTGGTTAGTTTGCAAATACGACGAAGAATGTGTTTCTAAAAATAGTGTTTTATTGTTGTAATGGCATCAAAAAGTAAGTAGGTACTGCTTTTGTTTTGTTTTCAATGTGTATTTTTCGTGTTAATATGAATATGAATATTGCGAAATCATACATATCAAACATACAAGTCTCAGATCTGATCTCACAGAACCGCCCTTAGATGAATGTCAAAATTATGACCTTTGGGTCACAACGACTACGACATGATATTGATTCTGATTTTAATTCGAAAATGAATACGGCGATTAGTGACAGCCTATACTCAAACTTACCGGTCCTAGTTATGAATCAGACATTAGTGGCCAAGTATGCCATCTGTCAAATTGGTATTTTCACCCACCACCCCTTATAAACATTTACAAACAAAGCAAATGTAAAATGTAATTCTCATTACAATCAACTTTAGTTTATTCCTATATAAAATATTATTTAACTTTAACAATTCTTGTTTTATTCATTTTAATTGATCGTTTACGTACCTGTTATCATAGCTGGTAATGTTCCCATGTTCCTTCGAAAAAAACTAATAATCTTGGGGAAGAAATAAAAGAAATGATTAAATTGGTAATAGTATATTGTCAAAATATATACATTCATAAATATAAGTGAATAATTACAATGAAAAAGTAAAAGTATTAAAATATTGCACATAGTTTACAGATCACACTTTACTTGAAGATCAGTGAATTCGATTTTTCGAATTATATTTCACACGTTTTACTCAAAAATCATCTGTAGGGTGTTTCTACAGATTGAACGAATTTAAAACGGAACATACAATTTAATATATGTCTGTTTGAACTGCATTTGAAATAGTGGACCAATATAAAACTTGGACAAAAATAAATCCATACCCGGTGATAGACATTGTATAAAATATCGTTCAACTATCTGTCTCCTTTAAAGGAAAGAGGAGCTTGCCTAATAGTCGGAGAGATAGAGCCGAAATTTTGGAATGATCAGTAATATGACATTTCTCTATTGGAATATATTCATTGTAACTGGGTTAAGACTTTGCCTTACAGGCGGACGCCCCTCGTGGTACAGGGGGTGGCTATACAGGGATGAAGTTGTCATTTTTTTCGGAAAAATATGGCTGAAAATTTGCCCAGAGTAAGATCTTGGTATAACTAGACGAAATCCCAAAGGGCGGACGCGAGAGTGGATACATAAGGGGTGGCGGATAGGGGTGAAATTGCAATTTTTTGGGGAAAAATTAACAGTATCAATTACAAGTACAAATTAAAAGTAATATGTCCGCCATTTTCATGGCTCATTATTTAGCCCCTAAAAACTCTAAATCCAAAAGAGCGGACAGCTGGGTTGGTACAGAGAGCCATAAAACGGGGTCAAATGTACCACTTGCCTGCGCATTTTAGGTCTCGGTAACAATTTTCAAACTGATTTTATTATGATATTTTTATACCGGTTGATTTGAAAATTTGTATGCTCACTTCTGTTACTATTCTGAAAAGCGTCAAGTAGAGTTTTCCTCAAAATTTTCCAAAAAAATTTCCGTAAATGAAAATTTTCGTAATTTTTTGAGGTAAAATCTAATTTGTAGAATCCTTTCGATTTTCTGTCAGTTATACCATGATTTTTTTCCAAAAATTAATTTTTTCCCGATAAGAAAAAAAAATTTAGAAAAACTTTAAAAATTTCGTCATTTTTCTCACTCTCATTGATGTCATCACATTCATCATCTTCGTCACTTTCACTTTCAATAATATCACATTCATTATCTGCTTCATTTTCAATCACTACTTCTCGAACTGATTCTGGCATCTGACGTCCACTAAACCATTTGAATTTATATGTTTCATCTTAAAACTCCCAACCATGTTCTTCAACAATCAATTCTGTTGGTACTTTTTTATGAGCATTTGTCCAAATATTTGAAATATAATGGGCTCGCAGTAGATGTTGGTGTAATTCATCTTGACATGGTGGTAAGCTTGAAGCATCGAAATTTTTTAGTTTTTTTTTTAAAAAGGCTCGTTTACATCATGCAACTTATACTGTCGGTTAAATAGTGAAAATCTGACATCGTTTACTTTTCTTTTTGGAATTGTTCTCGTCAGTCCTGTTCCATATAAGTGACATATGAAAGTTTCTAAGGTTTCAAAAACTTCATTACAATCGAAGTCAGTTTCACCAAGTCGGATAAAAACATCTTGATACTTATTACATTTAGCGCATGCGTCTAGAATTACTGGTCTAAATGGAACGCGCATCATTATTATTTTAATATTTTAAAGTAATAATGATGCAAAATTAATGTCCAAACAGAATTTGTATAATTATAATTAACTAATGAAAAAAAAATTCAATCAATTTAAAAGTTAAAAAAAATATTGAAAATATCTACAAAGTAAATTTCAAAACTTAAAAAATTGATAATTCTACTATTAAATTGATTTTTATTAATAATTATTTGTAAAATGTTAAAGGAATTCTACAAATTGAATTTTACCTATTGATAAATAGAAATAATATATTTTGTATTTGATTATTAGTGTAATAATAAATCAAATTTTTCTTATATCTGAACAACCATTATTTATGCAATATAAATTTAAAAACCTTTTTATTGTAATAAAAAATAAGTAAAATTACTATTTGTTATACAAAAAATATTTAATAGTTAACATTATAAAATTACTTTAATTTAATAAAATATCAAATATCAAACATTTATTCAATTAAAAATTAATTCGTAAAATATTTATATTTAAGAAAAAAATGTGATTTGTAAAGTAAATATGACTTTAGTTTGAAAAAAAAACATTATCACCATGAAAATGGCGGACATATTACTTATCGTTAATTTTTCCCCAAAAAATTGCAACTTCACCCCTGTCCGCCACCCCTTATGTATCCACTCTCGCGTCCGCCCTTTGGGATTTCGTCTAGTTATACCAAGATCTTACTCTGGGCAAATTTTCAGCCATATCATCGATCGTTAATTTTTCCGAAAAAATGACAACTTCATCCCTGTATAGCCACTCCCTGTACCACGAGGGGGTCCGCCTGTAATGCAAAGTCTTAACCCAGTTACAATGAATATATTCCAATAGAGAAATGTCATATTACTGATCAGTTCAAAATTTCGGCTCTATCTCTTGGACTATAAGGAAGCGATAAGTGGTTTGACAGCATAATAACTGCTTGTGTAGTCTAGTTTTTTCAGTGATTCTAGGCAACCTATTTGGGTGGAGTTTTGATTTGTTCTTGAATGAATTCAGAATCCAGCAGCCCGCTGAAGTATTGGATTTTTATAATATAATTATTTGACAACCTTTTGTTGGCCAACCACCTAGAGCGGAGTTGAGCCGAAATACATTGATTTCGTATGTTCCGTTTTAAATTCGTTCAATCTGTATATTCGATCGACATAACTCTACCCCAAGGAATTCTCGTTATTTGATTTGTTTTTATATTTTTAAATGAATTAATGGGTTAATTTTCTCGGATACATGGGTTAAAAGTTGAGCCGATTTAAAAACACGTTCGAATTAAATTTTAGGACGAACATTTTTAACATGAGCTAATTCTAAAAATAGTAAATTAGTATCGCACTATTCCCCATAATTACCCTTTAAGGATTCATGTTCTTATGTCAAAACGCTACAATTATCGATGGCAGTCTGGAGTAAAGCTTTGTCAGTTGAATATAGTAACATTTCTTATGTAAATAATAAAGTATTTTCTTAGTTTAAGTTAGGTTAAGTTGAAATATGTATTTGAACCACAATGTTTGCTACTCCTTAATAAATCCTGTTACAAATTTTATCGTTTTATCAACAAGACAAGCTGCTTTTTGGTTTTAGTATTATTTTATTGCCGCGTTAAGAACCACGTCAAGGTCAATCATTCAGAAAACTTACTGATTTGTGTTTTGAGTTATTTATTTTCTGTAATTTTTTATAGAATATATTTAAAATCACTTATTATTGTTTCCTGCATGATAGTTTTGATCGACTTGATTTGATTTTTGGCAAAAATTTATTTTACGTGCGAGTATTCGCTTAAGATAAGGTTAGGTAAGATTAAATTATTATTTTTGTAGAAAAACAATATATAGAACCACATGAATCTTTTGTCTTAAGATAAAACAATAAAACTCGTGAAGATTTCTAATTCTTTGTTAAAATTATTGTATTTGAATGTTTTTAAAGTAAGTATCGTCTTGAAATTGGTCACACAACAAAATTTAAAGCCCATAACCATCTCGGTAAGTGCCGGTGTGTATTTTGCGCTGCAAATACCCAAATACTTCGACAGATAGTTCCTGTAAAAATGTAACAAAGAACTATCTGGTCGTTTTCTCGTAACTGTATGGAGTACATATAAGGTAAACCGACCTAATAATGGCCCAGTTAAGGAATATTTGACTTTAGACGTAAATATTAAGGAAACGAAGTAATAGAAAAAATGGATTTAAAGTATATTTAATAGCCTGATGTTTTCTTTATCAAAATAATTAATAAAAAAATAAAAAATGTGTTTTTTATTTGCCAAAAATAAATTGTTTTCACTAAAATGCAAAAAAACTTTTATTCCGGCATATGTTGAAAAATTAGTGGTAATTTCGGCCTAATGGTGTTTTAATTCCTGCCTGTATATCAAAAGGATTATCTTTTTTTATTATAAACTGTACACAAAATTTTTTGTAAATACAGGGTGGATTGATATAAAACTAGCCTTTGATAGAAAAACAACTTTTTTGGAATTAAATCGATTTATTTCTCAACATAGTCCTCTTTTAGCTCGATACACTTAGTAAGACGATGTTCCAATTTTTTTATCCTTTAATAGTATTTTTGCTCGAGCTCTTCAAAATAGGCCGAAGTTTCAGCGACGACTTCATCATTTGTTGCGAAACAGCGTCCTCTGGGCTATTTTTTTTAGGTTTGGAAACAGGAAAAAAACGCTGGCGGCAAGATCTGGGGAATACGGTGGGTGTTCAACCAATTCATAGCCCAATTCGTGTAATTTTGCCATGGCGACGGCCGATCGGTGAGCCGGTGCATTGTCTTGGTGAAAGAGCACTTTTTTGCGTTCCAAACCGGGGCGTTTTCGACGCAATTCCGCATCGAATCGATCCAATAATGCTGCGTAGTACTCACCATTGATTGTCTTTCCTTTTTCCAAGTAGTCGATGTGGATGATGCCCTTCGCATCCCAGAAAACAGTCGCCATCACTTTGCCGGCCGAATGTGCACTCTTTGCCTTCTTCGGCGGCCCTTCGCCACGTTTGCGCCACTGTTTCGACTGTTCTTTGGTTTCCAGTTTGTAATAATGCACCCAGGTTTCATCAACGGTGATAAATCGGCAAAAAAAATCCTTCGGGTCGCGCCGTATCATCGCCAAAAGCGTCTCAGAAGTGGACACACGTTTTTGCATTTAATCGATTGTCAGCAAACGCGGCACCCATCGCGCGGATAGCTTTTTCATGTCCAAATGAAAAGACAATGTTTAGGACCTCTATTAACTCACGGAACTTAATTCGACGATCTGCCATAATCATGTCATGGACTTTGTTGATCATTTCCGGCGTGGTGACTTCATTTGGCCTTCCGGGACGCTCATCATCAAAAACACTCGTACGACCACGAACAAATTCAGCTTTCCAAAATTTTACTGTTGCTAACGAAGGTGCAACCTCGTCATAAATTTCGTCCAGGTCGGCTTTGATTTGCACATTCGTTTTACCCTTTTTGTACAAAATTTGCTTGCTTTTGACGGCTGTAAAACCAAACTAATTGTTTTTAAAACTTAAAATTTTGACAGACGTCATGTCACGAATGGCAAATGTCAACACCGCAACCAATTCGGTACCAAGTAGCGCCATCTATCAAAGGCTAGTTTAATATCAATCTATCCTCGTATGTGTTTTAATATTATCAAAGTAGTTATAAAAAATAAAGAAATATAGAACCATAAAAACATAATTGTTATATAGAAGAAGCATAAAAAACTAAATAAAATAGAAAGACGTACATACGTAATACATTTGGAACCTAAAAAAAAACTTTCATAAGTAACAGTATTTTTTTTCATTTTTATTTATTATTCAATTAAACCTACAAATTATTTATCTCGGGTACAGAAAAAAGACCCCTTTTATTAAAATACTGAGGCGGTGCTGCAATTAAACAAACAATTTCCTCTGGATCATACCAAACAATATAATCTGTCTCTTTTTTTAAGCTTTTTCCATACCTTTGATTTGAATTAATCTTCTGTTATTTCTTCTACTACTTCTGGAAAATGTTTCTCCTTGTAAACTACAATGACGTAGTGACCTAGCTCGTAGTCGCCCACCTCTAAATCCCTAGAACTGTTAGTTCTCGGCTTTCTAGTTCTTTCACCTGTTTTTCTGTCAGAACCAACATTGTTGTTTAAAATTTTATTTTATTTTTCATTTGCTCTATCTATCTCTCCTCTTTGTTTTTCTTAATTCTCAATCTTTAGTTTTAATTTGACAGCTTTCGAAATTTTAATTTTTTCTGTTTTCTTGCCATCAGATTCTGCATTTTTCTTCGTGATCTTAGGTGCTTTTTAATTATTTTTCTTCAAGCTTTTGTTTTTTTCTTGCTTTATTTTGTTGGCTCTTCTCTCGTACTACATGAAATCATCAACAATCGTCACTACACGTGTTAATTTTTTGTAGCCTTTCTTTTGGACGTTTGAGCTATTTTTCTGGGAAAATAAAATGCATTTTTAAATGGCGTTGGAAATTTTGCAGCAGTGAGAAAATAGGCTTTAGCAGAATTTATGGGAGATTGATTTTTAAAATAGGTTTAGCTTCATGAGCATTCAGAAAGTTTAAAAAAATTAATTATTTTTGGGAACAAATTTGAGATTTTTTTTCAATTTTCTTCCATTAGAAATAACTACTTGACTTTCATAGTTGTGAACTTCTTTTTTTTTGCTTTTACAGACAAAAAAGTATGGGATGAAATTTGATAGTACGTTTTTGATAGGTAATATTTTTTTTAAGAATATATTACTTTTATTTAATAATTTTTGATATTAAAGACAAAAAGTTGAATTGAAAAAAAAAACCAATATTCGTAATTACGGGACATTGGGCCGGAATTAGATTAGCTACTAAAATTGTGCCCTAATACCGGCCTAATCTATTTTTGTAAATTCTACTTTGTTTTGTCCCAAAAACTAAAGTGTTTTATAAAAAATACAACTATTAACCATTTCTATTGAACAAAATACTGCATGAATGTGAAAAAATATTTTCTGAAATAATTAGCAAGCAAATATTGTAACCAATAAATTTCTCAATGCTTGCCCAAAACACTAGGGATTGACGATCTCTCTTCAACTGATTGCGTCGCTTGATTAAATCGATTTGATTAAAACAAAAGTTAGACCAAAAACAAAAGTTAGACCAAAAACAAAAGTTACACGTTTGAAAATAAAAGAGGACATAGATCAATGATAGATTGTGTGGTTACAAACAGAAATATTCACCATAAACAGATAGTGGATGTGAGAAGTTTGACAACCCAATGTGGGAAGCGATCACTTTGGTACTTGGTAAAATTAGATTCAATGAAAGATGGAAAGAGAAGCTTAAACAAACCAATTCAGAGGAAATAATAAAAATAGAAAATTTAGAGATGACTCCATAAAATCATTATATCAAAAAAGGCTAGAACAGAAAATACAAATGGAGAATATCGAAAATGAAAGCAATGTAGAGACTACCTGGAGAAAACTTAAGAAAAATATTCTGGATGCTGCCCGAGAAGCCCTTGGAACGAAAATAATAAACAAAAAGTGGTCACCGAAACGCCAAATATAATAACTGAGGAAAAGACCGAAATCTCCCAAAACGATGTGAAAGAAGGAATAAACAAATTAAAAAACAGAAAGTCACCAGGAGAAGATCAAATACCAAATGAACTCTTAAAATATGGAGGTGATCACCTTGTACAACAACTGCGACTTCTTGTTAATAAAATAATCACCACAAACAGAATACCAGATGAATGGAGGAGAGCGATCATGGTGATGTTCTTCAAAAAAGGAGATAAGAAAGACCCCAATAATTATCGAGCAAAAAATCTATTAAATACAACACTCAAATTGACAACAAGGATAATATAGACAAAAATAAACGAACAAATATCTCTGCAAGAGGAACAGCAAGGATTTTGGACAGGAAGATCACGTACGGATGCAGTTTTTGTAATAAGACAAATAAAAGAAAAGTCGCTGGAATACAACAAACCAGCATATATGTGTGTGATAGATTTGAAGAAAGCGTTTGATAGAGTGAGAATTCGGGACGCGATACATTTATTATATGAAAAGGGAATATCACTGGATTTAGTAAAAACCATTGAGAATATATATAAAGATAACATAGCTATGGTAAGATGTAAAAGAAAACTATCGCAACCTATTAAATATGAAGCTGGCATTAGACAAGGAGATTCGCTGAGCCCATTAATATTTAATCTGATAATGGATGAAATCATAAAGAAAGTTAAAAAAAGGAGAGGATGTAGAATGGGAGAAAAGGATATAAGGATAATATGCTACGACGCCGACGCCATAATAACAGCCGAAAATGAACATGACCTACAAAGATTAATTAAAGAATTCAAAGATACGGCGCTCATATACAACATGGAATCTCAACAGAAAAAACTAAAACGATAGTGATATCAGCGGAACCGAGACGATGTAAACTAGTCGTAAATAACAAAATAATAGAACAAGTGATGGAAACTGAATACTTGGGAATAAAACTGTCAAGCTACGGAAAAGTGGAAGAAGAAGTACAAAAACAAGTGAACATGGCAAACAGAGCAGCAGGATGTCTCAACAACACAATCTGGAGAAACAAATACCTCACAACGGAAACGAAAACCAGGATATATAAATCAACAATAAGACCGATAATGACGTACACAGCGGAAACAAGAGCAGATACGGCGAAAACACAAAGACTACTGGAAACAACAGAAATGAAAATCTTACGAAAAATAACAAACCAAACTCTAAGAGACAGAGTAAGAAGTGAGGAAGTACGAGTGAGATGTGGTATAGAGGAAATAAATACGTGAACCAAAAGAAGAAAAGTGGAATGGAATCAACACATCGAAAGAATGACAGAAAATAGAATAGTACGAATAGCAAGAGACAAATCGCCAAATAGAAGAAAATTATTGGGACGACCGAGGAAAAGTTGGTCAGACAACGTCAATTGATGCTAAAAACCGAAGTAAAACAGGTATTAAGCCTATTTATAAAGTAGGAAGAAGAAAAAAGTTAGAACATGTCACTCCATCATTTATACATAAAAAAATGGCCTAATAAATTTCTCGCTAGAATACATACGCGACGTAGTATTAAGTTTAACCAACTTAAACGTATATACAAAAAATGTCAGTTTTTTTAATAGGTCGGATTCACATCACGAAGTTGTATATTCCGTTAATAGATAGTTTTACCTTAAGGACGATTTAAACGAAAGTAAGAAGTTGTAATTTTAGTTCGATTTAATCTTAGTTACCTTGTATAAATAAATTTGTTCTAAACAAAAGCATGTATATATGAGCAGGGCATTTGATTTTAACATCATTACACTATATTGATTCTTCATTTCAAAAGTATACTTACTTCAATACCATGCCTCATATCTAAGCAGAGTATGGAGGAATTGAGCCTGGGAAATATTTGACAGCTTTCATATCAGCTCTCAGTTTGACGCTGACATGATGCTGACTTAATGCTAACTTCACGCTAGGTCGACTTTAATTTGACACTGACATGACGCTGACTTAATGTCACGCTGACTCGAAGTTAATATCGCCTTAGCGTGAAGTTACCATTTAGTCAGCTGTAATGTCAACTGTCAAAATTTTCCCAGTTCAACCTCCCATGCTCTGCTTAGATATTATTTAAAAATGTATTTTGAAAATTGTTTTGAAAATTAATATTAACACTAAACAATTACATTGTGAAATAACTAAAACCAACAGTTAATCGAGAATAAGCTGCAAAAGACAACATTTTAGACCCTGTATAATATAACATTAACAATAATCTCAAATTAATCGATTTGAGCGTTACAATTGCATTAAATATGTGGACGAAATATCTCTATGAGTGGAATGGGTTGCATTTTAGAATCTAATGATACGGAATGGTTAAATGTGTAAAACTACTTAACAACTAGTGCAGTTCCACCAGAAAAGAATTCACAGTTATAATTACCAACTATCATCAAAGAATGGGTGCATGGTCAGTGGCGGATCCAAGAGAGGGTCACGGGGGTCATGACCCCCCTACAAACAAAAATAAATATCAATCAAATTATCCTAAAAAAATAATTTAAAACCCATCAACCCTATAAGCAGGAAGTTAAGATTTGAAATGATTCAAGAAAATTAGGAAGAATTTGAATCCAATAATAAAAACTGTAATTCTTTGTGGTAGACAAAATATTTCTTTGAGAGGGCATAGGGATGATAAAAATATTAAAAGTATTGTAAACAGCGATGGTACAAAAAAAATGATGGCAATTTTAGAGCATTGCTTCAGTTTAGGATAGATGCTGGCGATAATGATCTGCTAAAACATTTGGAAACTGCTCCGTCTAATGCTACATTAATTAGTAAGACTACTCAAAGTGATATCATTTCTTGCTGTAAAGAAGAATGTATCTGCGATATCTATATTTAAATGAGATTAGAGAAGATTTTATAACATTTGTTATCGCCTAAGATTCGATTCGAGAAGAAGTTGTCGGTTAAGAAGGAGAACGCCTCTTAACTGGAGTTGCTTTAGTCCACATTGTTGAAGATTCCGTAAAGAATTTTAATTTAGATTTAAATTTTTGCGTAGGTTTTGGTGTCGACAATTGCTCAGTAATGGCTTCCAAAACGAAAGGTGCAAAAAAGTCCAAAAGTCCAAAACATGCTGTGCGTTGTCCATGTAGCAATCATATTTTGAATAATTCCTTGGCAAGCTCCTCAAAAGTTATATCATGTCGTAATACTTCAGGAACTATGAGAAAAGTAGTAGCTTTTGCTAATGCCTCTCCCAAACAACCTGATGTTTTTAAGAAGGATCCGCCACTGTGCATGGTGCGCAAGTCTCGGATCTACGAATTTGAGTTTACGTGGTAAAAGATGCGCACTCGTGCACATCAAATTGTAAAAGCAAACGGTTTTATCAGAAGTTCTTATAGGGTGCGTTCACACGACGTAAGAGGCTGGAACGCTGGAAACGTCAAACATGAAATGAAATGTTGAGACAAATGCGTTCAGACGTTATTATCTGCGAGATCTAATTCGCTGGTTACAGCCACTAAGCCGCTTTGTACTTAAAGTCAGCCGCTGAGGTCCTCAGAACGTACCCATTAACTTGTCAACCATTTTAAAACTATCGTATTGGTCTGATAATTTCTTTTCAACAAAATGCTTTAAAGCGGACGCACTTTATCCCAGGTTATTAAAATATACCTTATGTTGATATTTTTTTACTTTTGGTGTTTTTATTCGTTTCTAAATTCGCACATTTTATAAAAATAAAGAATTATTTCGTCAAGACTTTAAACGATATCTATAAACCCGAGTTTGCGCAGTAAGAGACTCGGTCTTCGACAGTTCTTCTATTGTTTGCATATCGAGAATTTTTTTGTATAATTTGAAACAAATCTGACAGCACTCAAGATCATTTTGAGACAAAACTTATTCCAGGTCAATAAAATGTACCTTTTATTGGTATTTTTTGCTTCTTTTGTGTTTATTAGGTTTTATTTGTGCTCATTTTATAAAGAAAAAGAATATCTCCACGATACGCAAGCCTACAACCTTAAACGCTGCCTGTAAATTCGAATTTGCGCAGTGAGATCCTCAAAGTTAGGAAAGCGAGACTAAAAATGGAACTTTTTCATCAAATGTTCTTGTAGTAATATTAGAACGGTTTTAAAACCTTACTGCTTTGTAAATTACCTTTTAGTTAATATTTTAGTACATGCACTCGTTTTCATTCAGAATTTATTCCAGGTCAATAAAATCTATTTTATGTAGGCACTTTTTCTCTGTTGGTGTATTTATTCGGTTTTAATTTCGTACATTTTATAAATAAAAATAATATTTCCATAACACACAAGTCTCTGTCTACGAGATTTGTTCAAAAATTATCCGAAATTTTTGTTTTTTTGAAACAAATATTTATGTATTCGTCTACATTAACGTTGTCTCCTTCAAAATAGTCCCCATTAGATATTATGCACGTGTGCCAACACTTTTGCCAATCCTTCAAACTCTTCTCAAACTCGATCTTTGCGATAGCCTTTACTTCTATCAGCGATGCGTTTTTAATGTCATCTATTCTTGTGAAACGACGTCCCTTTAAAGTTTTCTTTATTTTTGGAAATAGAAAAAGGCACACGGAGCCATGGCTGGCAAATATGGAGGCTGGGGTATCATTACAGTATTGTTTTTGGCCAAAAATTCACGAACAAGCAGTGAAGTGGAGCTGGTGCATTATCATCATGCAAAAGCTACTTATAAGTTGTTTTTCCACAAATCCGGTAAACGGCGTTGAACTTGTAGGTAGTACTTGTTATTGACCATTTGACCTCGTGTCAAAAATTCATGGTACACTATGCCATTAAAATCAAAGAATCAAGTGAGCATAACCTTTACGTGCGACCGCACTTATTGATCGTTTTTTTGGCCTTGACGAACCAGAATGCCTCCATTTAGACGATTGAACCTTAGTCTTGACGTCATATCCATAAATCCATGTTTCGTTACCTGTTATAACTCTTTTGGGTAAATCTGGGTCATTGTTTATGACGAAACATGGGTTTCGTCACCTGTCTGAAATCTATACACAGATTTAACAGTCTGAAATCAAAAAATTAAACTCCTTTGAGATGTGGTGCTACAGGAGAATCCAAAGAATATCGTGGACTGAAAAAGTGACTAATATAGAGGTGTTACAAAGAATGAAGAAAGAATGTGAAGTCATAAAAACTGTTAAAATTAGAAAGATTCAATATCTGGGTCATATAATGAGGGGCGAGAAGTACGTATTACTTAGATTAATTATGCAAGGGAAGATACAAGGGAAGAGAAACCCAGGACGACGCAAAATATCCTGGCTAAGAAATTTGAGAGAGTAGTTCGGTTGCAGCTCATTAGAATTATTCAGAAGCGCGGCCAATAAAATTAAAATAGCGATGATGCTTTCCAACCTCCGATAGGAGAAGGACCCTGAAGAAGAAGAAGAAGAAGAAGGGTCATTGTTTACGTCATTTGGTGATTCCTGAGCAACTTCCAATCGCCGCTGTTTTTGTTCAAAATTCAACAATTTTGGGACAATTTTGGGACAAAACGCTCACACGCGTTTTAGCGATACCCAAAACTTTTGAAAAATGTCATGGCATGAGCCAATTGATATGCCAACTTCATCACTGGCTTCTCTGATTGTGATTCGGTGGTCGATTATAACCATTTCTGTCACTTTTTTTATCATCATCTTCAGCGTCTTCACGACTATCTTGGAAACGCTTATACCACTCGTAAACACTTGTTTTTTTCATAGTATGCTTACCATAGTTATTTGTAACATTTTACATACTTTGTTACACTTTATTTTATTTTTTGTGCAAAATTTAATACAAATTCTTTGATCCATTTTTTTTAAATAGATGAAAATCGCTGAGCTCATAAAAACCGACGAAACTTAGCGGCTGCCATAAACAAAGTAAACAATAAATATAGCTGCAATTTTTTTACTTTAGGAGGATGTATAATAAAATAATAAAAACAATCTTTTGACGATTAAACTCTCCAAACTCGCGAAATTTAAAAATTCCAGGTATTTATTGAACACACCTCGTATAATCCCGAGATTGTACAGTAAGATAGTCGATCTTGTGAAAACTAATCTAAAAAAAATGGAACTTTGTCATTAGATGTTCTTGCTATCGCTTTTTAAATTTCCTTTTGATTTGAAATTTAATACTTATTCCAGGTCAATAAAATATATTTTGTTGATGTTTTCGTGCTTCTGGTATGTTGCTTCGGTTTTACTTTCACGTGTTTTATTAATAAAAAAAATATTTGTTTGGTACGCAAGTCTAAAGGCGCGTACAGACTAGCACACGCATGCGGTGAGAAGCCACGCATATGCGTGCGTACTCAAACCAGAAGCCACGCATATGCGTGCGTACTCAAACCATTCGCGCTCAGAGCATTCGTTGAAATTAGAAATCACCGGATATGTATGTGTGCTCAAGGCGCTCCATCCATTCGTGAAAAAATGTCTGAGGAGCTGCTTATGGTTAGTGCCGCGTTTGTGGTTATTAGTTCAATAAAAAAGAAAAAACAAAGGAAAAATAGGCGATGATTGACGACGCATTTATTTAAAAGAAGAACCCTACAAATGAATTTCGATTTACTAGTAGATTTGGCGTTAGAATCTAATACTGGACAATTTCTGCTCATTTTCTTCTTTACAACTGCTGAATCTATATCAAGATTTCTTGAAATCGACTCTCATGCATCTTCTTTTTTTGTTTTTGAATAATAAAACTTATTTTTTGAATCCCATAATATAGAGTTTTCTTCATACAAATCTATTAATTGTAAACATTGTTCATTTGACCACTCTATTTTACACATAAATTAATAAAATGAATAAAACTCAATAAATCCGAACTTGTCTTGCAAATGCAACGAATCCCCACGCTATCCGTCTAAACTGAGCGCGAACGCACACGTATGTTTCTTTGATGTGTGCGAAAAAACCGACACCACTCTGGCTCGCAGCATGTGTGCTCAAGTCATTCGCGAGAAGCAACGCATGCTGCGAGAGGTTACGAAAGCGCCGTCCACATTTGCACACGTATGTGTATTCGTGGCTGCTCACGGCATGCGTTTGTAGGTCTGTACGTGCCTTAAGACCTTGAACGCTGTCTGTAAACTCGCATATAAGCAATAAAAAATTCGACATTGTGAAAACGAATACAAAAAAGGAACGAAAAAAAAAGACTTTTTAGTCAGATATTATTGTAGTACTGTTAACCGTTTAAAGATAGTTTGCAAAACATTTACAGACCGTTTTATAACCATTTGCGGACCGTTGCATTAGTTTGAAAATGTACTTCCAAATAACTTGTTCATGGAGAAGAAATTTTTTAGTAAAATATTTTGCCTGCAATAATGTTTCGTTTCTAATTTTGCAAACATCTTAAATATAAATAAGTACAAGAAAAATTTATAAAGTGTATAGATATTATCGTTATAGAATACAAAAAATATAAAATGTGTTTGTGAAATGGTCCTTTATTAAATTACCTGTTACCTTTTCTAGTATTTTAAAACTCCCATCTGCATAAATCAAACAATTTGAAAACCGCTGCAAAACAATCCATTTGAAGTAGAACTATATATATTTTTTTATAATTAGATACTAAAAGAACCTTATTATTACTCATCAAGAGTAGAAATGACTTTCGAAAATTTGCTCGTCGGCGCAGAAAGCAGACAGAGAAAGTATTCGAAGGGAAAGAGATGGATGAACACCAGAACTCGACCACGTAATTTTTAAACGTAGGTTACAGGTTGAGTTTACTTCTCCTGCTAAAATAGTTTCCGGTAATTTTGCTGCGTATCAAGTGAGCGTTCCAAATCGTTCCTAATTTTGACAAACTCTACCCAGATTTTTGGTCAAATTATTACTCTGTGAATTCTTTTCCTGTTTATTCGTTCGATTTAATACCTGTTACTAATTTCTGAAATTGTAAACTGTTGTAGAATTTAAAAACTGGACAAAATTTCTATTCAAATATGTTGAAACTATCGAAATATTTTGTTGATTAACGATTACAACTGGGCGGCAACCGCGACTCTGAAAATCACAAATTTACGTGAACCCAAACGTCGAAACTTTTAATTTTGTATCACACTTAAAGCAGCACGTGAGGTGAATGTAAACGACTCGTCTTCTCTTTTCGTGTGCCCTTTTGGGCGTAGTGTCGAACACTAGGCTTGTATTTTTACGTGCTTTGACAACTTCGATTTGACTCTGGGATTCTTCAGGCAAGGTTTTTCTCCCATCAAATGATTACTCCAGGAATTCTCCTCCATTTCGAAGTTGTCGTGGCAAAGAGGACACCGATTACAGCTCTCTGCTAACTCTACAACAAAACAGAAAAGTTGAGGTAAATCTGACTTTCACTTACTTCACACAGTTATTTTTTGTATTATTTATGTAGGAGCGCTTATATTTTTCAGATATGGCGACAGTAGTATAGAAATAACAAAGGTAACGTACTGGTATTGTAAAGTTAAACTTAATATAAAACCTAGACAAATATCATTTGTATGCCAACGTTTTGAATGCGTGTATCATTAAATTCGTTCGTTCTTATCGTTCTTCTTGCAGACAGCTTTGATCAGGCACACAGAAGCTCCAAGAACTCCATACTGTCACAAAAAGAGTTGGTCTTAAAATCAATTTTTCAAAAACACAATTTATGACAAATTTAGTCCACAACAAAAACATCTCAGTAGAAGAAAAAAAAATTGAGCCAGTTGACTCCTATAAATACTTGGGCCATGAGATCAGAATAAGTCGAGACAACCAAACAATCGAGCTGAAAAGAAGAATAAACCTCGCTTGGGCTGCATTTGGAAAGATGACGGATATTTTTAGGTCTAAGATTTCAATGTGTCTGAAAAGAAAAGTATTTAATCAGTGTATTTTGCCAATGATGACCTAAGGCGCAGAAACTCTAACACTCACAAGAACAACAGTGAGTAAACTACAAGTTGCGGAAAAAGCAATGGAGGTAATAATGTTAGGGATTTCTCTACGTGATAGAATACCCAATGCTACTATACGCAAAAGATCAGGAGTAGCAGACGTTATTGAAAGGATAACAACACTAAAGTGGAACTGGCAGGTCATGTAGCAAGATCAGTTGATGACCGGGGACAAAAAGAATTTTGGAATGGAGACCCCGAATGCAAGCTAACAGAAATAGAGGTCGACTCTCAACGAGATGGACAGATGACATAAAAAGAGTGACTACAAATTGGATTCAGATATCGCAAAATCGGACTAAGTGGAAAAGCATGCGAGAGGCCTATGTTCAGCAGTGGACGTTAGAGGCTAGTTGATGATGATGATAATGATCATTAAATTAAAATTAAAGACAGTCAAGATTTCCTTTCACGCAAAAATAGTCTATGTATCTGTTGATACGTATTTCGCTTTAATAAAGCTCATCAGAACAGTTATTCATAGGCTTTCTCAACGTGAAAATTAATCTTTTCCTGTCTTTGTGAAGCAACGATAAAATGGCTTCGAAACGGACGCAATAGCGACATCTGATATTAAATCCGTAAAATAGTTTCGAAACACAATTCAGATAACTGCCTTAATCTGAACCTTCTATAAATGCAAGGTATAACAGACGCTGATAAAGATGTTAATAGAGACATGGGGAATCTAAAATTTGCATTCCACGACATGTCTCCTCAGCTAAGCAGAAATCGTTAGCGAATTGGTTTCTTGTACTCATACAGAGTAGATCCGAATAAAAATAAAATTAAAGACAGTCAAGATTTCCTTTCACGCAAAAATAGTCTATGTATCTGTTGATACGTATTTCGCTTTAATAAAGCTCATCAGAACAGTTATTCATAGGCTTTCTCAACGTGAAAATTAATCTTTTCCTGTCTTTGTGAAGCAACGATAAAATGGCTTCGAAACGGACGCAATAGCGACATCTAATATTAAATCCGTAAAATAGTTTCGAAACACAATTCAGATAACTGCCTTAATCTGAACCTTCTATAAATGCAAGGTATAACAGACGCTGATAAAGATGTTAATAGAGACATGGGGAATCTAAAATTTGCATTCCACGACATGTCTCCTCAGCTAAGCAGAAATCATTAGCGAATTTGGCAAATTTTAGATTCCCCATGTCTCTATTAACATCTTTATCAGCGTCTGTTATACCTTGCATTTATAGAAGGTTCAGATTAAGGCAGTTATCTGAATTGTGTTTCGAAACTATTTTACGGATTTAATATCAGATGTCGCTATTGCGTCCGTTTCGAAGCCATTTTATCGTTGCTTCACAAAGACAGGAAAAGATTAATTTTCACGTTGAGAAAGCCTATGAATAACTGTTCTGATGAGCTTTATTAAAGCGAAATACGTATCAACAGATACATAGACTATTTTTGCGTGAAAGGAAATCTTGACTGTCTTTAATTTTATTTTTATTCGGATCTACTCTGTATGAGTACAAGAAACCAATTCGCTAATGATTTCTGCTTAGCTGAGGAGACATGTCGTGGAATGCAAATTTTAGATTCCCCATGTCTCTATTAACATCTTTATCAGCGTCTGTTATACCTTGCATTTATAGAAGGTTCAGATTAAGGCAGTTATCTGAATTGTGTTTCGAAACTATTTTACGGATCATTAAATTGTTTGGGGAGAGAAAAAAAGTGGTAATTTTAGAATTTAAATAATATTTTTAAAATTTAATAAAGTAATTTTATTGTTTGTTAATTTTTTGATAGTTTTTTTATAGATTTTAATAAAATTGAAAAAGTTTACATGTTGTATAATGGACTCCTCTTGTCGCATAAATGGACTCTTAAAACTGTTTACTGTGACTGCATTCTACTATAAAGAAAAAGTAACACAACTCCAGAATAGAAGCTTTGCTTAAAAATGTATACGATTATTCCCGAATTTAACCTAAACCGTGATATAGCATGATAGTTTTTGAATATTTATTTATGCTAAAGCGAAATCCATGAGCCAATAATCATGAAACCCTTCCCTGAGCGAAATAAACAGCAACTCACGCCCTTCCGTTCTTGTTTTCTACCAGTACCCTTATACAATTCCTCAATAACAACGTCTACTCACACCCCACAATCCTGTTTACCGCGAAAAATAAAGGGAACAGTCATTCCTTGAAGAGACAATTACTTAGACGAGGTTTTATGACAAGTTCGTCGACGTCGCATTAAGGGAAGGTTATCTGAAGATGACTAGACGTAATGTTGTCGTTTTTGGTTAAAATTTAAGTTGACTTTGAGTTTTAGGAACAATATTAAAATTCTACAGTCAGAAAAGCTAAGATAATACACCGTTTACTATTTTTGAATATATTATACCAAATTAACTTCAACCTAAAACCGGACACGTGTATTAAAGTAAATAGACGTTCATTTTAACTTGATTGATTAATCATTTATAAGATTTAAAATAATAAAAGCTAAAAAGTTAATGAATTAAAAAAAACAAAAAATTTTTCCCAGATGCAGGATCTAACCACAGACCTCCGCGTGACAGGTGGCCATACTAGCAAAGTATGCGACGGTTGGGAGCACCCCTCCACTCCCACTCTGACGTCACAAGATGACAGCTGACAGCTGTCAACTGTCATGTCAACTGCCATCGTTCAAACTGCACTACCCAGTAGGACTTTGGAATCGTAGTAACTGTCAAACTCTTAATTGTTAAACGCGCGAAATTTAAATAATCGTTAAGTTTTCTGATTTTTTTCAATTTTCTCTGCAATTGTCTTAAATTTTCTTTCCGTAAGAAATATGAATGAAATGGGTAAAGTTGTTCTCAAGTTATAGCGTGACATAGAGAAGTTCTACATAGTGACATAGTTCTACATACCTCTACATTCTGATTTATGTTCCTGGTACTTCTCGATTCTGACAGCCTCTGAGCAATGAGCGCACTGTGAATAACTCTCCCTCTGGTCGCATTCCATAAGTAAATGTTCCGTCAAAGTCGAAACTTCCACTACCTGGTTACATTCCTTGCAACGGATCAACATAGGACACGATCTCCAGTAATGAGAGTTCATAGAATTGTTTATTAAAAATATTGACGATTCGGATTGTTTACAGAAGATGCATTGTCTAAAATTAAAAACAGATGTGATCAAAAGATTACTGTTTATTAAGAACAAGCATTTAAAAAATATTTTTCAGACGAATTCAGAAAATTTATGCTACCCTTAACTGCTTCAGAGACTGTTAAAGATTTCAGAAAAGTCATTAAAAATCTCAGTGTAATGCGAATTCCTCCAAAGCTACTAAATAATTCCAAAGCAATTTATAAATCTTCTAGAAACTCTCAAATTATCTATAAACTCTATAAACTCTTTAATAGACAACCAGAACAGTTCATGGCAGTCATGAAATATTCCAGACCACCATAAGGTCTACCAGTAGTTTCTAAAACATTTGCAGTCTGTTCTGGATCACCTTAAGAGTCCGCGATGCTTTGAAAGCTGCCGAATAAAAAGAAATAATAAAGTCGTTCAGAAACCCCTAAAACATTTAGGATTTTATTCAGAGCTCCAAATAAGTTTATACTGCTTCGAAGTCCTCCAGAACGTTTGAAAAACTCCATAACAGTCGTGAAATATTTATAGCCTCCAAAGTACCGCCACAAAATATTCCAAAATTATTTAATACTTCCTAGACTGTTCTGAAACATCTACGCTTTCATAAAATCCTTCAGAGATATCCAAAACATTCCACGATAGTCACTAGACATACTAGGCAGTCATGAAGTTCACCAGAAGGGTCTTAAATATTTAGGATATATTTTATTTTCCCAAAATGAGTTTACGCTTCTCTGAATTTCCCCCAGATCCTGTGAATCATTTCAGAACAGTACAGAAATATTCGCAGGCTACATACTATCCTTCAGATCATCAGTATCATAGAACATTTCCAGAGCCTCACATAATATTTTCAGAGACTGAGAACTTTCCAGAATATCTGTAGTAAAGTTTAAACTAAAATACCCCAGAGACCAAAATATTAGAATACAGTCAAGAAACATTCTAGGTTGCCATTACCAGAAATCCCCGAAACAGTTAGAGTTTGTTCTGGATCGGAGAAAGAGTCTCTACGTTGCTCTGAAGTCTCCTCCCGAGTTTATTCCCTCTCGGGAATATTTCATGACGTTCTTCGATAGTTCTTGAATCGTTTAGATTCTTTTCTCTATCGCCAAAAGAGTCCACGCTGCTCTAGAGTCTTACAAAGCATTTAAGGTATTCCATAACAATCTCAAAATATTTTAAGCTACAAACAATCCTCTGGAACCTCATAAAATACTCCAGGCTTTTATGGAAGCAGCTAAAGTTGCACTAAAATTCTCCACAACCTGATTAACATTTCAAAACCGCCCGGAAATATTCCAGAATGACTTTAATTACTGCAAAACATGCTAAAACATAAGGCACTTATGAAGTCTATTGAAAAATTGTAAATAATTCCTTCACTATCTTATAACATTATACTACTTATATAGAGGCATTACTCTGTGTGTATCTGCTTATAAAATCTTCCGCAATGTATTGTTTGAAAGACTTAAACATTTCACAAAGGATATTATTGGTCAATATCAATGCGGATTTACTGCTGGAAAGTCAACTACACATCACATTCACGTACATAGGCAGATTTTAGAAAAATCACTAGAATATAACATATATACACACTATTTCTCCGTCGACTTCACAGTAGCCTATGACGGTGTGAAAAAAACTGCATTATATAATGCAATGATAGACTTTGGGACCTAGATTTAGAATTGAAGGAGATAACTTTACGTTCTTTGACATTAATGATGGGCTAAGACAGGGGGAAGCGCTGGCGTGTCTCCTCTTTAATATTGTCTTGGAAAAGGCAACCAGACAATTAAATATTAAAATGAATGGAACTATGTATTTTTAATAGATCGACACAAATTCTCGCATTTGCTGACGATATAGTTATAGTACCAGGCTTGCGGACGCGGCAAGTGAATTAGGACTTGTGGTAAACGAGGAAAAAACCAAATATATGTTGGTTTCTAAAATACCCCGACATATTCAACAGAGAATTCAAATTAACAACCATACCTTTGAGCAAGTCAAAGAATTCACATATCTTGGATCGTTAGTAAACGCAACAAACACGGCAAGCGACGAAATAAAGAGACGCATAGTAATAGCAAACAGAACTGTTCATGGCAGTCATGAAATATTTCAGACTACCATAAGGTCTACCAGTAGTTTCTAAAACATTTGCAGTCTGTTCTGGATCACCGAAAGAGTCCACGATGCTTTGAAAGCTGCCGAATAACAAGAAATAATAAAGTCGTTCAGAAACCCCTAAAACATTTAGGATCTTATTCAGAGCTCCAAATAAGTTTATACTGCTTCGAAGTCCTCCAGAACGTTTGAAAAACTCCATAACAGTCGTGAAATATTTATAGCCTTCAAAGTACCGCCACAAAATATTCCAAAATTATTTAATACTTCCTAGACTGTTCTGAAACATCTACGCTTTCATAAAATCCTTCAGAGATATCCAAAACATTCCACGATAGTCACTAGACATACTAGGCAGTCATGAAGTTCACCAGAAGGGTCTTAAATATTCAGGATATATTTTATTTTCCCAAAATGAGTTTACGCTTCTCCGAATTTTTCCCAGAGCCTGTGAATCATTTCAGAACAGTACAGAAATATTCGCAGGCTACAAACTATCCTTAGAGTATCATAGAACATTTCCAGAACGTCACATAATATTTTCAGAGACTGAGAACATTCCAGAATATCTTTAGTAAAGTTTAGACTAAAATACCCCAGAGACCAAAATATTAGAATACAGTCAAGAAACATTCTAGGTTGCCATTACCAGAAATCCCCGAAACAGTTAGAGTCTGTTCTGGATCAGAGAAAGAGTCTCTACGCTGTTCTGAAGTCCTAAAAAGCATTTAAAGCGTTCCAGAACAAACTAAAATTATTCTAAGCTACAAATCATTACCTGGATAACTGATGAGTATTGATCCAGGGCATTTTTAAAGTGTACAGGATATCTCTGAATCATTTCTTTACTATATTGTAAGATTTTGGACTTCCCTAAAGTTTTCTCACGAGCTTATTCCCTCCCGAGAATATTTCATGACGTTTTTCGATAGTTCTTGAATCGTTTAGATTCTTTTCTCGATCGCCAAAAGAGTCCACGCTGCTCTAGAGTCTTACAAAGCATTTGAAGTATTCCATAACAATCTCGAAATATTTTAAGCCACAAACAATCCTCTGGAACCTCATAAAATACTCCAGGCCTTTATGGAAGCAGCTAAAGTTGCACTAAAATTCTCCACAACCTGATTATCATTTCAAGACCGCCCAGAAATATTCCAGAATGACTTTAATTACTGAAAAAACATGCTAAAACAGTCCAAGGCACTTATGAAGTCTATTGGAAAATTCTAAATAATTGCTTCACTATCTTATAACATTATACTACGTATATAGAGACATTACTCTGTTAGTATCTGCGTATAAAATCTTCGGCAATGTATTGTTTAAAAGACTTAAACATTTTACAAAGGATATATTGTTGGTCAATATCAATGCAGATTTACTGCTGGAAAGTCAACTATACATCACATTCACGTACATAGGCAGATTTTAGAAAAATCACTAGAATATAACATATATACACACTATTTCTTCGTCGACTTCACAGTAGAATATGACAGTGTGAAAAAAACTGCATTATATAATGCAATGATAGACTTTGGAACCTAGATTTAGAATTGAAGGAGATAACTTTACGTTCTTTGACATTAATGATGGGCTAAGACAGGGGAACGCGCTGGCGTGTCTCCTCTTTAATATTGCCTTGGGAAAGGCAATCAGACAATTAAATATTGGAATGAATGGAACTATTTTTAATAGATCGACGCAAATTCTCGCATTCGCTGACGATATAGTTATAGTGGGCAGAAGTATGAGAGACATTATGGTGCAGTGTTTTACCAGGCTTGCGGATGCGGCAAGTGAATTAGGACTTGTGGTAAACGAGAAAAAAACCAAATATATGTTGGTTTCTAAAAACCCCCGACATATCCAACAGAGAATTCAAATTAACAACCATACCTTTGAGCAAGTCAAAGAATTCACATATCTTGGATCGCTAGTAAACGCAACAAACACGACAAGCGACGAAATAAAAAGACGCATAGTAATAGCAAACAGAACTGTTCACGGTCTCCTATACAAGACCTTAATAAAACCAATTTTGATATATGGGGCTGAAACATGGACCTTATCTCAAAATGATGAAAGACTTCTTGGTATTTTTGAGAGAAAAATTCTTAGAAAGATTTTTGGGGCCGTAAATGAAAATAGGCTATGGCGTCGAAGAGATTAACATTTTCAAATACTCGAAGAGATAGAAAGAAATACTCGAAGAAAATAACATTTTCAAAACCAAAGGACACAAGAAGTAGAGGACGACCACGAAGGAGATGTATTGATGATGTGGAAGAAGACCTACAGATACTAAGAGTTAGAAGATGTAGGGAAGTTACCAGAAATCGACAGGAGTGGTGACTTCTTTGTGAGCAGGCCAAGATCTACAATGGATTGTCGAGCCACTTATGATGATGATGATGATGATCTTATAACATTCTAAACTTAATTAAAATCCTTCAAAAGTATCGAAAATATTTTTTAGAGTCAGCAAACATTCCAGACTACTGTGGAGTACTCCAGAAATCATTGAAACATTTGGAACTCTTTTTAAAAATTCACCAGACTAAGTTAAACATTCTAAGATGAACACGAAATTTTTTGGAGTGTTTTAAATATCTCAAAGGGACCTCAAATATTATAAGATAGTTCTGCAGTCTTATGAGTCCTTTAAATAACTTAACTATTATGAAACGTCAACGATTCTATAAAGCCCTTTCGAGACACCCAAAATATTTCATGGTAGTCGCCAAGCATTCTGCAATATTGTGTAGTCCTCCACAAACATATAGAATGTAGTTTGGAACATTCGTAATAAGTTTACTCTATTATTCTGGAGTCTTCAGGGGCCTTTGAATTATTTCAGAATAGCTTTAATATATTTCCAGCCTGCAGACAATCCTCCAAACCCCCACAGGATACTCCAGGATCGCCGCGAAATATTCTATAATAAACTCAATGTTTGCAAAAGGTCCTAACGTATTATGCAGTATTCTAAACTTTTATTAAGTCTCTCAGAGGTCTTTTAAACACATAGAGTTTGTTTTGGATTCTAGAAGAGCCGTTTTTAATTATCCAGAGTGTTTGAAACATATCAGAATAATCCCCAAATAGTACAAGCGTCAAACAATCCGATAAAGCTTCATAGAAAATATTCTAGAAGCAACGAAAGCTGCAATCCAAAAAACTGAACATTCCAAGACCGTCAAGAAATACTCCAATACGACTTAAATGTATTCTAGTCTCAGGACAGGAGACTTTGGATAACAGACAAGAGGGAGTAAGACTAGGTGAAGAAGTAATCAACAATATTAGATACGCTGACGATACAGCCATGCTTGCAGAAAATTTACAAGATCTCCAAACATTACTAAATCTAGTCAGTGAAGCAAGTTATCGAAGAGGCCTTAAAATCAACATTTCAAATACAAAGTGGATGGCAATTGGAAAGATCAATATAGATCGAGGTCTGATTTCTCTTAATGGAGAGGAGATCGAAAGGGTAAATCATTTCAAATACCTTGGCAGCTGGTTAAATGTAAATTGTGACTCTGATGAAGAGATAATAACCAGGTTTGAAATATCACGTAAGGCTTTTATGACCTGGAAACCAGTTTTATGCAACAGAAACCTGTCGATGAATATTCGTAAGAAGGTCCTGAAATGTTATGTGTGGTCCATCCTATTGTATGGTTGTGAGACATGGACGTTAAAAACCACAATGCTAAACAAGTTAGTAGCTTTCGAATTGTGGTGCTATAGACGAATCCTAAAGATATCGTGGGTTTCGCACACTTCCAATGAAGATGTTCTTCAAATGATCAATTCAGAACGTCTGCTCATAAACACCATAATGAGGAGAAAAACAGAATACTTCGGCCATATAATTAGAGGCCTAAACCGACTAAATACCATCTACTTCGCCTTATAATACAAGGAAAAGTGGAAGGAAAGAGATGGATTAGTCGAAAGAAACTTCCATGGCTGCGTAATATTAGACAATGGTGTGGTTCCACAGTAGAAGAATTATTTCGCGCAGCAGCCGACAAAGAAAGGTTTCAGGAAATTGTAAACATGATGACGACCAACGTCTGAATACGGACACGGCACCCAAAGAAGAAGAAGTCTCAGGACAAATTTTAGGACAAGTCTGAAGTCTTTTAAAGACCTCTAAATCATTCCTTCGCTGTCTTGTAATATTTTAGCTTTCATTAAGTTTTTCAGAAGCACCCAAAACATTTCGAGTCAGTCAGTCACGAAGCATTTAAGATTTCTGTGAAATTTTTTTGGAGCCACAAATGAGTTTAAGCTGTTTTAAAGTCCTACAGAGTCTTTAAAACCATGCCGGCTATATCAAGAATTCAACAAAATAACTTAGAGGTACAACACGAAACGATAGAAATGGTAGAAGAATTCTGCTACTTAGGATCACTGATAGACTACAAAAATAACACATCCAACGAGATAAAAAAAAAAGAATATGCGTGGCTAACCGCTGTTATTTTGGCCTGGGCCCTCAACTAAGAGCGAGAAGTATGTCAATAGCAACAAAGTGCAAACTTTATAAAACAATAATACGCCCAGTGCTCACATACGGATCGGAAACATGGGCAATGACGACCCGAGATGAAGAGTTACTGCGAGTCGTTGAAAGAAAAGTATTGAGGACCATATATGGCGGAGTAAACGAACAGGCTCTGTGGAGAAGGCGATATAACTTTGAACTCTATAGACTTTTTGGTGATGCAGATATTGTGAAGACCATCAAAATAAACCGCCTAAGGTAGGTGGGCCACGTTATGCGGATGGATGAGAGTGACCCCACTAAAATAACTATGCTAAACAGGCCGGTCGGAAGAAGAAGAAGGGGGCGACCTGAACTCAGATATCTGGACGATGTACAGGAAGATCTGAGGGAGATTGGAGTGAGGGGCTGGAGAAGACAGACACTCGATAGGGAAGGATGGAAGAATGTTTTGAAGCAGGCCAAGGCTTACGAAAGGCTGTAGCGCCAACTGATGATGATGAGTCTTTAAAACATTTCAGAACAGTCACGAAATATTAGAATCCTCCGGAGTTTATTTAAATATTCCAGGATATTATATTTCAAAACCAGTAAAGCTGCACTAAAATTCTTCACCAATAGTTAGTCTTTCACCACCAGTAAAAAATACTACAGGATGACTCAAATGTCGGCAAAATTTCATTAAACATTCTAGGACAGTCCTGAAACCTTCTGGTGATTTCTTGACTATACTGATTTATCTTTCAGAGGAACCCAAATTATTACATGACAGTCACAAAGCCTTAGAAGCATTCTACAATAATCTGGAAAGATTTTCAGGATTCATCAAGCTTCGTAACCTCACCTAACATTTGATAACCTCCAAGAAGCAGTCAAGACTACCTTAAAATTCTTCAAAAATCGTTAAACACTTTAGAGAAGCTACTTAATATATTCAATGACTGTGAAACTCTCAAACACATTCTAGGGCAGCCCCTAAGTCATTTAGAGATGTTTGAATAATTCATTAAGTGTCCTGAAATATTTTGGGCTTCCATATACTCGTCCAAAGATACAGAGAACATTTCACGATATTCAGAGAGATATTCACTAAGCTGCACTAGATGGTATGTTTCAGGATGATGATACAAAAGAAGTTCTAAAATATTCTAAAATCTTTAAAAATCTCCAAAATAATGAAAAGTAATCACTTAAGTAAAAAAACTTACTTTTCATCTTCATCCTTTTGTGAATTGTTACTAGGTGACGATATCCCGCTAGCCGAACTAGAACTTTGTTCGTTGCAACCGTTATTTTCGATGGTATGTACATTTGTGCCACTTTGACTTTTAGACAACGCATAACTTTTAGAATTGTTCTCCGCGGGGAAGCCCCCGTTGGTGATCGATTTGATATTATTGGCGCTCAGGCATTTGCTGAGTTCGTGTTTGCCGTTTTGCTGGCCTATCGGCTCTGGACTTAAGCAGTCCGTGTTGGGCAGTTGGGTTTGTTGGAGAAGTCTATTCTTCTCCAAGGTTTCTTTCTTTCTCTAGAAAATAAATAAAAACTCTATCTAATTAAAGTAATTTTTGTGTGTAAAAGTAATAAATAAATGTGTTATGTATTTGTAAAATAAATATCTAGATGAGATCACACTATATCGCCAAAAAGCAAATAAAATTTTGCTGAAGGATCTTTTAAAACTTGTGGTTATGGTGAATGCGCATTTATTTTGACAGTCTAAATTTTGGTGGATGCACCCCTGCTCTAGTGTTCATTGAGATGTTCATTGTTCATAAATCGGAATTGTATTACTGATTGCATAATTAAAAATAATGTTTATTTAGGTCTTTTCATTTTTTGTGCAAAATAAGTTTAAAAAATTACAAAGCAAAAAGTGTAAATAGCTATAATGCTAGTGTAAAATATTCACAAAATTCGTCTAGCTACTATTAGAAAGCTAAAAAATGCCAACAAATCTTTGTAGATGTAAACGCTTGATTTTCTAAGTGCAATGTTTGATTTCGATTAAAACACTCCAATAAGAAAGGTGAAAAAGTGATTTAAATGTTGAAAAAAGACTTTTACGAAAAATGGAACTCGTTTTCTAGTAATTTACCGGTGATTTTGATCTTTTTCTAAAATGAAATTCCTCACAATTTTCCATGTAGTAGTTTTCCACAATCTGTAATAAGTTAATTATGGTACTAACTATGGTGATATTCAAAATTTTGTAAATACACAAGTCATATTATTCAATTAAGGTGAAGTGACTTAATAACAATAAAAACAGCGACAATTCAATGGCATAGCATAAATCATAAGCAATTTTTACATGTTCTGCGAAAGGAAAAACATTGATAGCTATTTTAACATGTCCTAGATAACCTAAAATTGTCTGAATTATTCCAGAGTGTCTCAAATTACACGTAAAACATTCTACGTAAGTCGCGAAGTAATCCAGATAGTTTTAAAAATGTTTCGGGGAAACCCATAATATGTAAAGATAATTACGGATATTTCAGACTAGTATAAAGTTTTCCAGTGGTGCCTGAAACATTTTCACCTTGTTCAGGAATACTGCAAGATTTTTTTCGGCTTTGAGATAAATCAGAAACTTGTTCTCCAAAACCTTATAAATTACCCCAGGACAGTTTTGAAAAATTCAACCAAGTCATTGTCACAAAATATTGCGGTATATATCCAAACCTACTTAAACCATTCCAATACGGTTTTAAAATATTTAAAAGGCCCCAAACTTATTCCAAGACTAGTCTGAAATATTCTAGGCTTCTATAAAGTAATCAGGGATATTTAAAATAGTCTACAGTAATCCCGAAATGTTAGAGATGTCCTTAAATACGAGCCCCTTTTTATATCAGTTGGCCCACCTATGGAATTTGCAGTTTAAGTCGATTACCATAAACAAATTATACTCTGCATGTTTTTATAAGTTCCCATATTAATTAATATGGCACTTTTATTAATTTATTGAATACATCACCCTTATGGTTTTTTATTTATTTTCAACAATAAAAAAAATTAACTAAACCCCAGCCAGGGTTTAGTTAATTTCTGAAAGTCAAAAAGAAAACAGTGACAAGAAAAATAGACATCTCACAACTGAAGAACCCTGAACAGAAAAAGAAAGTATCAAGCTTGAGGAAGAAATAAAAACCATCGAAAACTTGGTACAGGTAGACATTGAAGCAACATGGACTGCTCTAAAAACAAAAATAACAATGATACAAGAAGAAGACATCGGGTTCATTCTTCTTCTTCTTCAGATGCAAATCCACTAATGGATGTTAGCGTTTTCCATTAATTCTCTATTTCTGTATCAGAGATTGTATGTCGTTAATCCCTGTCCATTGCCTTATGTTTTGGAGCCAGGACATTTTCTTTCGTTCCATTCCTCTCTTGCCTTTAATTTTACCCTCGATTATAAGTTGGAGGAACTGGTATTTTTCATTTCGCATGATGTGACCTAGATACGCCATTTTCCTTTTCTTGGTGGTTTCGAAAAGTTGGCGTTCTTGGTTTATTCTTTTAAGGACATCTATATTTGTGATTTTCGCTGTCCATGGTATTTTTAGGATACGGCGATAGAGCCACATTTCGAAAGCTTCTAATCTGTTTATATCTAATCTTAGTCCTAGTTGAAGATCGAATTCTGAACAAGTCAGAAATCGGGTTCATCGGGTTCATAAAACACAACAAAAAACAAGAATGGATAACGCAAGAGATCATGGACCTCATGGACGTAAGACGAAAACATAAAACAAGCCCAATAGAATATAAGCGAATCAACAAAATCATTAGAAAAAAGTACAGGGAGGCGAAAGAAAACTGGATGTCAACGAAATGTCTAAAAATCGAACAACTTCACGAAAAATACGACACCTATAATATTCATCAAAAAGTAAAAGAAATGACACAAAAAGAGATAAGCAACAATATTAAAAAATGATAATAACAAAATAATTATAATAATTATGGATGCAAAAGACAAACTAGAGAGATGGAAAGAATACATACAAACTCTTTTTGACGACGATAGACATTATTCTCCACCATCCTCTGATAATCGAATAAATGAAAAAGGCCCAGAAATAACCAAAGAAGTGATCCACGCAGTAAAATCTCAGAAAGATGGAAAAGCCACCGGTCCAGACAATATCAATATCGAAATAAACTCATTGC
The DNA here is from genome assembly GCF_040954645.1 of Diabrotica undecimpunctata. NCBI lineage: Eukaryota > Metazoa > Arthropoda > Insecta > Coleoptera > Chrysomelidae > Diabrotica > Diabrotica undecimpunctata. Next base: position 4,725,095 of record NC_092808.1, on the reverse strand, counting down.
AGATAACGAAAGTAAAAGCCTAGACTTAATAACAGCACTATTCAAGATATATGACACAGGTAAAATACCAACAGACTGGCTAAAATCAACATTCGTAGCATTACCAAAAAAATCAAATTCCTGACAATGCGATGATTATCGAATATTAAGCTTAATGTCTCATGTCCTTAAAACTTTTCTCAGAATTATCCATACACGAATTTACAAGAAGTGAGAGTTCCAGATGAGTGACACTCAATTCGGATTTCGAAACGGATTGGGAACACGAGAGGCTATTTTTGCTTTAAATGTGTTAACGCAACGATGCAGAGACATTTAATGTAGATGTATATGCATGTTTTATTGACTATGGAAAAACATTTGACTGCGTTAACCATCAAAAAATGATCGAAATCCTGAGAACAACTGGAGTTGACGAACAAGACTTGCGAATTATCTCAGAACTATACTGGCACCAAACGGCAACAATTGAAATAAAGCACACAACATCCGGAGATATACAAATCTAACGAGGACGGAGACAGGGTTGCATCTTATAACCGCTACTGTTTAATTTGTATTCGGAGTCTATATTCAGAGAAGCATTAGACAAGGTCCAAGGCAAAATTAAGATTAACGGAATCAGCATAGACAACATCAGATATGCTGATGATACCGTCTTAATAGCAAGCAACGCACAAGAACTACAAAATATAATAAATGCGATAGTTCACCACAGCGAAATGTTCGGTTTACATCTAAACGTTTCCAAAACTAAAACTTTAGTATTTTCAAAGACACCAATAAACGTACATCTGTATGCCAAGGGTCAAATAATAGAACAGGTAAATTCCATAAAATATTTGGGAGCAAATATCAATAGTCAGTGTAATCCAAAAAAAGAAATCCTATCAAAAATCGAACAAGCAAGGAAAGCATTCATGAGCATGAAATCATTTTTTACAAGATTAAACCTTAGTCTGCAGCTTAGAATCCGAATGATCAGATGTTACGTTTTTTCTGTCTTACTGTATGGCTGTGAAAGGTGGACAATGGACTCTGAAATAGAAAAAAGAATGGATGCCTTTGAGATGTATATATACAGAAGAATGTTGAGAATTCCATGGGTACAAAGAGTTACTAATGTTGAGGTACTTCGTCGCATGTGTAAACAAAGAGAATTACTAAGAATAATTAAAGAGAGGAAAATGCAATACTTGGGTCATGTGTTGAGAGGCGAAAAATACGAATTACTTTAAGTTATACTGGAAGGAAAAGTACAGGGCAAAAGATCAGTAGGAAGACGCCAGAACTCGTGGCTGAAAGACCTGAGGAAATGGTTCGACCGCTCATCCGCAGAGATCTTTCGCGCAGCAGTTTCCAGAACTACAATTGCCATTTGGATCGCCAACCTTCGAAAGGAGACGGCGCCATGATAAGAAGAAAGAGGTAGAATGAGAAAGAGATGAAACAGAATAATAAAAAAGAAACAGCAGGCAAAGAATCAGTAGAAAAAATAATGTTATTGCTTTTTTGTAGATAAAAAGTAGCGGTTTCGATTTATTCACTTCAATAAAAAGAGTAAAAACTAAACAAAATGTAAGCAAAAACTACACACACAATAAAACATAAATAATATACATACAAATATCTATATACACATTAAAAATACAGTAAACACCAACTTACTTCTAGATCAATTTTGTCGAACTCATGAAATAACTGTCTATAGAGCAGGTTCCTTCTAGTAATGTCATCATCCGGTGGTAACTGTTTTCTAACTAAACGAGGGTTTACTCTGTAAACTAAAACCAAAATTCTTTCTGATACTTTTCTGACGGCCTCCGCGGGATGGTGCAGTCCGCTGAGACCGAATTCGGCCAAAGTTCTACAAGTTAATCCACTAAAAATGCCAAACCATAACATTAGATCGTATGATGGAGAAAAAATTAATAAGAATTATAAATAAGAAGCTCTACTTAATGTACAAATGAAGTTTGGGAGCTGTATGAAGACACATTACGTCTGCTCCAAATCTGGCACAGATTTCAGATCCTCAGCAGCCTTTATCAAAGAGTAGGTCAAACGCCACATGAGAACTGACCTAAGTGACTTAATATTTACTTTTAAAATCTTCTACAAATCGGTTAGAGATTTGTTTGAGTGTTATTCTAGCTATATGTATTCTAAATTTGTTATGAATCCCCAAAATATTTCAGAATTTATGATAAAATAGGTAAAATGTTAAGTAATGACTTAATACCTACTATCATCTGAGCGATGATGGTTTTAGTTTACTTAAATTTATCTTATTTTATTCTATTCTATTCTATTTTATTTCTATTCGAGTCGATAATCAATTCCATTCGATAATCGATTCAATTCGATGGGATTCGATAATCGATTCAATTTGATATTAGATTCAATTCGATTCGATTCAATGGAAGATTCTATTCGATAATCGATTTGATTAGATAATCGATTTGATATTTGATCCGACTGAAATAATTTGTCCGAATTGGTTTCGTCGAAAAGAATGAATTTTCTTTTGTCAAGATATTGTACCAAACAAATAATTTATGTACAGCTGGTTCCCAAAAAAACCGATACGACTCTTATTAAGATTTGATCATGTTGAGCAGTGTATTTGACTAGTCTGACATTATATTATATTTATTATGACAGACAAATAATAAAATAAAAAAACAAACAACAAACAATTAATTAAATTATAGCATTTCGATTCATTGTCACTTTCATTCAAGAACAGTCATTGTTTAGTCCGGATTTTTCCTTTTTAAATTAGTAATGGTTATTCGTTATTCGTTTTTGTTATGGAAATATACTGTAAAGTAGTTTACTCTACGATGAGCCCGCTGCCAGGGCAGTTGGTTTCGTTGTTTAATCCGGAGTTTCTTCAAATTCGTTATCGTTGTTCGTTATTCGTTTTTGTCATGGAAATATAGTGTAAAGTGATTTACTTTACGATGGAACGCGATAGGAGTCGGTTGCATTGTTTAGTACGGATTTTGTAAAAATTCGTAGTAGTCTTCAAAACCGGCAATTTTTTTAATTTGAAAGATGAATTTGTGCTCAAAATGTTATTGGGCAGTTTTTTTTGGGTTAATCACTGATTTTTTGTGCTGTGCCCTATCTGAGAGATTTTTAAGACGGCGTTTCCAACCATTTGAGAGGTCCACGTGGTTTTAAGAAGAAATTGAATGGCCGAGTTTTAAAAATTGCAGTTTGTTGTCATCCAGGATAATCCGAAGCCCGAATCAGTGTCCTACCTCCTCAGGACTTTTTGTTGTGTTCCATGGTCGTCCCAGACCATTTACAGTTTATGTGGGACAGTGTTTTTGATCCAATTCCAATCCCAAAAACTTCTTAAAGGAAATACCAGCCAGAGTGATATAAGGTATTTTTTGTTAAAAATTTTGTAAGTAAAAATAGACATTTTTCATTAATAAAAAAATTTTGCTTTCATGAGAAACTGAAAAAATTTAAATAAATAAAATAAGTTTTATGAATTAATTAATTGTCATATTAGTCTTCTTTTAAATAAAGTTAACAATAATTAATTATTATTTCAAAACAAGTTTAATTCTCCAAGATCCAGCTCTCCAACCAAAACAAGAGTGGCCGTTCGAAAACGTTGCGGTTTGTTTGCTTACCCTATCTCCAGCCCTGGAATTGCTCAGTCCCCACTTTCAACTCCCTATGAGTGATACCCAATGTGGTAGGCAAATTATATCGTAACAATCTGGTCTATACACCCCAATCTTGCCCTTTTTAGAAGATTGAAAAATTTTCTAATCTGTAAATATTACCCTGTCCAAAAAATCTTGATTTTGTAGCTGATGTTTTATAGCAAATATGTCTTGATTGCTTCTGTTGTGGTGTAAGAGCTTGTTGTTTTTTTGCTGCAGTTCGGTACCTAAGACGCGATGCTTTAATTCTGAGCCAAGTTGTTGTCTTTCTTCCCGGAAACTGTGACATAATTCTTGCAGTTTTCGCATCTTCAAAAGGATTGTCTTCTAATCTCTCCAAAAGCGTACGATCTTCATGAGCGGTAGATATTTTTGGTCTTCCAGAACCTTGCTTTCTTTCGAGAGTGTCTTCTTCTCTTCATCTTTTATTAACATTAAAAACTGTTGTTCTACTTACGTTAAAATGGTTTTCTACGGCAGATAGTGACCAACCATCTTCTAATTTCTTCACAATTATTACTTTTAGTTCTTTGCTAGCATTGTAGCATTTTTTGCAAATTCTTTGAAATATATATCGAAATATATTGAAATCCCCTCGTACGTATTAAAAGACGAAATAACTTTTTTAATTCCTCTTAGCGTCGCCGAGTAAAATAAACCATTTTTAGATATTTCGGTATTCTTTGATTATTAAACCGCTCGATATTTGAGTTTCAAATAAACATCCATTTAGATCACTGAGAAGTTTTTGCCGGAAAGATAATTGCTTACTCTCGCTAAGGTTGTTGTCATGAACGGTTGACTTTAGCGTTTGTCCAAATTTTTCTTCAAAATTTGTAATATCTTCGTCCTTCCTCCTTTTTTTTATGGGAAAATGAGTAGCAGTTTAATTAATAGTTACAGTTAAAGTGAGTTTTGAAATGTTGCCATTGTATCCAGTTGTACCTATTCCTGTTTTGTAAGAAGCCAAACCATAGTGCCATTTCAACCTTTGTTTGTGGTCGTCATTCCAGGCCATTGATGCAGTCCAGTTCTCCCAGAAATTCTAATGTCCAGTGAGGTCCGGTTTAAAAGTAAAAGTGCATTTTGGTGAAATCAGGTAACTTTTTCTTGTAAAAGGTAAAGGTAAAGTAAAGATAGACATTTTTGTTAAACGATAATAATTGCTTTTATACAATTTAAAATTGTAATAATTAATATATAGTAAATCTTAGGGTGTGGCTATGCTGTCATTTTAATTGTTCTCTGTCGTTAAATTAAATGTTGACATATGATAGCTAGCCTTATTATATTTTTGTGGCATTAATTATTTTGTTTTTAGAAAAGGTTAACCTTTATGATGTTTTCATTTAAAAAGATATTTCTTCAATTTTAATAATTTATTTCTGCCACAGTTAAAGCCCAGTAACATTTGTAAGTTTTGTAGAAACGGATTTTGTAAAAAGATAGGACATATGTAAGTTTTTCTTCTCTTTCATTATTTTGGTATAAATCCTGGTAATCGTTATAATTTGGCACCTCGAAGCGGCGTCCATTTTAAATTACTAGAGGTTCTGGTTACTGGTTCTTCCTGTTGTTTGTTTTGTTTGTCCATTTGTTCCAGGAGATTCATGTCAGTACCCCTTTATTTCATTTTTGTAGTTGCCTCAATCCAACCCCATTGCCATTCAACTTATCCACGACCCAGCTCTCCAAACAAACCCTGAGTGCCGTTCGCACAGTTTTATTTATTTTGCTTGCCCTATCTCCACCCCTAGTAGTTTCTGTCCCCAGTTTTCAAACCCCCTAGAATTATACACTATGTGGTAGGCAAAATATTTCGTTACAGCATGTGGAGCCATTTTTTAAGGTTGAACAGAATAAGTTGTCTGACAAATTTTAAGATTTAGCAGTGATTATTTATCCTTCAAAATACACTGCCCAATTTTGTACAAAATACGATTTAATAGTCGTGTCAGTTTTTTTAGAAACCAGCAGTACATATATTTATAAGTAAGCGTAAATATTATCTATTTACTATCACTTCTACAAAAAATCAGTAACTACCTCAACAGCTTGTCTGTATAACCAATTATTATTAAACAATATTAAATAAGCTAATAACAGACTCGATAGTCTGTTCTGTACCTCCTAATTTACCTTTGTTTCTCCGTAGAGATTCCATGATTAATAATAAGCTGTTCTACCATTTCTGCCCTACTCAAAGCTAGTCTAGGATGAGTGCTACTATTCACTGGTCTACTTAAATGAACCGGGATAATATGAAGGTCCCTGTAAAAACATAAAAACTAGGAAATATTAAAAATGTTCTGAAAATTCTTAAAAACTGTTATCTACGAAAGAAAGCTACATGTAAAAATGTATTTCTAATATGTTGGCTGTTTCTTTGCACATATATAACAATACAGTTGGTGCAGTATAAATTCCGATACACGTCATTATCTACGTCAGAGATCTAAGTTAAAATTTTTGCCAAATTATAGAAAAATTCCTGTTAAAAATCATTAGGCCCAAGCTGCTAAAATTTTCCAAAGATCGCTGTATAGTACAATTAAGAAAAAGAAAAAAAGTCCGTTCAAGTACAGGCCAAAAAAGAGTCTGTTCTAAAAGTAAGACAACTGATGTTCCTTATGGATCTTAACTGGCATTGTGGAATTCTTTATTATACACAAAGTCCTTCAGTGATGCCCAAACTATTCCAGGACAATCACCAAATATTCAAGACTGTAATAACGTTCTTCACAAGTTCCTGAAACATTTCCAGTTTGTTCTGAAGTCTTGAGAGTCCACATTATTCTGGTGACCCCAAGAGCTTTTAAACGAATCCAGAATAGTTCTGAAATATTCCACGCTGCAGATAGTTGTTTAAAGTCTCACTGAAATTTTCAAGATATTCTGGGGGTAATTACAGTGGCAAGTAGAGAGAAAATGAGAGTTCTGGCTGCACCATTCGTATACCCCCACCACTGACTTCCCACCATTGGTATACCCCCTCCAATAGTTAGATAAGGGGTAAGAGTTCTGGCCGCACAATCCCACAACTACCAGAAGGAATGAGAGTTCTGGCCGCATCGTTCGTATACCCCCACCACTGACGGCGTTAATGAACGTTCAAGCAGTTACGGTCAAGAGGTCTCGGTCAAGGGGTTAAAGACCGATAAAGAAATCACGGTCAAGGTCTACTGCGGCACTAAAATTCATAGTGTACATACTATCGATACATTTTGCAGAGATTCTTGTAAAAATTTAAGCGTGTTCTCGAGGTCCTTAATGTTCTATGTCTTTTTACGGCCTCGAAAGCCGTTAAATCATTCAAGGAGAGTCCTAACATATTCCTGACTATCCTTAACTCCCCAGAGACACGTAAAGCATTCCAGGATATTCTACAAATGGCCTTAACTGCTCTATTACTTTCCAGAGACTGCTAGAAAGTATATACAACTATGGAACAGAAATGTCACCAAATTATCAAAATCTCATAAATTATTATAAAAAAAAACTTTAGAAACTTTCGCCGCAGCAGTAGTCATTTCCTAAACTAACCCAATTCTTACACCGACGTCCATAGACATATAATACCAATAGACAGTATTGCATGCATCTCGTTCTAATATGCCGGGATTTTCGACCGCGTGATTTTCTCAATGGTTATTTAGGTCGCATTTAATTCGTATAAATTGAATGACGACGCATGTGCAAAGAACCAACAGACATAGTATAACTAGTGGATGAATAAAATGAATTAATTAAAAAGTGATGTTCAAAAATATGCCCTTTAAGATAATAAATGCAAAGAAATATCATCTTACGTTCATTTGTGCTATATTTCGAAACATTGAATCTCAATAGTGATGAAATCATATGTAGGTGGCTATTGAGTATAGGTTAGCTGTCACCTTTCACTTGTCATTTCCTCTGTCGCTTTAGGAATGTTCTTTTATCGCCGATGATTTTTCTAGAATGGTTGTGATCATGCGCATTAACGAAATATAAATAAATTTATTTACTGCGCATGATCAACGCGTTATCTAAGCAATTATCGGCGATAAAAGAAATTTCTAACAATGTGACATTAGTAACTAATGACTTTAAGGTTAAAAATTAGCTCTATGTTGAAAGGACGTTATAGGAGAATGTCAAAGATTTTGACGTAATTTTAGAATTTAGGGTGGAAATATGAGAACAAAACAAAAAAAGGTAATAAAATATTTTAAAGAACCCAAATAGATAAACAAAAAAACTACGTTTTACCTTACGCTTTTGCAATCTGCCATTGTTAAAATGGTATGTACAGCCATTTGATTAATGCGTTGACTTGTATCTCCAGATTTAGTTAATAGTTCCGGCAAGAGTTTGTCTACGCTTCTAGCAACTTCCGTTTGACTAACCCTGAAAAATAAAAATATTGGTAATACTTAACAAATATTGGGTGAACTTAACCTAACCTAACTTTACCCAAACACCGATACAAAAACTGATCCCAATATTAATGGCTTTCGAAAAAACGTAAATACGAGAGATTTTAAGTGCACCCAGTAATCCTTCATATAAACCATAATATACACAATTGGTAAAACAAATACATCGCTCGATTCTTTATAGTAAAAAATTTATCAGAGATGGCGGCACCCGGTTACTATCAATGTAAAGATCTCTCCTCAATCACAACAAAACACCGCCAGCTTTAACCCTGAATCCAGCTCCCCCGTCAATATTACCCTCTTACCCTTCCGCTGAAATTGTATAACTTGATGTTATTAAAAATCGTAAAAACAATTTGAAAACAAAATAATCCTCGACGAATAACAATAATAACTCAGGGACATAATTCACTTACGGCTAGTTTCACAATCAGTGGTTAACCCTAGGAGTTAAGTAACCTTTACCCCTAGTTTAACTGACAGATGCCGTTTCACATTCACAGATTCGGTTATGGTCACTTAACCTTAGGTTTCGTTTTATTTTTCTTATGTTGGTAGGAAATTATGGGCAATAATCAGATTTTTATGGAATATTTTCAGTAAATATTATGGACATTGACCAGTATAGATGAGTTATGACACATTTGTCACGTTAGGTCGAAAACAATATATACAAATATTAACCTTGACTATAAATGGTCAGAGAGACTATAAACAACAGAGACAAAGAATAGATATAGGGAGCAAAGACAAAAAGTAAAGAGGGTGCTAAGAGAAAAGAAGAGAAAACACATAGAAAATAAGCTAAAAGAAATAAAAGAGAATTACAGAAATAAAAAAATAAAAATCCTATATCAAGGTGCTAGAAATGAAAAAAAAAGGTTTCCAACAAAAACCCATATTCGTTAAAAACAAAGCAGGAAATAATATAAGCGGGGAAGCAGAAATAGCCGAGAGATGGAAAGAGTATTTTGATGAATTACTAAATGGCAATAATAAGTCAAACCAAAGAGAATGTATGGAAACAGAAGCAAGAATTGAACACTTAGAAGACATAGAAGATAATTCACCCAGCAAAGAACAAATCGAGGAAATCATAAAAAATCTGAAAAACAACAAATCCCCTGGAAGCGATAACATAACAGCAGAGATGGTGAAATATGGTGGAAAACTGCTAAATAATTGGATATACAAGATCATAAGGGAGATATGGATAAAAGAACGAATACCAGAAGATTGGAAGGAAGCCATTATTTCCCCATTACACAAAAAAGGAGACAAAACAGAATGCAGTAATTACAGAGGAGTAGCGTTACTAAATACCGTATATAAAATCCTATCAAAATCCATAAAAGATAAGCTAGAAAAAGAAGTTGAAAATATAATAGGCGAATATCAGTGCGGATTTAGACGAGGGAGAAGCACAACGGACCAAGTATTCATCATCAGAGAATTACAAGCAGAAAGCTATGAACACAACTTAACAACGATAGCGCTATTCATCGACTTCCAGCAAGCATACGATAGAATAAAAAGGAAGAAATTAAAAGAGACCCTTGAGGAACTGGGAGTTAGCAGAAAGTTGCGTAACATGATACATCTTACTTTAGAGAATACAGAAAACAGAGTCAAAGTAAACAATCATGTATCGGACAAATTTATAGTAAACGAAGGATTAAGGCAGGGCGATCCTTTGTCATCATTACTCTTCAATTTATGCCTAGAAAAAATAATGCGAGAAACGAAAATCAATAGAGAAGGACTCCTATATCATAAAAGACACCAAGTTTTGGCATTTGCGGATGATATAGTGTTGCTGGCAAGAGGAAAAAAGAGCTACAGGAGATAGTACAGAGAATAGCAAAAGCAGCAAAGAAAATGGGACTTTACATAAATGAAACTAAAACAAAATGTATGCAGTGGACAGATGATCAGTTCAGGGATGGACAAAAGTTTAAAGTAGAAGTAGAAGAAAGATTATCATACGAATTCGAAATGGTAGAAAGATTTACATACCTATGTACAATAATATCACGCAAACCTAACATTAAAAAAGAAATACAAGCTAGAATAATGGCAGGCAATAGAAGTATACATGCTCTTAGTGGAATGTTGAAAAGCAAGTTTTTATCAAGAAAGGCAAAAATACAGTTATACAAAACAACTATACAACCAATAGTAACGTACTGCAGTGAGACATGGACAATGACAAAAAATGAACAAAATTTACTGGAGATATGGGAAAGGAAAATCCTGAGGAAGATATATGGAGGAATAATAAGGGACGGTTTATGGATAAGAAGATCAAATGATGAGTTAAAGAAATTATATAATCAACCTAACATAATAAGAGTCATAAAGGCACAGAGACTAAGATGGCGAGGTCACCTAGAAAGGATGCCGAACACGAGGACTCCAAAAAGAGTACTGAACTACACTATAACTTTAAAAAAGAGAAAAGGAAGGCCAAAAAATAGATGGAATCAGGAGGTAGAAAAAGATATGGAAGAAATTGGACTAGAAGGCCAGAAAAGAAAAATGAATAACAAGAAAGAATGGAGAAAAATCACATATCGAGCCAGAGAAGGTCTCAGTACATAAAGACAAGCGAAAATGAAGAAAGAACAAACATTTCAAGCCATGAGCCTCTAATGCCTTTAGTGCTATTGTATATATATATATATATATATATATATATATATATATATATATATATATATATATATATATATAATGGTACGTTTTGTAAAGTTAAATATACGTTTAATAATGTCTGTAACATTCCTCCTTCCCCGTTTAACAATGTTTATATTGGTTAAACTTCACAGTGTCTCAAATATAATATAAGTTCTTGGACAAGTTATGTTTTAACCATCCCACAGAAGAGTCCAAAGAAATAAAATCGAGCGATCAGGATGGTTATTCTAACTTGTCCTACATGAGTAAAATAATCTGAAAACTAAAAACTATAAAAGATAAATATCTCTATGCAACTTACCTTCCTGGTACGAAATGTACAAAAAACAACCGAATAACCTCATTAGCCAAATTGTACACCGAAAAAACTTTATCTCTCAACGATCTATGCAGCAAAAATATCGCTGCTCTGGCTATTTTGTTCGGCACGTGGATCTTACTATTGTCGTAGGTTGACAACTCATCCTTTAAACTATTCAAGCCGTCTTCTTTGTCGCAATAGTGCTTGGAGTAAAATCGTTCCACCAGATCATTGCCGAATACGAGAATCGGCAACGCGGCTTGTTTTTTCTCCCTCTCTGTCAGTTTTGACGTCATTTTGTGGTCAGGTTCTAGCTGGCATTCTCTTAGAAATTCGTTTGTTTGGGAACTAAAAATATATAAAGTAAATTTTTATTTAACCGAAGTGGGGTGAAGAGTTCTAAGTGTAGCCTATAGAGGGCACTGTTAGAAATTATACTATATTATAACAATTTTTAATTGAAGGTGACTCATCTACAAATTGAACTGAGAGCTAACTGCAATAATATTAAATGTCTGAAGTAAATTCTTACCGGGGTTCATTTTTATTGTATATGCTTCGCCAGTGTAGATAAGTGAAAAGTAAAATGGTTTCATAAAATTTTCCTCCGTAACAATACACATTGTATATACCGGTAGGATTCGCGAACGAATAGTGGAACAAGTTCGTTAAATACTTTGAAACATCGGTAAACTTGTCATCACTTCGCTGGTCTATGTATTTACGTCCTTAAAAAGAGTAGGAATGGGAGAAATAATTTATTCGTTCGGTTTCCTCATCATCAAGCGTCCATATCTGCATAGGCGTGGTGTTTTCTGTTTCTTGTGAATGTGACTTTGTTTTATATATATTAAATGGACTATTATCTTTATTAACTTTAAAATAGATTTTGAGGTAAGTAAACAACAAACAAATAACAGAATAATATGATTGATGTTTAATCTTTTTATAGCATTAAGATGGATGCCGTAGCGTGTCCAAGTAATGTACAAAGAAAGCGGAAGTTTATGTCGGTAGAAGAAAAGCAGATTGTGTGTAGGTAGAGTGTATAAAAATTTAAAAAATACACTTCGTACAGTGGAAGCTGTAGCTCAGTGTTCATTTTTAATGAGAGTATCCGTGTGTATAAGAAGATTTAAAATTTATATATGCTAAATGATCTCGTAAATCTGTCTTAATATAAAGAGAAGATTTATTGTTATGGTCACGAAGATATCTTCTCTCTACTAGAGAGGTTCCCACAAAAATATTTATTATCTGGACGAAACGTCGGTTAATGCTGGTCACATAGTATCTCTGGCAAGATACTACTGTAAAGAGTTATCGTCAAGCTTTTGTGGACGGTTTATAAACAGCCAACATCTGCCAACTATGGCCACCAGAAAAGCAGACGTGCAGAGTTATTTAGGACACAAAGGAATTCCCTAGAGTATAATAGACCAGCATTTATATGTCTGATTGACCTAAAGAAAGCGTTTGACAAAGTAAGACTCAAAGATGTAATCCATCTTCTATATAATAGAGAAGTTCCCCTAAATATTATAAAAACTATCAAAACATCTACCAAATCAACAAAATGGAAGTCAGAATAGATGGATAACTTATAGAACCTATAGAAATAGGCAGCGGAATAAGACAAGGAGATTCATTGAGCCCCATGCTCTTTAATTCGATCATGGATGAAATCATCAAAAGCGTTAACAAAAGAAGATGATACAGAATGAGAAACAAAGAAATAAAAATACTCTGTTACGCAGAAAACGTAATATTGATAGCCCAAGATGAAGATGGTCTACAAAGACTGGTCCACAGATTTAACATAAGAGCAAAAGAATTTAATATGACAATCTCATCTCAGAAAACGAAAACAATAACCAGCAAAGTCAGCAAAGTACCAACCAGATGTAAAATAGACATTGATGGCATGAGCAAGCAGAATTGCTTATAAAGAGGAAGAAGAAGAAAAAGGAATTCCATTTTCCAAAGAAATGATTAAGGCTGAGCTTTTAAGTGTCATTAGACAATATAGTGGCAGATATCGCCAGCATGTAGTAGGTACAATGGCTCGTGCTAAACTCGCAATGGAACGGATACGGAAAAAAGATTGGACTAATGGCGTAGCCTATGTGATCAAGAAAGAAGAGAATATGAAGATTGGACGGGATGGTGGACACTGTTTTCGACAAAATAATAATAGACTTAAGTGTGACTGAGGATTCCTCTTCAGACGGGTCCCTGGATTCCGAAACTTCATAAGCATAACTTGGTAATTATTTCTTTGCTTTGTAGTTCTCCTTCTATAATGGAATATAATACCTATTTTGTAAAGTTTTCTGTTTTTTGACGTACTGTATTAGGCACTCTATAATAACAATAAAATTGTATTTTGTTAGACAACTATAAGATACCTGTCAAAACACACATGGTAATTTAATAGTTATATCGGTCTTAGATTTAATTTTTACGTAATTACTTATGAGTTTCAATAAATAATCTTCTTCTTCTTCTACTTCTTGGAGATCTTTCGATCTGTTTAATTCTGAAGCAGCCTCTGGTTAATTTCCTGGGAGGTAGATTGCCAACTATCCCTCCATCTTTTAGCTGGTCTTCCGGGAGGTCTTGAACCGAGCGGGTTGTTTTCTAGAGCAATTTTTGGGAGTCTATTCTCATCCATTCGCCTTACATGACTGTACCACATCCTTTTACACTGCCTTCCTCATCTTACAATATCTTGAATTTTGCACTGCTCTCTAACGTTTGTATTTCTCACCCTGTCTCTTCTTGTTTTGCCCTTACATTACTCCTTAGGTCCTTTACTGGGTCGTGTCTGTTTGATATATCTATGCCCAGATATCTGAATTGCATCACCTGATCTATGGGGTTGTTCTCAACCACTAACTTACATCTGAGCGGATCTTTTGCTATTGTCATACATTTAGTTTTGTTGGTAGAAATGGTCATATTTAGTTGGCGGCTTATTTGAAAGAACTGAAACAGCTGTCTGTGAAGATCATCTTCTGATTCGGCAATGATTGCTGCATCATCTGCGTAACACACCATACCAATTCTTTTGTTGCCCATTTTGTATCCGAGATTGAGAGATGTTACTTTGTTTATAATTTTGCCCATGAGTAGATTAAGCAAGAAGGGGCTTAAACTGTCGCCTTGTCTAATTCCTCCAGGTGTTAGAATATTTTCAGTGAATTGGTCTTATGCTCTAACTTTGGTTACATTGTTGTTAATTTAGGTTATGGACTATCTTTGTTATGTTGGTCGGCGTTTTATTTTCTATTAATATATTTAGAATGTCTCCCAGGCGAAACCTGGGAATAAATAATAAATAATTAAAATATTATTTTCGTATGTCTCTGCAAAGTTGATAAGGGCAATATCGGTTGGTCGCTTTAAGTGCGATGTTGCCAATGAATCACCTTCAATTGAAAATTGTTATAGTATAGGACACAGAATAATCAACTATAAAAATGTTGTCACACAAAGTCACTTCACCATCGGTCATATTCTTGGCGAATAGATCAGAGTTTTGTTGTGAAAAATGTTGTAACCGTTAGACACATTTGTACTTTGATAATTCATTAAGACAAAATATATTTTTCGACATTCCAAACACAGATGGCTGATAAACCGTTAGACACATTTGTACTTTGATGATTTATTAAGACAAATTATATTTCGACACCCCAATCACAGATGGTTGATAGATACTTTATAAAAAACAAAATCTTGTAATAAAATTTTAGTAATTAGGAGATTTTACACGGAGATTACCTTTAAACTAGTAAAACAATACACTCAGAGCGTTATCATTAACTTTGGGGAGAGCTTAAATTCATAAGGTATGGCATGGTTTGAGGAAGAAAAAAGTTATGTTCATGAAGACAACACCGCTTAGAAAATCGCCACAAAATCAGCGGATTACAGTACGAATTGATGTAACTTCCACCTATTTGCTAGATCTAACTTCATATAACATGTGGTTCTTCTTGCATTTTAAAAATACGTAGGAAACGATTTTCATCAAACAAAGATGTAATGCAGATGTAGAAATATATTTGGACAGTCTTCTCCGTTTTCAAGAATGGAATCCATAAATTATAAGAATAATGGAACAAAAGTACTAAAGTTTAAGGGGTTATATTGAATAATAAAAGATCTAAACAAACCATAAAATAGTGTTTTTATTATTGCATGACGATGCTCATTGATACTTACTGTCTTAAAGCCGGCAACGGTTTTTCTTCATACATCTCATACGTAGATTTAACGATAGCCCCAGCCGACTTGTTTCTGCGCCTAAACGAGCCACCTCTACTCTGAACATTTGTGGGGCTGCCCGTACTAGGGGAACCTGTTTTTGGACTCTGATGCTTAGTCATATGCAATGGGGATACTTGACTGTTGTGATGATGACTAGGCGAGACGGATCTCCTGTCAGAATGGCTCTTTGTCAATACTGGCGAAAGTAAGTTTTTGTTTTGACCGTCGCCTTCGTCTTGGCAGTCGTCGTTTTTTGAGCATACCTAAACGAATTTAAATACAGTAAATCTTATTGGTAACTAGGTTAGTTTAACACTGGCTAATGACACATATACGGATACGCCGTTTATTTTTCTGGATGCCAAGACTATATGCATCGAAAGAAAGTATCAATAAGTATGAAACAGCATAACAGCAGTAAGTATGTTACTAACTTCGAACTCCGCCTGAGTTGTCTGATGGGTAGATTAAGTAGCTCATCGGATGACACTGCCGGTACCAAGCCCGGATAAAGGAGGAGGGTCCCTAAGGCGAGGTTAGCCACCTACCTGCGGTAAAGAATCCATACTGGGCTCACAGAACTGAAGATACAGCCTCGGATACCGGATGACGACACGCTCTATGACAACGGAAAAACGAATTAGTAAACGAAAACCTAAACATCCCATCACAAGAATCGCGTGCTAGAACATAATGTCGTGGAACAGAAGAGACCAGGAGATCATAATAGAAATGAAGAAACACAATATTGACATATGCGCAACCTCAGAAACAAAGAAAAAAGACAGGAACATCAAAATACGGAGTCAAAATTTTGACTCATATTTTGGCACGATAAATACACGCAAAGCATCGAAGATATCGAATACATCAACGATAGGTTATTAAGAATCTCTATAAAAATGCGTAGCATCACAACACATCCGATAAGCACATATGCCACAGACATATCTAATAATCCAGTAAAATAAGGCAAAAAAGCAGGCAAACCTCGGAATGAAAGATAATAAGCTGAAAATTTGCATACGTCTTTATTTTGATGGTAGAAAACTTACCTCAAAAGTCTCATATAATCACGTGTCCGCGACTTAAGATATTTAAGGTCAAAGGTCACGAAAATGAGTTTTCTGCAAATATCTCGTTTCCCTTACACTTTATGACATTTAAGGTGGTAAGAAAAATTGTAGAATGGAAAATTCTCTTCAATTTTTGTCTCAAGTACTTTTATGTACCTTCAACCCTTCTTAAGATAGAGCGCAAAGAGTGGGGGTCAGCCAGTAGGATTCAATAAATAATAAGTTATATAGTTAATTATTCACTTAAAATACTATTATTATCATTAAATTTTTATTATTTATTATTTAATAAACTATATTTATAGATATTAATTATAAAATATATATTTTTTATATTATTTATTTTATTTTTAACAAACATACAATATTAAATAAAATACTTTTCGTCCATATTACTACGAATATTATATCTCGAAATACAAATCTCTTGTACGGCGGTTGCTGTTTCTGTGAAGCTGTAGCAGATGCTCCTTTGTTATATATGACCTAACCGGTTTTTTTTTTAATATGACTTTCTACACACCGTGGCGAATGAGTTTGGGACTTCTATGTATATACGCACAATAGCGGTGGAGGGATATTTCACTTGATGATGGGAATGGTAGGGTAGAGCTATTTCTCTGCGTTAGTATTTCTTTACCGAAAAAAATTTATTTTATCGTTCAGTTGAAAACGACATCTTAGCATCGACAGACGTATAATTTTGAGTGAATATTTTTAATTGCAATAGCTGATTTGTGTTTTATTTGTAACAAGTTAATATCAGAAGGTGTCTCTGTGAGTGTTGTGCGTGGCTTACAAACATTAAAAACTGCAAGTATTGAAAGAAATGACGGTCATATAAATTATTTAAATACTTTGACTTTTGTGATGGTGCATGTTGAGTGTCGAAAAGTGTATATAAGTAAACATTCAATTGCTGCATCGAAAAGACGTACAGAAGAGGATGAAACTTCAACTGCAGCAAGTCCACCTCGTAAGAAACGAGAAGAAGTATTTGATTTTAAAACATCTTGCTTGTTTTGTAGTCAAGTAGCTGATGAAGCCATAGAAAAAAATAAAAATATATAAGAACTGCTGAATACAATATTTTGCAATTTCAAGAAAGGTTGTGGTTCTAATTGCGGATGCAGGAAATCAGGATTGTAATTTACTTTAATTTGTGGGCAGTGTAATGGACAATCATGTCTAAACGCTTCATCAACTTCAGATGATTTCAATGAAGAAAGTGAATATGCACCTGATATTCTTGAATATGTTTATTCTGATACTTTAATAAACGAGAATGATGATGATGAATCCGATATTGAGCAGTCAGAGGAAGAAGAAGAAGAAGACGATGAAGAAGAAAATTAATACAAAAATATTAACCATACATAATAAAAGAATATATATTATATTTGTAACTTTAATAAATCTATTATTGGATTAATAAATAAATATATAATTTAAAAAAATAATAAATATGATTTTTTCAGTATTTAATTAAATATAAAAATGATTATTGTTGAATTCTGCACTTGATCTTAATTTATCGTATATACAGCTGTTAAAAATATCATTAAAGTTCATTTGAAATATTTCATTTAATATTGTATGTTTGTTAAAAATTAAATAAATATTATATAAAAAATATATATTTTATAATTAATATCTATAAATATAGTTTATTAAATAATAAATAATACAAATTTAATGATAATAATAGTATTTTAAGTGAATAATTAACTATATAACTTATTATTTATTGAATCCTACTGGCTGACTTCGCGTTACCGTATACACAGGTAAGCGGTCCCCCACTCTTTGCGCTCTATCTTAAGAAGGGTTGAAGGTACATAAAAGTACTTAAGACAAAAATTGAAGAGAATTTTCCATTCTACAATTTTTCTTACCACCTTAAATGTCATAAAGTGTAAGGGAAACGAGATATTTGCAGAAAACTCATTTTCGTGACCTTTGACCTTAAATATCTTAAGTCGCGGACACGTGATTATATGAGACTTTTGAGGTAAGTTTTATACCATCAAAATAAAGACGTATGCAAATTTTCAACTTATTATCTTTCATTCCGAGGTTGCATCCTTATTTTACCGGACTATAAGCCCACAGCAGAAACTGAAAATTTCTATCAGCAACTACAAAACACCGTAGACAACATAAATGCTAAACACAAAATTACCGTATTCGGGGATCTTAATGCACGGATCGGAAACGATGTCATACCAGGTATAAAACAAAAGTACAACGAAGAAATAATTAATGAAAACGGCGAAGCACTAATAAACTTTTGCGCTAGAAATGAAATGAGAATCAAAAACACATACTTTCCTCATAAATACCAACATAAATACACTTTTAACAATAATCGAGGCCAGCGATCAATGATAGATTTTATAATCACAAATCGAGTGATAACACTGTGACAAGTACTTGATGTCAGAGCCCTAACATCTGCTAAACTGGGGACCGATCATAACCTTGTTTTATGCAAGATGCTACTAGAACGTCCGCAACGAAACAGAAAACCCCCAATGCTCATCGAAAAACACAATATAGAGTTGCTAGCAACAGAGAGTACAAAACTTCTTTATTAGAACAGGATTACCAGCAAACTAAAAGAGATCGAGTTACAATCAGAATGGGAAGTAGAAGATACTTGGCAAAAAAATCAGGAAATGCATCAACCAAGCAGCAGAAGAAGTAATTGTAAAACGGAAAATTAACACGAGGGCGATAAACCACACCAAACCGTAGTTTGGTCAAGAGGCTCTGAATTAAAACACAAATGCTACCTGAGATATAAAAGCACACAATCGGAAGAAGCTCTCGTAGAATATGTCCAAGTAAGAAACGAAGTAAACGAAAGAATAAAACCAATCAAAAGAGAACATTGGGCTTAATTCACCAGCGACATGAACTACGACCTACATGGTGCCCAAAAGAAAGTATGGAAAATGCTTCGGAACAGGAAAAAACCAGTTAACGAGTTCGTGCAGACCAAAGGAGTACCTATATTTATATAGAGATATGGCAACAGCATTTTAAGGAGCTATATGATGCTGAAGAAACCTGGATATAAACGAATACGAAGCAGATATAAGTGCTACAATCAATGACGAAGAGGTAGAAGCAAAGATCAAGAAGCTAAAAAAGAGAAAATTACCTGGAACAGACGGTATACCCAATGAACTCTTATATGGAGGCCCTGAACTTCCAATTGTCACAACTATTTAACAAAATCTTAAACGACACAGAAACACCAGAGAAATGGCAAAAGAGCATCACAATCCCCATATTTAAAAAAGGACAAAAACTTGCCCACAAAACTACAGAGGAATAACTTTCTTAAATACAACGATGAAACTTTTCACTAGTATGCTTAAGGACAAATTGGAAAGGCAAATCATGAATGCTGAATAACAATAAGAAACGTTGCTCAAACTAAATATGTCTACTAACTACATGTTTATCGTGACTTAATATTTTTTACTTACCCCAGCGTATTCCATTAATTGATCTATATTCAGTTCTACAAACGTTTCATTCCTAAACAGTTCCATCTGGTTTTTCTTGTGTCTGGCTTTTTCATAATCCTCAACCTCGATCGCGTACCGCTTTTCTAATTCATATTTTGCTAATTTCTCACCAGCTACTCTTAATTTGGTCATAGCACTTTTTAATTTCCTAGCATATTCAAATCTTTCATCTACGATAAATTGAAAAATATACTCGAACAAGCCGCTAAGTATCAGAAAGCGAAATTTTTGGATGAGTCAAAAAACTAATTTATGTAGCTATGAATAAAAATCTTCGCAATTTAACATTTTGGGCTTTTTCTCCCAGTGATTGACTTTTAATCAATTTTATTTACAGTTTATAAGAAGAGAGTTTTAATTATATTATTTCTAGATTTGTCTATAAAGTACGCAAGACTGCATACCTTGGACACATACTGAGAAATAATAAATATAGTCTTCTGCTGGTCATCATGCAGGGTAGAGTCGATGGCAAAAAGGGAATAGGTAGAAAGAGGAAGTCATGGCTGCGAAATATTCGAGACTGGACAAACATGACTGTAGACGAATTATTCCACGTTGCAAAAGACAGAGAAGCTTTTAAAAATGTGGTCGCCAACCTCCGTTAATGGGGACGGCATAGGAAGAAGAAGAAGATTTGTCTAGGCCCCATATTGTTTAACATTGTCTTGTTAAACAGTATACTTTACAGTATACTAGGACGACATAATTAAAGAAACTAGAGAAGAAACATTGAAATTATATGCCGGACATAGAAATCTAGAAGCAGTGTGGATATCAGAGTGTGCATAGGCAGACGATCTAGTGATATTTGGGATAAATGAAGAAGCACTCAATCGAAATTTACAAGTATGGAGCGCTGCACTAATTAAAAGAAATTTGAGGATCAATAATGAGAAGACGAAATTAATGGTATGTGGAAAAAATAAAAAACAAACCAAGATAACACTTAACGGAAATACACTTGAACCAGTCGATACTTACAAATACTTGGGAGTACAAATAGAGAACAGAGGAACTGAAGAAACTGAAATAAGTTCCAGAATAGCAAGTGCTGCTCGGATGTCCACACAATTAAAAGTACGTTTTTGTCGAAAAAAGAAGTATCCCAAAAAGCCAAAGTGACCATATACAAGACGGTGTTTGTGCGGATTTTAACTTTTCGTAGTGAAAGTTGGACGCTTACTGATAAATTAAAATCGAAAATACAGAGCATAGAAATGAAGTTTCTTAGAAGAATAATGGGTATAACCAGGTTAGACAGGATTAGAAATGAGGCAGTCAGAGAACATCTTAAGGTCCAACCAATTATTAAGAAAATTGAAGAGGCCCAACTGAGATAGTATGGATACATGGTTAAAATGAATCAAGAAAGACCAGTTAAAAAAGTATGAGAATCCAGAAGACAAACCAAGCGACCAAGGGGCAGGCTAATGAAGACATGGGATGATAATGTAACCTCAATCCTAGAGACACGAGGAATCAGCAAAGAATAAGCAAGAAACCAAGCAAAGAATAAAAAATTGTACATGCAACTAACTAAAGACAGTACACCCGACACTTTAGGTTAAATGGGATTAGGATTATATATATATATATATATATATATATATATATATATATATATTTGTAGATTTATACATATTTACATTTGAATCACAATGTTTTTTTAAAGATTCAGTATTAGAAGTTAAAATAATATTTTATGTTCTTCAAAAAAAAATATGGTGCATGAGTAGGATTTGATATCTAATTTTGTAAAATGCAAATTTAATGCTAAACATTCTACGGCCATCTACATAAGAAAATATCTAAAGTTGTATTTTTTGTCCCACTCTTTCATATTTTAGAAGTAGTAACGCTGACATGACCGCTCCCTAGTCTTACAATAAGGATCTAAAATCTTGTACAACTTCTTTTTCTCTATAACATGGGTATAACTTCTGTCGAGACTAAAAAATGATAGTGAAAGATTCTTCTATATGCACTCTCTTTGGTACAGTACATTCAACCAATTGAAACCTCTAAACGATTAACGGAATTCACAGAAAACCTTTCGTTGTAGTGAAAGGCACGGTAAACTGCACTGGTGTTCTCCATAATCTTTTTAATTACTTATTTTGTTTAGAATATTTTTGCCTGTATTATCAGTTAGAGTTAATTCGTATAAAATGAGGAGCAAAAATTCGAATAGAATTTTAAATATTATCGTTTATTTGGCTAATAATGAATGTATAAATATAATGGTTAACCTGCTGTACAATTATTTTGTAAATGACATTATAATAGTGTACTTATTGATTATTTAAATTTATAAATCATCATCATCGTCACTAAATTCACTACCGCTATCATTATGTAAATCTATAGTCACTGGATTAATTTCACTAATTTTATTTTCTCGTATCCACCACTCGTCTATTAATTTTTCACATTTATTTATAGTTTTGGCCCATATTTCTGGAGTTGCAGTTTTAAGAGCTTCTTGCTACATTTCCCTAACTGCATCGTCAATCGTCACTGTATCCACTACATCCAACGTGATTATCATAATACGTTTTACATATACCCCAGATGTGTTCGATGGGATTAAACTGGCGGTGATACGGCGGTAACCGTAGTACTTGATGTCCATAACTTGATACAATTTGGTCAACTATATTAACTGTTGGTTTTTCATTATGTTACGAAATTTCCAGTAACTCTGATTTGAAGGCGTATTCCGGAAAATTTATATTATTTTTAACTAACTAATTTTTTATGCTCGGTACGTTCCACGACTGTTTTGGTTATTTCTCCAAAATCTCTGAATGGTAAGGTGCATTATATAAAACTATAACTGATGGTTCACTCAGACTAGGTAACAGTTTCTCCTCAAGCCATTTAACAAACATATCTATATTCATGTTTTCATAAAAATCAGCAGATGTTGATTTTAAAGAAAAAAATTAAATCAGCGTTTTCTATAAAACCTCCTTTCCCTCCTGCATGAAGAATATTTATTTTTAAAAGACTTTGGCCAAATGAATATATTTACCGAATTAATAAAAAATAATAATAAATAAATATTAAATATATTTACAAAAAGGAACATTTTTATTCTCGAGAGA
Organism: Diabrotica undecimpunctata; assembly: GCF_040954645.1. Lineage (NCBI taxonomy): Eukaryota > Metazoa > Arthropoda > Insecta > Coleoptera > Chrysomelidae > Diabrotica > Diabrotica undecimpunctata. Next base: position 4,701,987 of record NC_092808.1, on the reverse strand, counting down.
GAAAGAGAGAGAAAATATATCTTCTGTCTCTCTCTCTCTCTTACCTATATCTTACATATGTAATGAGTTTGCCGATTCACTCCCGTACAAATTTCCAACTTCGAACGCGCATATAGAAGTATAACTTCAAAAATTCCACATAAACTCAGAAAATTAATAGAAATGACAATGAAACTACAAAAATACACATAAAAACACAAAGAGGAGAGACAGAGGAGTTTAGTATAAATAAAGGGATGAAACAAGTAGATGCCTCAGAACAAGAGGTGGTCAAATAATCGCATATGCAGACGATATTGCTGTTATTGCAAAGAACAGGAAAATAATGAAAGAAATGCTAGAAGAAATAAGAGAGAAAGGAGAGGTAATGGTACTAAGATTAAATCAAGAAAAGACAAAAATATTGAGATTAGGGAAAAAGCAAATTAAAGAAAAAATTCAAATAGGAAGTTCTGAGTTTGAAGAAGTAGAATACTTCAAATACCTAGGAGTTACAATAAGCAAAACCGGAGAAAGTAAGTCCGAAATAAAAGAAAAACTATTAGCAGCCAATAAAGCTTATTTTGCAAACTAAAAAGTACTTAAAAGCAAAACACTGACTAAGAAAACTAAGATGAACATTTATAACATCATAATTAGGCCAATATTATTATATGCAGGAGAAACAATGACGATGGTTAAAAAAGATGAAGAACACTTATAGCAAGATGAAAGTGGCTGCAAGAAGTTGAGAAGACGTTCAAAGGACAGAAGTCAGAGAATGGAGAGGAAAAACTAAAGACAGGAAAAATGGAGAGATATCGTCAAGAAGATAACATAAACAAACGAGACTGATCCACCTAAGAAATAGGATCTAGAAATCATTCGTGGTTTAACCTCACGCTGGGGTATATAGCCCAGTGTATGTATATTATTATCATTATATATATTAATATATACGGGAATAGTAACTTACTTATCACAGCTAAGTGTTTCTTTATTTCCATTTCCTTAACAATTTTGGCAACATCTACGTCAACGTACATCAAAAAAGCCAAGTCGTCGTAAGGTGAATAATACTCAGGGTCGTTTAATATATCAAATAATTTGGCATCCTCATCTTCGGGATTAGAAGGACGTCTGAATTTTATATCAGTACCAAGAATATTAACTGCTATAAGGCTAACCTTAAAATAAACACCATTTAAAATATCTTAGTATAATTTTTTTCTCAGCTTAACACGTTGTATAACAGAAAAATGTTGGTATATTACACCAAAATGATAATTTTGTGGTGCTGTGCATTTAGTTATTTAAATATTAAGGAGAAATAAAGCATCAGGTTATGGGCCCAGAACAATTAATTGAAGGTGTCAAGAAGTATTGTATAAATAATAAAATACTACAACTGGAAATTTAAAATAGAACGATTACTACACGAAGATTGAAAAAATACGCAACTGAGAAAATTTTGGTCAAATTCAAAGTATTTCAATTTTTTTTATTTTTAGCCCTATTTTGATGATTTTTTTAGCACACTATTTATAAATTTATAAATTTTAATTTGGTGTAGTCAGTTTTTTGATAAAAATTATATTTGACTTATTGTACGGGGTTAATTAAAACGTGGTTTTATTATCATTATCCTACCTTTGAAACATCTTGTGGAATAATTCGGTTTACGAATTTCTGTAAAACCTTATTTTTCGGTTGCAACCATGTCTCCTAAGCATTGTGTATTTGTTTCATGTCAAAATATGCTTTGGTTCCTTTTTTAGAGCCAAATGAATTTGCCACCCACAATTTAAGATCTTTTTAATTATGAACAGGGAACATTTACATTGGAATTTCGGAAAATTGAGTAATGTTCTTTTTACGGATGAGTCGAGATACTGTCTTCACTCATCAGATGGGAGAGAACGAGTATGGCGTCGAACTGGAGAGAGATTTTCAGTGCGCTTTCAGTCCCCAAACATACAAAAAGAAAACTGGAAATCTTCGAAAGAAAAGTCCTAAGAAAGATATTTGGACCTATTAACGAAAACGGAATATGGAGATCCAGGTATAACCATGAACTCTACTAACTGTTCAAAGAGACACCGATCTCAGAACTCGTTAAACTTCAGAGACTTCGCTGGGCTGGTCATGTAGTAAGAATGGAGACAGAAATATTGCCGAAAAGAGCCCTTGATAGTAAAATGCAGGGCGCAAGACCAAAAGGAAGGACACGGAAAAGATGGGAGGATGAAGTGGCAGCGGACGCGCAAAATTTGCTAGACGTGAGAACTTGGAAAAGATCGGCGCGGGACCGACAAGGTTGGAGGCATAGTTTGGAGGAGGCCAAAGCCCGATTTGGGCTGTAGCGCCATTGGAGAGAGAGAGAGTTCAGTCCCCGCGTTAGCCATGGAGGGGTTTCGGTGATGGTATGGGCAGGAATATCCCGAGAGGCGTACACTGAATTGGTATTTATTGAGGGTTCGTTGACTGCACACCGGTATATTGAGGAAATTTTAGCGAATCACGTGGTAGCCTTTTCTCAATATATCGGCGATGTTTTTTTATTAATGCAAGATAATGCGCGACCACACTGCAATGTGTGTCACGCAATATTTAGAGGAAGTCAGTATTGATAAAATGAACTGGTCAGTGTGTTCGCCAGATCTGAACCCAAGAGAGCGCATTTAGGACATACTTGGTAGAAATATTAGAGGTCGCGAAGTCACACCAGCCTCAATTAACGAACGTCGCTTGGCTCTAAAAGAGGAATGGCAAAACATCCAGCAATATAATATTTACAACCTCATAGACATCATGAGCCAACGTGTACAGGCAGTTATAGGGGCTAGGAGTCAATACAAAGTATTAAGTTATTTTTTAGTAGTTTTTCTTTGTTATTTACATACTTAGGTTAAGTTACATTTAAATTTTTTTTTATGTTTTGATATTGTTATCATTGTTCAATAAAACCAAGATTATGTCGTTGCTTTTAATCATTATTTAAATACAATACTTCTGGGATGTCGATACGATATTCCTTCGATATCAGTCACCAAAGCCCCCATCGTCGTATTACAAATTAATACAAAAGATAATGGTAATAATAGGAAAAGTCGTAAATTATAGGTGGCAAAGTCATTTCGTTCTTAAAAATGAACCAATCCATATTTTTACATAAAACAAAAACATATACTTAGAAGACATGGTTGTAACCGAAAAACAAGGTTTTACGAAAATCCGCTAACGCATTTATTCCATAGGATGTTTCAAAGTTAAGATAAAAAAACCACCTTTCATAAACGAAATTGTTACAGATGACACAAATCTCTTAGGTACTTAGAAAAATAGAAATAGTGATTACTTTTCCAAATTTGACATATTACATAGACTATATTTCACTATTTTCAACAAATTTTGTCGGTTTCTTTACCGACTAACTAAAACGTCCGCTTCAATAGCCCATCACCTTCAACTTAAAACTTGAATTTCATTTGACCCTCGATATATCGGCCGGGGCTACCAGTTTTGCGTCTCACCTCTCTACCGTTTCTTTAAACATCAAACAACCCAAAATTCCTCTTAAACCGCTATTTGACCTCGAATCATTCCAGTGGTAACTGGAATTTACAATATAAACACAAGGACTCGGTCATATTTTATACTAAGCAGGGGCGTACTAGAAAATTTATTATTTGCATATAAGATAGTTTTAAGGAATTTTCTGCATTTTCTGCAAAGTATTCGATACCATAAGCCGTCAGAAAATGTTAAAAATATTGACAGAATGCCGAATAGACTATCGCTACACTAACATAATCAAATATATCTAGCAAAATGCCACAGCTAGCGTAAGACTATCTGAACAAGAAACAAATAAATTCTGTATACAGCGAGGAGTACGGCAAGGAGACACCGTCTCTCCAAAGCTATTCACGACGCCTTTAGAACATACTTCTAAACTAACGATTTTGTCGATTGAAAAGAACTAAAGAAATGTCTTGAAATGCTAGTTTGTATGACTGTTTCATGAACTAGTTTACTAAGTATCGCGGAACATCTACACTGCAAGTAAGCTTGTAGTAAGTATTTTTCAATTTCATTTTAATGTATATCCCTTTATAAAAATGTCCGCGCACGACACTGGATGTTATTCTGTTAATCGCTTTGGAAATAAATTAAGTATTCCATACATATGACCCACACT